>NC_046288.1:83260111-83570111 GCF_004115265.2 Rhinolophus ferrumequinum | reverse complement strand
TAACATAAACACTCTCCACCCAATTGCAGCATCAATTTATACCCAGGAGATGGAACAATCCCTTTAAGGAACACTTTAAGGAATAAATTGGATTCTCCTGTATCTCATTCTTCTATCGTAACAAAGACATAAATTCTCCCAACGTTAGCCTGTAACAGAAGGGAAACCAAGCTCTGTGCCTAGAAATAACAAAGTCACTCCTGAAATTGAGCTGGATTTCTATCCTAAAGGGCAGTTCTGCATGTCTTCAGTTTTGTTGTTTTTCCCACCTGAAAATTTATGTCTAGTTGATGTGACCCTGATACACAGGGTAATGAAGAAGGATGCTGAAGGATTTCCTCTTTAATCTGATGAGAATTGGCATCTTATTTTTGACACAGTGGTGATAGAGGAGGGTTGGGAGCATATTAGGGATACAAAAATAGGTCATATCAGTTTTATCCTATGTTTATTAATTTTATTATGGAGCTCATTAAAGGCTTAGTATATGCTAGACAGGCATTATGCTATTAGTTCTTCATGGGTTATTTGATTTCATTCTCACATAAGCACATTTTAAAGATGACAAAACTGAGACATGATGAAATGAACTTTTCTGAGCTCTCACACCTGGCTTAAGTGGTGGTACCAGAATTCCAACTCAGGTGGTCTAATCTAAAGCTCATGTTTGATGGACATGATATACAACAGAGATAAGTCCAAGTATAAAGTGCTATCCTTTAGGGTGATTTTAAATGATTTCTACAGCTTTGAATTCTAATCAAATGTATTTGCTTCTGTAATATAATGTCCCCCCAATTATGTAGTTTTCTAAAGGATCTAGGAAAAAAATATACAAGGGAAACATAAGATAATTTTAATCAGTATTAAAAACGCACAATTTCTATAAAAATACTAAACTGTATATATAAATATATATGATAATCAATATATAAATAAAACATGGCCATTATAAAATATTTAAAAAATAACAAAACTGATATATGGTATATAAAACTGAAAACAACAAAGGAACAAGACAAACAAATAAAGAAAGAAAACTCATAGACACAGACAATAGCTTAGTGGTTACCAGAGGGTAAGGGGGTAGATGAGGGTAAACAGAGTCAAATATATGGTGATGGAAGCAGAACTGACTCTGGGTGGTGAACATACAATGTGATATATAGATGATGTATTACAGAACTGTACACCTGAATCCTATGTAACTTTACTGACAATGGTCACCCCAATAAATTTATACACACACACACACACACACACACACACACACACGAAGTTTATGTGTGATAAACACCTTCTTTTCTGGAGAGGGTTAATTATGCTTTGATTTTCTTCATTGAAAAAAATTACATACTCATTAAAGAAATTTTCAAAATAGAAAAAAGGAAGAGAAATTACATGGATTCCCTCTTCAACCTCAGCTCTTTAGGAAACTACTTCTCAGTCTTTTTTTGTTAAAAGCAGACAGTTTTTATATAGTTATGAGATTTGATAAGCTATACTTTTCTCTCAAGGTCATAAAAATATCCCTTTGATATTGCTGGGTCTTCATAGTACGCATTATATAATATATGGCCATTATCACAGTCTCAAGTCTCTTCAGAGGAGGTATGTAGTTTACTAAGCCAATTCCTTTCCTTTAGATTATATCAACATTGTTGGTTACCATAAACAGTGCTGGGATAAATATCCTTATGCAGAGACCTTTTATGCAGGCCAGACTGGACCCCACCCCACTAAAATCACGGACTGCCACAGGCTAACTTGGTGTTTGGCAACCGGCCTTGGCCTGCACTGAAGTCTTTCTTGGATAATTTTCTGGGGTCTGTGGTACCCAGAAGGGCAGTGGCCAGCTTTACTGTGTCCTGTGCCATTTACTAAGTTGACCCAGCCTTAGCACTGACACCAAATCTGAATCTGCATTAACCTGGTGAACACTACGCACCCCTCCTTGGTGACATCCTGAGACCATGCCTCACCCAACTCCTGTACCGCCAGAGGGTCTTTCAGTGGCTGAGTCTTCTGGGCAGCTAGTAGGTGGCAGCAGGTATTGGAAAGCCCTGGGCCTTTTGCTGAGCTACCCCAGGCCCAGTACTGGTGGCAACTGGCCTTGGTTCACAGTGTGGCCTCTCCCATGCCCCTCCTGGTCCAGCACTAGTAGCAACCAAATGCAGCTCGCTTTGTATTTCCAACAAGGTAGCCTTGGGTTGGTCACAGGCAGCAGCTGACCTTGGCCTGCACCAGAGCCTCTCCCAAGAACCTCAAGAACCAACACACCCAGTGCCCAGCTTCAGACCACAACAAAGCACCATCCAATTAGCCCCACAAGTGGCACACCTAAAGGGTGGTCTCAGCAGGCACCATAGCCTGCTAAGGAAGGAGAATCCCACTCCATGGGGTCAGCCCTCAAACAGCACCTTGTATACTGTGGTTGTGGTCAGTCAGCCAGAGGGTCAAAACCACATACTGATGTGCCAACAGCAATCAAGGCTCAACAATGTAACAGGAGGGCACACACAACCCACACAAGGGACACTCCTGGAGCACCTGGCACAGGTGACAAAGCTCATTTTACAAGGCGCCACTATTACCCTGATTCCAAACCAGACAAAGACATTACAAAAAAAGAGAATAGGCTGATACCCCCGATTAACATAGATGCAAAAAAACCTCAACAAAATGTTAACAAACCACATACAGCAATACACTAAAAAGATCATACACCATGATCAAGTGCAATTAATTTCTAGGATGCAAGGTTGCTTCAATATCTGCAAATCAATTAACATGATATACCACATAAACAAAATGAAAGTTAAAAACCATATGAGCATATCAATAGACATAGAAAAAGCATTTGACAAAATCCAGCATCCATTAATGATAAAAACTTTCAACCAAGTGGGAATAGAGGGAACATACCTCAACATAATAAAGGCCACATATGACAAACCCACAGCTAACATCATACTCAATGGGGAAAAGCTACAAGCGTTTTCCTTAAGATGAAAAACAAGACAAGGATGCCCACTTTCACTACTTTTATTCAACACAGTATCGGAAGTCCTAATCACAGCAATCAGACAAGAAAAATAAATAAAGGGCATCCAAATTGGAAAGGAAGAAGTAAAACTGTCATTGTTTACATTACACATGACATGATACTGTATATAGAGAACTTGAAAGGTTCCACCAAAAAACTATTGCTAGAAAACTATTGCTAGAACTGATAAATGAATTCAGTAAAGTAGCAGGATACAAAATTAATATTCTGAAATCAGCTGCATTTTTATACACCAATAATGAATTGGTTTATGGAAAGATAAATTTAAAAAAATCCCACTTATAATTGAATCAAAAAATACCTAGGAATAATTTTAACTAATGAGGTAAAAGACCTGTATTCGGAAAATTATAAGACACTGAAGAAAGAAACTGAAGAAGATACAAATAAATGCAAGCATATACTGTGTTCATGGATAGGAAGAACTGACATTGTTAAAATGTCCATACTACCCAGAGCAATTTATAGATTCAATGCAATCCCTTTCAAAATACCAATGGCAGAGGTGGCATAACAGGAATCACAGCAGCGAGGTGGTTTTCTTGAGTTCCCCAGAACTTGCCACAAATTGAACATCTATAACCCATCAAAGGACTCTGCTCATCACACAGAACAGCTAAGAGACTTGTACAAGGATTACGTGAAGGTGGGCAAACTGGATGAGCAGAGGAAGAGGAAAGGGAGTGGCGTGAAATCCAGGCCTGCATCCACTGCTGCAGAGATGCAGGGGGCCCAGGATAGACCAGAAATCACAAGAGCCAGCAGGTGGGCTCTTTCCCTGCATCCGACATCTGATCTCTCCTGCCAAGAGAGCAGCTTATCCAGCGTTTGAGGTAGTAACCTCAGCTGAGACCTCTAGCAGGGCCCTAGGTCAGAGAAAGGAAGTAAACACCATAATGGACCCCACTCCCACTCTCCCAATCTTACCCTCACCCTTCCAGAGACTCAAACTGGCACCTGAACTGAGGAGAGTGTCAGATTACAGAGGAGCTGTAGTTCTCAGTATCTAGGGAGACCCAGTTTGCAGCTGTGACTGAGGAGAGTCTGGGAAAAGTGTGACACTGCTGGGCTGGGAGACAGAAGACTCCTCCATCCCCAGCCTCCACCTTTTCTGGCCTGCCTAGGGGGCAATTACAACTGCAGAGACATACCCAGGGGTCTGCAGCAGGTGGCAGAGGCAGCTCTGGGCTTTCAGCAGCTCAGAAATCTCACACCTTCCACACCCACCCACTCATCTCCTGACAGAAGAAGTGCCCTAAGACTCAGGAGACCTGGGCAGAGGGAATAAACCCACCTCCCAGTGGCTGGCTGTGGTACTCTCAGCGTGCGTATGTGCAGGCAAGAGGAGAAACTGCTGACTTTGTAATAACTACCATCCACACTCCATAGCCCCACTCATCTAGAACTGCAGTGCCAGGGCCACTCTGGGCGCCAGGTAGCCAGCTCTGCCTGCACAAGACACAGAGGACTCTTTGGTACAGCAGAGGACAAACTGGAGATTACTTGGTGGGCTTAAGCTAAGACTGGCACTGCCTTTTTTTTTTTGATATTTTTGCCTGTGTTGAGTGTACATTATTGGTTATTTTTACATGTGCGTGTTTGTTTTTTTCTTTGTTACTGTTGTTGTGCTTGGTGATTTGCTTTGTTCTGAAATTGCTCTACATGAGAGCCCAGCCCAAGAGGCACAAGATTCAACACACCCAGAGGCCAACTCCAGACCAAACCAGAGTATAACTGGGTTTGACTTACAAGTGACACACCCAGAGGGAATTCTCTACAGGCACAAGAGCCCATAGAAGCCAAGCCTCATTTGAGTGGTCAACCCTCACACAGCAAATCATCCACAAGTCTCACAACCAGTCAGCCTAGGAGTCAATCCCACCTTCTGACAAGCCAAAAGCAATTAAAGCTCAACTTTAACAGGACAATATACACAATACAAGGGTCACCTTTGGAGCACACACACCGGAGAATAGGGAACTGGTGCAAGTCAAATATAAAGGACACATACTACATAAAATCACCCAGAAAAGACCAAGAACCCTAGGGGATTGACCTAATACATCGAAGCAAACACAGAGAGTCAGCCAGAATGGGGAAACAAAGAAACATGTCCCAAATAAAAGAACAAAATAAACCTCTAGAATTGGAACCAAATGCAATAGAGATAACCAAGCTATGAGAGACGGAATTCAGAACACTGATGATAAGAATGTTTAAGGAGCTTAGTGGAGACATAAAGAAGGATAGAGAAATCATAATGAACAACCAGTTAGAATTAAAGACTACAATAACTGAAATACAGAACACACTTGAAGGATTTACCAGTCGGTTAAATGAGGCAGAGGATCGAATCAACGACTTAGAAGACAAGTTAGCAGAGATCACCTAAGCAAAACAACAAAAAGAAAAAAAAATAAAAAACAATGAAAATGGTTTAAGAGACCTCTGGGATAACATCAAGTGCAACAACATGTGCATCAGAGGAATACCAGAAGGTGAAGAGAGGGAGCAAGGGATTGAGAATGTATTTGAAGTAATGACCGAAAACTTCCCTAACCTGGTGAAGGAAACCAACATACAAGCCCAGGAAGTGCAGAGAGTTCCAAACAGGATGAACCCAAACAGGTCCACACCAAGACACATTAGGTTAAAATGGCAAAGGTTAAAGACAAAGAGAGAATCCTAAAAGCAGCAAGAGAAAGGCAGTGGGTTAGATACAAGGGAACTCCCATAAGACTGTCAAATGATTTTTCTACAGAAACTTTGCAGGCCAGAATGGACTGGCGGGAGGCATTCAAGGTGATGTAAAACAAAGGCTTACAACCTAGATTGCTTTATCCAGCAAGGCTACCATTTAAAATTGAAGGAGAGATCAAGAGCTTCCCAGAAAAGAATAAGCTAAAGGAATTCATTACCACCAAGCCAGCAATGCAGGAAATGTTAAAAGGGCTTCTGTAAGCAGAAGAAAGATAAAAACAATCTAACTACAAATAAAAAAATGGCAATAACTATGTACCTATCAATAATCACTTAAAATGTAAATGGATTAAGTACTCCAATCAAAAGACATAGGGTGGCTGACTGGATAAGAAAACAAGACCCTCGCATATGCTGTATACAAGAGACTCACCTCAGATCAAAAGACACACACAGGCTGAAAGGGAAGGGTTGGAGTAAGATATTTCATGCAAATGGAAATGAGAAAAATCTGAAGTAGCAATACTTATATCTGACAAAATAGACTTTAAAATGAAGAATACATTAAAAGACAAAGATGGGTACTACATAATAATAAAAGGATTGACCCAACAAGAGGACAAAATCCTAGTAAACATCTATGCACCCAACACAGGAGCACCTAAATACATAAAACAGATATTGACTGACATAAAGACAGAGATCAACAGTAACACTATGATAGTAGGGGACTTCAACACACCACTGACAACAAGGGACAAGTCCTCCAGGCGGAAAATAAATATGGAAACAATGACCTTAAATGACACACTGGACCAGTTGGATTTAATCAGTATTTTCAGAGCATTTCACCCAAAGCTGCAGAATACATGTTCTTCTCAATTGCTCATGGAACACTTTCCAAGATAGACCACATGTTAGGCCACAAAACAAATCCCAATAAATTTAAGAAAATTGAAATCATACCAATGTCTTCTCTGACCACAGTGCTATGAAGTTAGAAATCAACTACAGGAAAATAACTGGAAGACTCACAAATACATGGAGGCTGAATAACATGTTACTAAATAATGAATGGGTCAACAATGAGATCAAGGAAGAAATCAAAAGATATCTCAAGACAAACGAAAGTGAAAACACAACAACCAAAAATCTATGGGATGCAGCAAAAGCAATCCCTAAGAGGGCAATTCATAGCAATGCAGGCCTACCTAAAGAAACAAGAAAAATCACAAATCAATACTTCATCCTTACACTTAAGGGATCTGGAAAAATAACAGCAAAATAAGCCAAAAGACAGTACAAGGAAGGAGATAATATAGATTAGAGTGGAAATAAAAGAAATAAAGACCAAAAAAAAAAAAAAGAAATTCAAAGGATCAATGAATCCAAGGGTTGGTTTTTCGAAAAGCCAGACAAAATTGACAAAATCGACAAACCTTTAGCCAGACTCATAAAAAAAAAAAAAGAAAAAAAAAAGAGGGTCCAAATTAATAAAATCAGAAATGAAACAGGAGAAGTGACAACAGACACCACAGAAATACAAAAAAATTTAGGAAATTACTATGGGCAACTATATGGTAAGAAATTAGACAATCTGGGAGAAATAGACGATTTTCTAGAAGCATAAAATCTTCCAAGGCTAACTCAAGAAGAAATGGAAAACTTGAATAGACTGATTACTACCAGGGAAATTGAATCAGTAATCAACAAGCTCCCAACAAACAAAAGCCCTGGACCAGATAGCTTTACAGGTGAATTTTACAAAACATTCAGAAAAGAATTATCACCTATTCTCCTCAAAATATTCCAAAAAATCCAGAAGTAGGGAAGGCTCCCAAACACTTTTTACGAGGCCACTATCAGCCTAATCCCCAAATCAGACCAAGACATTACAAAAAAAGAAAACTACAGATCAATATCCCTAATGAACATAGATGTAAAAATCCTCAACAAAATATTAGCAAACAGAATTCAGCAATGTCTTAAAAAGATCATACACCATGATCAAGCAGGATTTATTCCGGGTATGCAAGGTTGGTTCAACATCCACAAATCAATTAATGTGATACACCACATTAACAAAAAGAAAAAAAAATCATAGGATCGATAGATGCAGAAAAAGCATTTGACAAAATCCAGCAGACATTTATGATAAAAACTCTTAAGAAAGTGGGCCTAGAGGGACCATATCTCAATATAATAAAGGCTATATATGATAAACCCACAGCTAACATCATACTCAATATGGAAAAGCTAAAACCATTCCCCCTAATATCAGGAACCAGGTAAGACTGCCCACTTTCTCCACTTCTATTCAACATAGTTCTGAAAGTTCTAGCCACAGCAATCAGACAAGAAAAAGAAGTAAAATGCATCCAAATTGATAAGGAGAAAGTAAAATTGTCATTATATGCTGATGACATGATACTATATATAGAGAACCCTAAAGACTCCACCAAAAAACTATTAGAACTGATAAATGAATTTAGTAAAGTAGCAGGATACAAAATTAATATTCATAAATCAGTTGCATTTATATATACCAATAATAAAATATCAGAAGGAGAAATTAAGGAAACAGTCCCATTTATAATTGTTTCAAAGACTATAAAATACCCAGGAATAAATTTAACCAAAGAAGTAAAAGACCTCAGAAAATTATAAGACACTGAAGAGAGAAATTAAAGAAGATACAAATGGATGGAAACACATATCATGCTCATGTTTAGCAAGAAGTAGTATCGCTAAAATGTCCATACTGACTAAGGCAATATACAGATTCAATACAATTCCTATCAAATTACCAAGGACATTTTTCACAGAAATAGAACATATAATCCTAAAATTTATATGGAACCATAAAAGACCCGACAGCCTTGGCAATCTTGAGAAATAAGAACAAAGTGGGAGGTATCGTGATACCTGACATCAAATTACACTACAAGGCTACAGTAATCAAAACAGCATGGTAGTGCCATAAAAAGAGACACATAAATCAGTGGAACAGAATAGAAAGCCCAGAAATAAGCCCATGCCTATATGGTCGTTTAATCTATGACAAAGGAAGCAAGAACATACAGTGGGGGTAAAGACATCTATTTAATAAATGGTGTTGGAAAAACTGGACAGATACATGCAAAAAAATGAAAACTGGACTACCTTCTTATAACATATACAAGGATAAACTCAAAATGGATTAAAGACTTAAATGTAAGACCCCAAACCATAAAACTCATAGAATACATAGGCAGTAAACTCTCTGACATTGTTCTTAGTAATATTTTTTCTGATATATCTCCTCAGGAAAGGGAAACAAAAGAAAAAATAAAGAAATGGACTACATCAACCTAAAAAGGTTTTATACAACAAAGGAAACCACTAACAAAATGAAAAGAAAACCTACTGAATAGAAGATATTTGCCAATGTCTGATAAGGGGTTGATATCCAAAATTTATAAAGAACTCATACAGCTCAACACCAAAAAAAACAAACAACCCAATTAAAAAATTAGCAGAGGACCTGAATAGATATTTTTCCAAAGAGGACATACACCTTGCCAATAGACATATGAAAACATGCTCAACATCACTAATCATCAGAGAAATGCAAATCAAAACCACAATGAGGTATCATCTTACACCTGTCAGGATGGTTATAATCAATAAATCAACAAACAAGTGTTGGCAGGATGTGGAGAAAAGGGAACCCTTGTGTGCTGTTGGTGGGATGGCAAATTGGTACAGCGATCATGGAAAACAGTATGGAGGCTCTTCAAATAATTAAAAATAGAAGTACCTTATGACCCAGCAATTCCACTTCTAGGTATTTAGCTGAAGAAATCCAAAACACTAATTTGAAAAGATATATGCACCTCGATGCTCATTGCAGCATTATTTACAACAGCCAAGATATGGCAGCAACCCAAGTGCCCATCGATACACGACTAGATAAAGATGTGGTACATATATACAATGAAATATTACTCAGCCATATAAAGAATGAAATCTTACTATTTGTGACAATATAGAGAGACCTAGAGTATATCATGCCACATGAAATAAGTCAGAGAAAGACAAATATCATATGATCTCACTTATATGTTTAAAGAACAAAATAAGTGAACAAACAAAACAGAAACACACTCATAGATACAGAGAACAAACTGATAGTTGCCAGAGGGGAGAGGAGTTGGGGGACTGGGTGAAAAATGTGAAGGATGTAAGAAATACAAACTGGTACAGTGGTACTTTGGTTTTCGAATGTAATCCATTCCAGAAGACCGTTTGAGTTCTGAAATGTTCGAAAACAGCCGACAGCTAGGCCTCAGGATCTGGCACTCAGCGGAAGCCAGCGTGACACGTTCGACTTCCAAGGCGTGTTCGAAAACCGAAGCATTTACTTCCAGGTTTACGGTGTTCGTAAACTGAAATGTTCATCAACGGAGATGTTCGAAAACCGAGGTACTACTGTAGTTGCAAAATAGCCATGAGAATGTAAAGTACAGCATAGGGAATCTAGTCAATAATGTTGCAACAACTATGCATAGTGCCAGGTGGGGACTACACTAATCAGGGAGACCACTGCATAAATTATATAAATGACTAAGCACTATTCTGTACACCGGACACTAACATAATATTGAATATCAATGTAACTGAAAAAATAAATAATTTTAAAAAAGGTTTGCTGAACTGTAATGAAATGGTCCCAACCTCCGTGCTCCCATGTGACAGTTCCATTTTCTGCCTCGTCTATCCCTGGCTCTGCTCTGGGAAGCTGGCCTCTGTCTCACCAACGTCCACATGACTCAGTGTCTGGGGGAATTTAGGCAAATAGATCACCTACGGCACATGAGTGCAGGAACGGCTATGATCACTCATGAATGACACTTGTATAACTGATCGGTAAAGAACTGACTCCTTTCAATACCTTCAGAGAAGCCCAGCTGGCCCACACAGGCTACTCTGGCATGGGGGGATCCTTCCTGAACAAATATCGCACAGTGCTTCTAACTCAGATTCCAGAGCCAGAACACCTGTGTGCAAAGGCTAGTGAGCCACGACGTGACTGAACAAAGGGCCCCCCGGAAGGACGCTGTGCATTACATGGAACCTCCCTGTACTGCCACTTCTACTACCGTTCTTCCTCTTCCTCCTCTTCCTTGTCACTTTATTGTGTTTGCTATTATTTGTACCAAAAATTTACAGGCAGATAATTCAAAGAATCACATCACTGCAAGTTTTGTTCCACTATAGCAATGATCCCCACCACTGTCTCCCCCATTTACCCCTTTCCATCCATTGATCTCTTTCAGGTTATCATTTGGGTATTTACCTCCTTATCTCTAAGTGATAGGTGTAGATTACTCCCTGACTTTTCAATTTAAAGGCTCTATCTGTTGGCTTCCCACTGCAGAAGGTGAGTATTTAGCCGTCTTTCCTCCCACTAGCCCTCCCCCACGAGACAGGTTCATCCGTCCTGTTTGCCCATTTCCCCAGTACAATATTATTGTATTTTTGGTTAGATAAATTTTCAGGGTTTAGATGATTAAGTATGCTATGCAGAGAGGACTCAGATGATGTCCTGTACAATACTTTCATTCCTTGGAGTTACTGTCTTTTATTTATTGTGGAGTTTTCTTTCTGAAGTCATTTATTTCAACCTCAGATTCTTCACCAACTACATAAATCTCTCAAGGCAGCCTGAGGCATCAGTAATTCTATCAGCTCATTCGTTCTGAAGATGTCTCCCAGGGTCTTCCATCTACTCCAATCAGAACCACGGCCATGGGTCACACCTTGGGCACAGCTGACATCCTTGAACTCCCTTCACCATCATCCTACCCTGGAGATTTCCGATTCCTCTCTCCGCTGCTAGAGCTCCAGCTTTCTGTGTTCTATTTCTTTAGATTTGTTCCTTCATTTTAGTGGATTCCAACGTATTTCCTAATACCTACTTGAGAAAGGTGTGTGAGAGGTCCATTTATTGAGACTTTGAACTTGTGAAAACATACACTCTCATACTTGACTCATTAGCATGTCTCCACTGGCTTGTAGTGTTTAATAAATCCCGAACTATTCTGATCCCTCAGCCTGTGCGACCTGTTCCTCTGTGGAAGCTAATCGGATCTGGTCTGTTTCTCATGTGCATCTGTTTCTTGGCCTTGCACTGTATCCCTGGTATGCCCTTGAATCTGAAAACTCATGTGTTTCAGGTCCAAGAGATTTTCTTTAATTATTTCACAGATGATTTCTTCCCATTTTCTTTTCTCTTCCTCTCTTTCTGATGTTGAAATTACTGATCTGGTCCTCTAATTCTCTTATATTTTCTCTCATAGTTCTTAGTCATCTTTTTATTTTACTGTATAAGGGATGTCCTCAACTTTATCTTTCAACATACCTTTTGACTTTTTCACTTCTTCCATATTGTTAATTTATAAGAACTCTGATTTTGTTCTCTGAATTTTAAAGAAATATGGTATTTCTTGCTTTAAAATTGCAAAAATTCCTTTTCATCCCTCTGAAAATACGATCATAGTTATTTTGATATTTTCTCCTTGCAGGGTCTCTGTGTATTCCAAGCTTTTCTTCTTTTTCCATTTGATTGTTTGGTTCTCAGTGTTCATGTTAGATTTCCCTGGGTGTCTGATAATCCTTGATTATCACCAATCAAGTTGGGAGCTTATGTGAACAATTGGGCAATGTTGACTGTGACCCTCTAAGAGGTCACAGGGGACCTCTGATGTCACAGTGCTTTTCCTCTTGGCTCACTCACATTCCCACTTGGAATCACATGAGTTTCCTGCCTGGAGGATGAAGACCTGGAGATACGATACTCTGAGCCCAGGTGGAATGGGGTGAGGGTGTGTTATTTCAGCATCTGGTATATTTATGCTGGTTACACTTGCTATTTTCAGTCCAATATTCCAACCCATGTACACTTGATGTTCTTCAGTCATACACTCTTAACGTTACTCTCTTTAGGAAACAAACTTTTAGTCTTCAGCATCGGGAGAGGAAGGGGCAGCCATCCAGTTATTCAGAATGGGTAAACAGATCTGGGGTTCTCAGTACTTCTTAAAAAGCTTTCAAACAATTCACCTCATGCCCCACCCCCTTTCCTTAGATACTGGGTGCTGTCAATTTCTGAGCCTTTGGGAATTCTTTAGTGTCTATCAAATTTTGGTTCTTCCTTTCCAGTGACAACTTAAAGTTCCATTTCTAGTATCCTAAGGCATTTGCCACTCTACATCCTCTCCCCAGTTCTCCCCAGTGTTTTGCTATAGTGTCCTCTTTAGTTTTCCCCATCCTTGTGTATTTATCATTTTTCAAACATTCCTTACTGTCATTTTATTGGGGTTTTAGAGGACAGACATGTAGAAGTGTGTGTGTGGTTAATCTACCACCTTTACCCAGAAGTTCAAGTCCTTGCCTTTCTCAAGTCTTCCCAAATTGTGTAAGTCAGAAGAAGACGAGGGAGGCACAGGGCAAGACGGCGGGTGAACAAGCGTGGAGCCATCCATGCCAGCCCCCTCCTCTGTGCTCAGGGAAGAGACTTCATTAATGGGACCATGACTTTCCGAAGCCTCGAGCTGGCCTCCTGCCTCTGCAGTCCCACTCGTTTTGCTCACGGGGTGGGACATGGCGGGGCTGTGCACGGGCAGGGAGAAGCCGGGGTCCTGGGAGGCAGCAGAAACGCAGAGCTTACATCCAGAGTCCAGAGCCAGCATGGAAGGATCCCAGAGGAAGAAATCCTGCACAATGCACATTGCTGATTCCCAAGTACAGAAAGGAAGAGAGTAGAATCCCTCACAGTCCCAACTAACAGCACGTGACCTTTCTAACCTGAGGCTGGATGGACAGAACATTCCAGCCTCCCAAACACACACTGGAACGGAGAAGCAAAAGCCAACCACCAGCCAGGTCTCTGAGCAGTGGGGAACCAGGAGCGGTGGGTGCACAGCAGAGGGAGTGTCCCTCCAACGCAGGTAACGAGGAAATGCACAAGCAATAACACAGGTGTGCTGCTTTGCCCGATCTCAGGGCACTGACACCTGTGAGGAGAGTCAGTGAGAAAATACTCCCCCTCGTCTGCTGCAGACTGCTTCTGTCGCTCCCCACCCCCGCACCGTCCCCAGGCATCCCCCCAGCAGCCTGCTCACCTGTGGATGATGTGGCACCTCTGCAGGTATTCCAGCGCCAGGGCCAGCTCGCAGATGTACAGCTTCACAGCGCCCTCCGTGAAGTGGACGTTGTGCTGCAGGTGGTAGCGCAGGTCCCCTCCCAGCAGCAGGTCCACCACCATGAACATGTCCTCCTCGTCCTGGAAGGAGTACCTGGGGGCACAGAGGGACACAGCAGGTTAGGGACGGACAGGACGCCAACGTCCTCCAAACCCAGGCCCCCGTTGTACGGAAGTGCAAACCGAGAGTCAGAGAGAGGCACTGATGGCCTATCACAGTGCACTGTTGACTGGGCACGAGGGAGTCCCCAGGCTCTGGCAGACAAACGGCATTACCCCCACTGCTAGGTGCCAACACATTACTTTGTTTTTAGCAGCTGCTTGAATTCGATGTGTTCAGGACATGGAGTAGCTAGTCTCCAAAGATGCGCTCCCCCACCCCCACCCCGGCACAATTCCTCTGTTCCCTACACACCTGCCGCTCCCCCACGTGGAGCGGCAACCCTGGGATCCAGTGATGAGCTGCAACTCGAAAGCCAGGCCTTAGAACCGGCAGTTTCTATTTCCTGCCTCTTGGAACCCGGCCGAGCCCAAGCCCCAGGGAGAGGCCACAAGAAGGGAAATGAAGGCACCAGCTGAGCAACCAGTGACAGCCAGCACCAACTGGCGGCCCCGGGAATGAGCCACCTCAGGCCTCTGGATGTCCCACTGCAGCCCCCGCTGACGTCCTGTGGAGCGGAAGAACTGCCCAGCAGACCTCAGTCAACTCACCGCATGAGATAACAAATGGCTGGGTTTTAAGCCATTACGTGTTAGGGTGGATTTTCCCCCCCAAAGCAATAGAAAACGGGCCCAGTACTGAATTCATTTTTTTCAAAAAGGCATGTAGGCTTTTGAAGAACTGAAGAGTCAACATACAGAATGGCACTAAACAACTGTAAAGTAGAATCACATCATAAAATGGTGTCACATCCCGTATAGAATCCTGGAATCTCATGGGCATCGTGAGATGTCATCACAGAATGATGGAGTGCTGTCATGGGAGCTTAGACCTGAGTGTCAGAGTCTCAAATATTAGACCTGGGTCAGCGAGGCCATTCTCCTCATTCATTTGACAGAAGAGGAAACAGGCCATGAGGGAAGGAGGGACTCGGTGAGCCAGTGACCTGATGGGGACAAGAACCCAGCTCCCTGACTCTCCCCAGCGCTCCTACAAGGACACACTGCTGTAACGCACACACGTTTCCGTAAGCTGGGCCTTCAACCCTGCGGAGGGAACCTGATGCTTGATTCGGTCACAGGCGAGGTGACAGAGCCACGTGCTCACAGGATGGGGAATTCCAGGGCTGGGACAACCTTAAATGCCACCTAGTCCCATCAGCCTCATATTGCAGAGGTTGGGATCCAGAGACGTCACATTTCTTATCCATCTTGCCCGTTGTTCACACCTGTTCAGAGCCAAGGCATGGAGGGTGGGAGATGTATTGTGCTGGTCAACGATGAATTTACCCGATGTTTACAGAGCCGCCCCTCTGCCAGGCATTGGGCCGTGGGCTGGGCACTGCGACAAAGAACCTGTCCTCACTCTGGAAGAGCACAGTCCCCCAGAAGAGAAGGGCTAAGTCAACAGTGCTGGCCCTGCAGGGGGACCGGGGCTCTAGGAGTCTCTGTGGGGTGCAGCGGGGTGTGAGGAGGGAGGAAGTCAGCTGGGCAGCAGGTGGGGTGGCTGGGGAGGTCTCCGCAGATGAGGGGTCCACTGGGTCTGGAGGGACTGACTCAGACAGAGGGACAGCGTGGACCCTCTGGTACCGGGAGTCGAGGCTGCTGCGGGGTCTTGGAGACAGTGCCGCCCACCACCCTCCCGTTTCCAGCATCGTAGTCACTTCTGAGCAAAGGGTGGTGAAGGAACAGCTTCTTCACCTCAGGGCCGGTGGAGTGGCTGCCAGCTCAGGAAGGGCCGAGGTGGCTGAGGGCCATGTGCAGGGCACCAGCTGGACTTTACATCTGTTTCAGGACAAGTAGGAGCCCAGACTGGCACGTGATCGCTGCTTCATTCGCTGCATAACAGGGCCAGCAGGACGGTCAACGATGAGGTTAAAAAATGAAGCTTTCGCGGGGCACCCCCAGGGGAGGCTCACAGGCCAGGGGCCCTGCAGTTTTCCAGACATAAGACATACTTGTTTCTGGTTGGCCCATCCGGTTATCGGATCTGGGCCCACGTGAGACGAACAGAAAACCACATAAGAAGCTCTTGACACTTGAGCCCGGAGCACTTAAGCACTCTTGTGGTGGTTAGTCTTTTCTCTTCCATGCAAATCGCAGAGTAACTGTTATCTGCTTTATTGAGAAACCCTGCTTTGACTTTTGTTGAGATTATACTGAATTTACAAATTAAAGAGAATGAACATTTTTACAATGTTGAACCTTTCCACAAATAGGAAATATCTAGGTATTCTGGTCTTCTTTGATGTTTGTCAATAACATTCTATAATTTTCTACCAAAAGGTCTGGCATATATACATTTTATTCTGATGTTTTTAATAGTTTTTATTGCTGTTGTGAGCATAATCTTTTAAAATGAGGTTTACTAACTAGCCACTGGGTAATTCTGCAGGGTAAAAGTGCCTTCCAGAATTGCGTATTTATCTTGAATCTAGAAACTTGGCTGATCTAGTCATTAGTTCTTATACCTTTCCTACTGACGCTCTGGATTTGCTTATTCTATGAAGGTGACTGTATCGTCTACAAAAAAAACAAACAAAAATCCTGCCGTGATTCTATTCTTCCAATCCTTATGCCTCGTTTCTTTTTGTTTATTTCACTATCCAAAGCCTCCAGTAAAACGTCGATTACAAGAGGTGGTGGTGCACATTTTCATCTTGTTCTGGATTTTAGGAATGTGTTTTGCCATTAAACAAATTGTTCACTGCAGACATTTGACGGATGTCATTTATCCAGTTAAGAAAGTTGTTTTCTACACTGCTAAGAATTTTTATTGACAGTGTATGTACAGAGTTGTTTTTCTTTCTTTTTTTTAAACATTAACTAGTCTTTGCATCTCTAGACTAAACCCTACCTGAAATATAAACACATACATATATATATGTATATGTGTATGTATGTGTATGTACATATATATATGAATGCATTTATATATTTTCAATGGGACTTACGTTGCCAACATTTCATTTAGGACGTCTGCATCTAATGTCTCACGTGACACTAGCCCGTATTTTGCTATCCACCACGACCCTATTGCTGACCCAGTTTTGGTACATGGCGATGCTGGCCTTGTAGGAGGAAGTGTTTTTTGTCTCTGTTCAAGAATTGTTTACGAGAGGGATCTTTTGCTCGTAGAAATTCTGGTCTCATATGCCCTCAGTTCCCTACTCCTGATTCATCTGAGATCCCCCTCCTCACTTAAGGTGCTCCTGCAAAAGCTGATGACTCCTGCCCTCCCTCTCAACAAAAAGATGGGCAACTAAGGACCGGGGCTTGGCTGTGTACGTGTCGCCTCTGGCCGCTGGTGTTGGTTCATCAGGATACCATGGGATCCGTGTGTGCATGCTGGGAGAGAATCCTCCTCCTCTAGGTTTGCTAGGCTACAAGCTGAGAGTAAGAGGCTGTCGGGATCCTGTTGCCCAAAACAGGGATAAGACCCATGTGTTGAGTGAAGCTAAGAGAGAAGAAGGAAGACTGAGAGCAAAATACAGGCCCTGCTGCAGGGACTGGCTCCAGCCTGGGCAGAAGGGAGGTCCATCCCTGAGCTTCATATTTACGTGGGCAATGACTGTGCTTTTGACTTAAGTTACTGTCACTTGGAACTGAAAGAGGCACCTGATACATCTCCCCATGTTTGCTAATGGAGAGAAGGGTTTAGATGCGCAACAAGAAATGGCAGGAATCAGCTGTAATTTGCCTCCTACAGATGCTCGATTTGTATTCTAACAGCTGGTGGACGATTGAAACATTACATTAATAATCAGTGTATTCTGTACCCTCAATTGACAGCTAAGTTGTCAAAGGGTATCTCATTCATCATTCCATCAGAACTCTTTGGAGGAGCAACATGAATTTTCACGAGAGAAACTTGCGGACCGGAATGAATTCTAAAGAGAAAATCCAAATACAAAGGGGACGATAATTTGAGCAATAACTCAGGGTATGGCTCTTTCCTGCTGCAGATCTATTTTTTTTTTCTTTTTTCTTTTTGCCCTGGGCTATGGACTCTACATTCCCAAAGACACTCAGTGTTATTATCGGAGAACAGAGAATGACCTTTCATTTATCTCTCTGAAGGTCTGCGCTATTCCACAGCTTTGTGCCCTGTCCCTTCTGTTTCATTTTGGACTGGAATTATAATTATGTTCTCATGCTGCACATTGTCATGGAAATGATAGAGTCACAAATGAGAAACCTACGTCCCATCGCAGTAACGCTGACCTGTGGAGAAGTCTGGGTAACGAGGCTCACCTTGCAAGGTCAAAGAAGGTCAGGAGCTCAGAAGGCACCAAACTTGGCCTGGACAGTGAAAGAGACCAGCACGGAGAACCCAATGTCTGTTTGGTTGTTAAGAAATTTATTAATTTCCTACTTTGTTCTAAGAAGCATTACAAGTGATTTGTGAAATATATTTAACAGGAGAAAATTAAAAATAAGTAAGCTGTAGATCAGGTCAATGAATACAAAAGGAACTCAAGAAAATGGAAGCAGGCAAAAATACCCGAATTCACACCCAAAGATCTTGCACGTATGCCTGAAACAGCCATGAATGGGTCGCTAACCTTCCCAGTTACCAGGGCAAAGTCAGAAACGTAATCAGCCTCATCATTTAGGGTCAATGGAAGAAAATCAATAATTTAGAGGACAAAAGGATTATTCCTGGTAGGAAGCCGGAGGGATAGCTCTCAGTGACGGTCATAAAGATAGCATTCTGTACTGTGCTCATTCTGTACTGTGCTCACCAATGATGACTTACATGAAATAGCTCTAAACTGAGGGACAAGTTTAACGGGCATTTGTTGTTGTTGTTGTTTTTTTTGTATGATGAGCCCCCAGGTAGCCTGAAGGCATCCAAGTTCAATGCCGTAAAAACAGTGCTACACGGGGCAAACGCAAAGTGGTCTGGACATCATGCTCACGGATGAGCAGAATGCAAGAATAAAGTCAGGACAATGCCGTTAGTAGATGTTCTCACACACGTGACTCAAGCACACACAGCGAATGCTCAGGAGGTTTCCACCATGTTCCAATTCTGTGCCAGAAGCTGGCATGTAGCGGGAGAAGTTGCCCTACATATTCACCTGAGTGTGGCATCATCAGAAGGGGGCTGGAGTGTGATGCCACGCGCCGTGACTAGTCCCCTGGATGATCACTGCGGCAGATACGTCTTCCGCCCTGGGCCATAGACCCTACATCCCCAAGGAGACTCAGTGTATCATGCTGGCCACTAATTTCACTCACAGTGTTCCCTGTTCCCACCTCTCTACTCTCGTCCGTCATCCCCGTCTCAGTTTAGAGCAGCAGTTCCCAACCAGGGGCAACTTTGCTGCTCTGGGGACATTTGACAATGTCTGGGGACATTTTTGGTTGTCACAACTGGGAGGTGCTACTGGCACCTAGTGAGTAGAAGCCATGGAGCCAGGGATGCTAAACATCCCACAATGCACAGGATGGCCCCCACCACAAAGAATTCCCTGACCCCAAATGTCACAGTGCTAACGGTGAGAAACCCTGGTTCAGAGCGACACTCCCTCCTTTGAAGTCTTCCCTAAGCCTGGAAGACTGAGCTCTCTTTCCCTTTTTTTTTTTAATTAAAGTTTATTGGGGTGACAACTGTTAGTAAAGTTACATAGATTTCAGGTGTACAATTCTGTATCACATCATCTATAAATCCCATTGTGTGCTCACCACCCGGAGTCAATTCTCCCTCCATCACCATATATTTGATCCCCCTTACCCTCATCTCCCACCCCCCACCCCCCTTACCCTCTGGTAACCACTAAACTATTGTCTGTGTCTATGAGTTTTTGTTTCTCATTTGTTTGTCTTGTTCTTTTGTTGATTTTGGTTTATACACCACATATCAGTGAAATCGTATGGTTCTCTGCTTTTTCTGTCTGACTTATTTCACTTAACATTATACTCTCAAGATCCATCCATGTTGTCACAAATGTTCCTATATCATCTTTTCTTACTGCCGAATAGTATTCCATTGTGTATATATACCACAACTTCTTTATCCATTCATCTTTAGAAGGACATTTTGGTTGTTTCCATGTCTTGGCCACCGTAAACAAAGCTGCAATGAACATTGGAGCACACGTGTCTTTATGGGTAAATGTTTTCAGATTTTTTGGGTAGATACCCAGGAGAGGGATTGCTGGGTCATAGGGTAATTCTATTCGTAATTTTCTGAGGAACCTCCACACTGCCTTCCATAGCGGCTGCACCAGTCTGCATTCCCACCAACAGTGTATGAGGTTCCTTTTTCTCCACAGTCTCTCCAACACTTGTTACTATCTGAGCTCTCTTTTCGTTCCTTGGGCCTTATAATAAAACTAGCTGACACTGACATGGTGCCCACTACATGCCAGGCTCTGTTCTATGTACTCTGTGTACGTCAGCGCTTCACGTTCCCAACAACCCTTTGAGGTAGGTATGATGATGATCTGCCTTTAGCAGAACTGGACACTGAGACGCTGACGTTAAGTACTTGATTTCCCAGGTGACACAGCCAGGAAATGGCAGCGCTGGCAGCTGACCCAAGACAGCCTAGCTCCAAAATCTACAACCCCAGCCTGAGGCTCTGGCAGCTCTTTCCCCAGGTCGCTGGGCCCCGCTCTCTCCTGGCTCTTCTCCCCACCAACAAGGGAACCCCGCTTGTTCCCGGCTCGTCTAGCATCACACCCTGCATTTAGTACCCTGCCAGGGGCATCATTCACACTCAAGAATGAATTGGTCCCAACCACCCCAAGGACCCACATTCTGTATGACATGTTAGCCTGTCAACTGTGCCCACCACAGAAGGCTTGGCGGGCGGGTGGGTAGCACAGAAAGAAACACGGGAGTGGGAGGTTGGTGGGGAAGGAAAACTGTGTTGGTTTTCGTCTGCTCCCAGCAGCCTCCTTTTCCTCTGGCCTCTTGGCACAGACACTAAGGCCTCCCATTAGTCTGACGGTGACTCCTGGCCTCTCTCCACAGGTCTCCCACTCCCTTCAGGGAGCAGAGCTCACCTGTCTGATGAGCAATATGGGAAGGAGCTGCCTGTGCTCAGCCCAGCCCCTCTGGGTTCCCTCCCTGCTCCCGGATCTGCCCACACGGTGCTGGCACTCCAGTCTGCTGTCCGCCATGGCCCAGGGCTTGGCTGGTGGAGCAGGGACTTGCAGGTGCCCCCCCATATCCTTGGGATGATTCCATTTCACAGCTGTTGTGTTAGCAAGCTCCTATAGGTGCAGATCTAAAGCCAAGTTTTCAATCGATCAGGAACAAAGCTTATACTTTCACCTCCATCCTGTCTCTCAATTGGTTCCAAATTAAGGTAGGACAGGGGGGTGTTGTTCATAGACACCCCCATCATCCCTCACACTTATCCCATTTAACTGTGGGAGGTGTGTTTATCACCGTCAATTTTCTAGTGGGGGAAACTGAGGCCAAGAGAGGGTGACTTGCCCATGGTCACTCGGTCAGATTCCTTCCTCAATAGCAAGTCATGACCTCTGTCCCCCTCCTCGAGAGACCTATCACTCAAGGCCAGCCATGTTAACCATGCATGAAAACACACATGAGCACATATGGAAGAGCTGGTGTGGACAGTGGGACAAAAACCCGAGTTAGCACACCTCGCCCCGCTCCCCTCTTCCTCTCATCTTGCCCAGGGCCTGGCCCCAGGAGACCTTCAACCAACCGTGTGTCATTAATGGTGGGGGAGACACAGAAAGGAAAAGGAAGCTTCTGCAGGAACTCCTAAACCGTTCTCAGTCCTCCAGCAGTACTATGCAGCTCAACTATTTGAAACAGGTGCCTTTCTCCATTTATTTTTCCTGAAGCAAAAGGAGCCAAGTGCCCTGAGAGACGACTCCATGGGGTGGTCACTCTGGAGGCCCAGGAGCCAGTACATTCATGTCCTGTGTCCTTATTGAGTGGCACCCGCAAGACAAGGAGCCACGCGTCTCCTCAGACCATGTCCCGCCCAATTAGATCTCCGAGGGGGAGCAGACAGAGAGGAGGGCTGGCCCACTGCGCTCCCTCCCAGCAATTTTCAGAGTTAACATCCAACAACAGAAAAGCTAAAAATACCCTCCCAGGAAGCAGAAATCCAATAATGGGATGCTGGGCCTTCTATCTGCTCATAATGTACAGATAAAACGGAGCTTCTCAAACGTGAATTGTGTTTGGTGCATGTGAGTCTTTAGAACATTCACAATATAAGCTCTTTTTTTTCCTTTCGTTCTTTTCTTTTTAATTTGACTTGAGCCACAAGAGTCCTCAGGCCCCTCGAACGCCACGCCCCTCACCGCTACCCACACCAGGCCAATTTCTGTCCCTGTCTCCTTCCCAGGAAGTCAAATGTTGCTGCTTAGCTTCCACTTGCCTCCTGCAGACCACAGGACAGCAAGGGGAGACCCTCAAATGCCAAGGCAGTTTGGGGCAGGAGAAGCTGTGGACGATGCAAACGTAAGCTGCAAGTTCGTCTCCCTCCGTCCCCCCACCCTACCTGTTACACAGCAGGGCTTTGCAGACCGTGAGGCACCATCTATTGTGTAAATGTAGAATATTGTTCCTGTGGTCTAATGATTTAATTTAATTTATATCCTGCATGCTTCTAAAGGTTTTGCAGGTCTGACAAAGGAAGTCTGCTAGAAGAGATAGAGAGTAAAAATGTGGACTAAGAGAGAGGCAAATGTACTGCTCACCTGGACAAATCGAGCATGGAAGGGTAGCTCTGACCTCCTTTCCATGCAAAGCAAGCAAAGGACACTGCGGACTGGACAACCAGTAAACACTTGATAGAGATCTCCGGGAAACCATCTGAGCAAGGAATTTCATTTTCAGGAGACTTTCAATTATGAGTGCAACTTATTTAACAGTTATAGGACTATTTAATTTTTTTTTTCTTGGTTGAGTTTTGGTAGTTTGTGGGGTTGGAGCAATTGCTCCATTTCTTCTAAGTTGTCAAACTTAGGAGTACTAAATTGTTCATAGTATTCCCTTTTTATCTTTTAGTGGCTGCAGGATCTGTGGTGATAGCCTCTGTTTCATTCCCAATATTTATGATTTGTATCTTCTCTTATATTTGTCAGTCTTGAGAGGCTTACCAATCTTTAAAAAAACTTTCTGAATAACCAGCTTTACTGTTCCATTAATTATTGTCTATTGTTTTCCTATTTTCAATTTCATTTATTCTACTCTTTATTATTTCCTTCTTTCTGCTTCCTTTCGGTTTATTTTGCTCTTCACTTTTTAGTTTTTGGAGATCAAAACTAGATTATTAAATTGAGATTTTCCCTCTTTTCTAATGCAAGCATTTAGTGCTATAAATTTCCCTCTCATCACTGTTTTAGCTGCACCCCACAAATTTTGAAATGTTGTATTTTCATATTCACTCACTTATATGAATCTCCTACTGAGTCTTAACACAGTTGTTTTTACTTATTTCTGGTTAAAATTAATGCTGCAATGGGGCTCTCCATACAGTGTCCTCATGCTCACATGCATAAAATAATGTATTAAACAAATATTCATTGAGAATCAACTGTCAGACACTGGTCTAGGTGCTTTGGACACATACTCGTAATTAAACAGCAGAAATCAGAAATCATGTTCCTATCTCTGTGGGATTTACTTAAAGTGAATGAAGATGCAGCTGGCACACAGGGCGGCATGTAGAAAAACTTCCGACATGCTGGTTATAAGAATGACTGACTAAATGAATAAAGCTAAATGGTAAACATACTGAATGGTTAACATGTACCACATCCTCACTCCTACAACCCTTAAAATGACACCAGAAGAATACATCGTTATTCTTATTTTACTAAGGAGCAAATTGAAGCACCCAAAACGTTTGGCTGCTTAAAGTCATACACTTGACTTATTTTGTAAAAGGGGGAGGGACATTTTAACTGGTGCCAAATAGGCAGCGTGGAGGTTCCTCAAAAAATTAAGAATAGAATTACCGTATGACCCAGCAATCCCTCTCCTGGGTATCTACCCAAAAAATCTGAAAACATTTATCCATAAAGGTATGTGTGCTCCAATGTTCACTGCATCTTTGTTTACGGTGGCCAAGACATGGAAACAACCAAAATGTCCTTCGATAGATGAATGGATAAAGAAGTTGTAATATATATACACAATGTAATACTATTCGGCAGTAAGAAAAGATGATATAAGAATATTTGCGACAACATGGATGGATCTTGAGAGTATAATGCTAAGCAAAATAAGTCAAACAGAAAAAGTAGAGAACCATATGATTTCACTGATATGTGGTATATAAACCAAAAACAACAAAAGAACAAGACAAATAAATGAAGAAACAAAACTCGTACACACAGACAACAGTTTAGCGGTTACCAGAAGGGAAGGGGGGAAGGGGGGTGGGAGATGAGAGTAAGGGGGATCAAATATATGGTGATGGAAGGAGAACTGACTCTGGTTGGTGAACACACAATGGGATTTATAGATCATGTAATACAGAATTGTACACCTGAAATCTACGTAATTTTACTAACAATTGTCACCCTATAAACTTCAATTAAAAAAAAGAAATATCGAAATAAAAAGTTACCAAAACACACACACACACACACACACACACACAAAGAAATTGTTTTAATTTAAAATGTTAATTGTTATCCTCAGGGCAACCTATAAGAAAATAACTTAAAAAAATGGAAGAAAAAATAAAAACCCAAAGAAAAACAAGGGAATTAAAAGAGTATGCTAGAAAATATTTGTATTACACAATGGATTAAACAATCCAATTAAAGGGCAGAGATTGACAGAATGATGTTTTAAAAACCTACATGAACCAACTATATGGTATTTACAGGAGATACACTTCAGATTTGAAGAAATAAATATGCTTAAAATGAAAGGATAGGAAAATATCAAGAATGCAAACCTTCTTAATATTAGACGATACTGATAGCAGACAAAATAGACTTCAAGATATTATAAAAATCAAATGTATTTCTATATACTAGTAATAAACAACTTGAAAATAATGTTAGGAAAACAAGTCTGTTTAAAATAGCCTACAATGATTAAAATACTCAGAAGTACATTTAACAAAATAAATTGAAGTCTTTTACATTGAAAACTGCAAAACATCATTGAAAGAAATTAAACAAGACATAAATAAATGGAAATGTTCATGGCTCAAAATACTAAACATTAAGAGGACAATACTCCTCAAGTTCATCTGCAAAGCCAATGCAATACCTATCAAAATGCCAGCTGCAATTTTTGCAGAAATTGCAAGCTTATACTAAAATTCAGATGGGAATGCGAGAAATACATAATAACCAAAACAATCTTTAAAAAGTAGTGAAAGTGAAGGGATACACTCTTCGAATTTCAAAGGTAATACAAAGCTGTAATAACCACGACATAAGGATAGATCAATGGAATAGCACTGAGAGTCCAGAAATAAACCCTTACGTTTACGATCAATGGATTTTGACAAGAGTGCTAAGACAATAAGGAAAAGAATAGTCTTTTCAATAAATGATACTAGAACAACTAAATATTCACATGGGAAAGATGAAGCTGAACTCTTATCTGCCACCATACACAAAATTAATTCAAAACAAATCATAGACATAAATGGAAAGCTAAAACTTTAAAACTATTTGAAAAAAGACATGGGTGTAGATCTTCACGAACTGATCACTGGATATGGCAATGATTTCTTGGATATGACACCAAAGCACAAGTAACAAAAAAAAAAAAGAGATAAACTAGATGTTATCAAAATTAAAAAACTTTTGCACTTTAAAGCACACTATCAAAAAAGTGAAAAGACAATCCACACAATAGAAATCATTTGCAAATTATATTATCTCACAAGGGACATTTATTCAGACTAAAGAACTCTTAAGAGTTCAACTATGAAAAGACAACCTAATTTAAAAATGGGCAAAAGATCTGAACAGACATTTCTCCAAAGAGATATACAAATGGCCAATAAGTATAAGCAATGATGTTTAGCGTGATTAGCCATTTGGGACATTTAAATCAAAATCACAGTAAGATACTATTTCACAGCCATTAGGATGGCTTAAAAGCTGGATACTAGCACACGTTGAGCAGGATTTGGAGAACCGTCACTGCGAAAAACAGTTTGGCGGTTCCTCAAAACGTTAAAGAGTCACCATCTGATCCAGCATTTCAACTCCTAAATACATACCCAAGAGAACTGGAAACATTTGTCCACACACACACTTGTACACAAATGTTCCTAGCAGAAGTATCCACAATGGGCAAAAAGTTGAAACAACCCAAATGTCCTCAACAGATGAGCATACAAACAACATACAATACTTGTATGTTACACAATGGAAGACTATTCAGCCATAACAAGGATTAAAGTACTGATACCTGCTACACCATGGGTGAACCTGGAAAGCCCTGTGCCAAACGAAAGAAATTAGTCACAAATGGCCCAGACTGCATGATTTCATTCTTATGGACTAGGTAAGCCCATAGAGACAAAAGGTACCTGAGTGGTTTCTGGGGGAGGGGAACAGGGCGTAAGGAGTGATGCCTAGTGGGTATGGGATTTCTTTTCGGGGTGATGACAGTGTCTAAAATTAGATAGCAGTGGTGGCTGTACAGCTCTGTGGACATACCAAGCTACTGGTGGTGCCTTTAAAAAGGGTGAATTTTATGGCATGTGAATTTATATCTCAATGAAACTGTTACTACAAAAAGCAATATATACAACAATATTTAGTATGCTACCATTTGTGTAAAAAGTGGAAGAACAACTTGTAAAGAGGGAGAAATGATATATGTACTATTTCTATGTCTGGAATTACATTCACAAGTGGCCACTGTCATCTGGGCAGGATCACTAGATGGCCTGGTTTCAGGACTAGAAGAAGGGTTTTCCCCATAGACTCTTTTGCACCTTTTGAATTATGAACCACATGACTGTACCTGTTCAAAGGTAAATAAAAACTGAATTAAATTCATCCATTTAAACTGAAAGAAAAGTGGGCAAGGGACTTGAACAGAAGAATCAAGTACAAATGGTTAACAAATAAAAAAGTGTTTGGACTCATTTAACATCAGAAAAATGCAAGTTCAAATGAATAGGCGCTATCTCATTATACCCAACAAAACAATAAAAATAAGAACAACTAACAATATTAAGAGTTGCTGAAGGTGTGGATCAACCCTGACTCGCACACACTATTGATCAGAGTGTAGACTGGTCAAACGCTTTGGAAAACTATTTGGCAGCATCTATCTAACCAAGCAAAGCATACATATGCCCAGTGATCCAGCAATTCCACTCCTTTGTACCCAACAGAAAGGTGCACCTATGTTTACCAAAATATGTGCACAAAGGCGTTCATATCAAGATTACTTGTAAAAGCCAACAATGGAAGTGGTCCCATTTTTATCCCAACAGATTAAAAGTCTATTAACAGAAGACTGCATAAATAAAAGGTAGTGTATATATTCAATGGAACTAACGCTACAAGCAACAAAACGGAAGGAGCTCACAGATATCTTACTAAGTGAAAGAGGCAAGAAAGAAATAAGTACACAATTTCATTTACAGAAAATTCAGAAACAAGCAAAAATAATCTTTGACATTAAAAGTTCCCCAGATGGTTGCCTTTGAGGAAGGGGGTAATAACTAGAAGGAGCTAAGACGACTCTGGGGGTTGGTGATCTAAGTTGAGGATACGTGGTGTTTCACATGCGAAAATCAGTACGGACACGATTTGTACATATCTCTATAGATCTCATATGTCAATAAAATTTATATTAAATTCTCTGCTGCCCCGCATCTTATAAATCACTTCATGATGTTTTTTAAACTTTTATTAGCATTTATTTGATGCTGAATTTACTCCTGGGCCACACGTTTTTGTTTCTTCAGTTTCTTCTGGGAGATCTTTTTCTTCTGTGCAGCCTCCTCTTCTGGTTTAGGAACAATCTGCTTTTTCCCAGTGAGGACCATCTCAGTGCGGCAGGGGGAGCTCACCTATGCGCTAACCTGCCTGCGAGAGCTGTAAGTTCTGCGCTGCATCTTGGGAGCTTTGTTTACCTGGCTATGCTCAGTGACCAGAGAACCTAAATCTAAACTCGTGTTCAGTATTCCTCTCTGCATTTTTTAAGCATGTGCAGCAAAAATTCTGCATTCTTTTTGGGCAACCAATCCCGCATCCAGCCCCACTGTTTAGCCTGGGCACATGTCCTAACTCCACCATGGTAACGACGGAATGGCACGCACTGCTTCTGTGACATCGTTTCGATACTTGGTGGCTTTTCGGATATACATACCTTTGATGGACCGGGCAGTTTCACGGGTGTTCTTAAAGTGAACACGAAGATTTGAACTTCACAATTTACATGATTTTGTGGGGTTCTCTGGGTCAAGCGAATAGCAAACCATTTTCAGAGGTCACCTCAGGCCGCTTACAGGAAAAGCAGCTTGATGTTATTAATCATTCTAGTTTTGCTGCCAATCCGTTGGATGTGAAATAGTTCTCGATGTAATTTTAATTTGCATTTCTTAGCTGATGAGTGCATCAGTGTGCTCAGGCTACCACAACAAAGTACCAGAGACTAAGCAGCTTACACAACAGAAATGTATTTTCTCCCAGTTCTGGAGACTGGAAGTCTGAGATCAAGGTATTAGCAGAGTTGGTTTCCTAGGAGGCCTCTCTCCTTGGTGTGAA
The DNA here is from genome assembly GCF_004115265.2 of Rhinolophus ferrumequinum. Classification (NCBI taxonomy): domain Eukaryota; kingdom Metazoa; phylum Chordata; class Mammalia; order Chiroptera; family Rhinolophidae; genus Rhinolophus; species Rhinolophus ferrumequinum. The sequence goes on along the minus strand of NC_046288.1, from coordinate 83,541,235 downwards.
GATGGCCATCTTCTCCGTGTTTGTCTGTGCCCAAGTTTGTTCTTCTCATAAGGACACCTATCCAACAGGATCAGGGCCTTCCTTGTGACCTAATTTAACCTTAATTCCTTCTTGAAGACCCCAACTCCAAACAGTCCCATTCTGAGGTACAGGAGGCTAGGACATCAACATATGAATTTTGAGGGGACACAAGGAAGCCCATAACAATGAGTGGTATCGGTTCACAGATTCCTGTGCCATCTGGGTCTTGTCCCCGGTGCATGGCTTGTCCTTATTTATTGCCCACTTATCTATAGAGCTGTCTGACCTTTTCTCAGTTATTTCTGGAAGGTACTACATATTGAAGATTAATCTTCTGACTTGTGTGTATGCTGAAAATACCTTCTCCCATCCAGTGCTCTGACTCTTCACTTTGTTTCCTGCAGGGTTCTACTTCTGTGCATTAGCTTGAAATTGTTAATTGTGTCTTACTTACTGTCACTTTGATCTATCCACTAATGAGAGAGGAGCTTAAAGTCTCTTACCAAATATTTGATTTGTTATTTTTCCTTGTAACTCCAGCAATTTTTGTTTCATATATTGCAGTTTTATATCAAGAGCCTACAAGTTCAGAAATGTAAATTTGTCTTCTAATCATTTTGTAGTTTTTCTCATTATTCTGAAAACTGCTTTTTGCTGTGAGGTCAATTTATATATATATATATATATATAGGTTTATCTATTTACGTCCCATTACACCCAGTTTTTCATCATCTTCATGTTTTCAATTATGACTCTTGTAAACAGGCTATACATAGATTTTTTAAGTGTCCAAACTGAGAGTTTAGGTATTCTTTAGTGACTTCAGCATGCTTATACATATGTGGTGGCCAATGTACTTTGAAATATTGTTATCTTTTTGTATACTGCTTTCTATCTACCATGATTTCTTTGTATTTTTCCCTTCATATCCGCCATCAATTTGATTGGTTACATTTCTCTAGTTCCCTTTTGGCTATTTATCGTATTTCTAAACTTCTTTTTAGTACTTACATTTAAATTTCAGCATCCATACCTTACTTAGGCATTGAATTAAAAAATATCTCTACTTTCCTTTTTAAAAACACACAAGGACCTTTGAATAGTCTTACTATGATCACTCTTCCTCTAAATTCTTTCTATTATTGCTACTTAGCCTTTTATAAACCTAGTTTTTAGAATTAAATTTCATTTTATTTTAGTCTTATTTTTAGGTTTTCTCTTTTTTTAATTTATTGGGGTGACAATGGTTAGTAAAATTGCATAGGTTTCAAGTGTACATTTCTATAATACATCATCTATATATCACATTGTGTGCTCACCACCCAGAGTCTTATTCAATTTTTTGTCACTTAAAAAGATTTCAAACAACCATATATATATATAAAATATCATGTACCTGTGATTGGTATGTAAGAATTAAGCAAAGTTTGTAGCCACTACCCAACTTAAGGAACAGAATCTGATTCTGGGAAGATGGTTGAGTAGGAAGCACCAGGAGACTGTCTCCCCACCTACAAAACAACTGCACTGGTAGAATCTTTCTGATGTGACCATTGTGGAACTCTGGAGTCCGTAGAAGGCTTGCAACTTCCAGTGGAAGGCTTGGATGGTGCACTGCAGTTAATTTTGATCCATTTTAGCTGTTAACACAGTAGCAACTACCCATCCCCTTAGTCATATCCATCCCCCACCCTCAGCTTCAAGGAACTGAGCTGTGCACGTGTTCTCGGAGCAGCTCGTACACAGCTTGTAGGAGCTGGGGTGGGAAAAAGAATTCTGTCCTCCAAACATTGGGGGTCTTTGCTTTTGATCACAAAGGTGCATATAAGGAGCTGGATGCCCATTGTTACAATTCCCCGAATTTCTGCAAGTCCCTCTCCCTCCAGCTGAAGTGACTTCCAGGGAATTTAAAGGGCTGATGCTCCTGTGTTCTCCCTCCTTTATTTTTCTGTTTCCCTCTTTTGGGAGCCAGACATTAAAGGCTAAGACATTTAAAACCACATATATATGAGACAGTCACCCACATACACAGGGAAAGGCACAGGCTCAGAAAAAAAACCTGAGACAACCTTAAGTTAGTACCTCAGGCTGACTCATCCTTGGCACATAGACAGCCTATTACAAAAACAAACACACAGAACCCAGCAAATCCCAAGGAAGGGGAAGAATCCCATTCCAGAGTTACCAGATTATTAGATTCAAATGTCCAGTTTTTAAACAAAAAATCACAAGGCATAAAAAGAAATAGTGAAGTATGACCCATTCAAAGGAAAAAAAAAAAAACCAACAGAAACTGTCCCTGTGAAAAGATATGATGGCAGATCTACTAGACAAGACTTTAAAACAATGGTCTTAAAGATGCTCAAAGAACTAAAGGAAGATGTGGGGAAAGTACAGAAAATTATATATGAAAAAGTGGAAATATAAATAAAGAGATAGAAAACTTAAAAAGAACCAAAAGGTAATTCTGGAGCTGAAAGTACAATAACTAAAATGAAAAATTTACTAGAGAGATTCAAAAGCAGATACGAGCAAGCAGAAGAAAGATTCAGCAAGCTTGAAGATAGCGCAATGGAGATTATTGACTTAGAGAAACAGAAAGAAAAAAGATTAAAGAAAAACAAACAGAGCATAAAGGATCTGTGGGACACCACAGAGTGAACCAACAATATGTTGGAGTCCCAAAGAGAGAGAAAGAAGCAGAAAGAATATCTGGAGATATAATGGCTGGAAACTCCCCAAATTTGGTGAAACACATGAATATAAAAATTGAAGAAGTTCAATCAACTCCAATAGGATGAACTCAAAGAGACCAACACTGAGACAAATTACAATCAAACTATTGAAAGCCAGAGACAAAGCAAGAATCTTGAAAGCAGCCAGAAAGAAGTGACTTGTCATATACAAAAGATCCTCAATAAGACTATCAGCAAATGTATCATCAGAAACTTTGGAGGCCAGGAGTCAGACGGATGATATACTCAAAGCACTCAAAGAAAAAAAAATCTGTCAACTAAATATCCTCTATGAGCAAAACAGTCAAAAGTAAGGGAGAAAATAAGACTTCCCAAATAAACATCAACTGAGGGAGTTCATTACCAATAGACCTGACCTACAAGAAATGCTCAAGGGAGTCCTGCAGCATGAAATGAAAGGACACTGGACAGTAACTGAAGCCACGTGAAGAAATAAAGATCTCAATAAAGGTAAACACATGAACAATTAGAAAAGCTCATATTGTTGTAACAACAGTTTGCAACTCCACTTTTTGTTTTCTACAGGATTTAAGAGATTAAAAAATTTTCAGCAACTATTAGTCTAAAAATATTCTAACTTTTGTTTGTAACTCTATGATTTGTTTTCTATATAATTTATGAGACTAACGTATTTTTAAAAATAAATTAGTTTCTGTTTTGGACACATAATGTATAAAGATGTAATTTTGGAACACCAACAACTGAAAAGAGTGGGGATGGACATGGAACAGAGCAGAGTGTGTCTGTTATTGAAGGTAAACTGTTATATATCCAAATCAGAGTACCGTAACGTCAGGATGTTCGATGTCCCCATGGTAAACACAAAGAAAACAGCTATGGAACATACACAAAAGGCAGTAACGAAGCAAATGAGGGACCAAAAGCTACAAGGCACGTACAAAAAAAATAGCAACACGACAGAATGAAGCCCCTCCTTCTCAGTCAGCCTTGAAAAGAAAGAACATTCTGACACATGCGATAGTGTGGGTGAACCCTGAGGATATTCTGCTCAGTGAAATAAGCCAGTCACAAATGGACAAATACTATATGATTCCCTTCATATGAGATACCTAAAGTAGTCCCAATCATAAAGACAGACAGAACGGTGGTTGCCAGGGGCTGGAGAGAAAGGGGGATGGGAGTGATTGTTTAGTGGGTGCACAGTTTGAGCTTTGCAAGATGAAAAGAGCTCTGGGGATGGATGGTGGTGATGGTGCCACAATAATATGCCCCCCTGAACCATACACTTAAAATGGTTAAGATGGTAAACTTTATATGTGTATTTTGCCACAATCAAAAAAGCAAACCACAGAATTTGACTGACACCACCCAAGTCTTTGTGGGCCTCCACTCAATTATATCCTTTTCCATCCCCCACATGGAACTACTATTCTGAATTTTGTATTTATCTTTGTCTTCCTTTTTTAAAAAATAGATTTAATGCAATGGTGCATATGCCTAAAATGTGTAGTGTGGTTTATCATTATTTAAAATACGATATTTTTATGTTAGACAGCAGTGCTCCCCTGTATCAATACAGGTAATTATATTTAAGCCCCAGTATTTGTGAGGTGTGTTCTTGGCCTTGCAAATTCCCACGTGAAATATTTTTTTCTTTCCAGAGCCTATCGGAGACTTCCTTGCCTCCTTGGCTGTTGGACAGCATGGTGGGTATGTGGCACAGTGGCACATCAAGCATTAAAAATGGTCTGTAGCTCACTCACTCATTAATTCACTGAACAAATGACTAATGAATATCTGCTGAGTGCCAGGGTAAAACACCTCCCGTTAATATTCACGTCACAGCCAGGTAGACACGGGTAAAGAGATTTATGCACATGTGCCAAATGGGGACACTGAGTCTGAGAGTTTACTCATAAGCAAACGAAAAATCAGACTTCTACTTGTCAACGTCTGTTTTAGCTGATCCACTGCCAACCCACTGAAATTGCTACTGTCTGATTATAATGTCCTAATGACCAAGCAGTATTTATCTGAAGAAAATGAAAACACTAATTCGAAAGATATATGCACGCTTATGTTGAATGCAACACTATTTACAACAGCCAAGATATGGAAGCAACCTGTGTTCATTGATAGATGAGTGGATGAAGAAGTGGAGACAAAGAGGAAAAACTGAGGATTGCTAGATGGGCGGGGGGGGGTGGAGGGGCGGGTGAAGGGATTGAAGGGCAGTCGGTGACCACAGGATGGCCACGGGGTTTGAAAATTAATCTGGGGAACGTAATTTAGTGGTTACCAGAGGGTAAGGGGGTTGAGGGGTGGGAGATGAGGGTAAGGGGGATCAAATATACGGTGATGGAAGGAGAACTGACTCTGGGTGGTGAACACACAATGTAATTTATAGATGATGTGATACAGAATTGCACACCTGAAATCTATGTAATTTTACTAACAATTGTCACTCCAATAAATTTAAATAAAAAAAAAGAAGTGGAATATTCCATCAAATGGAATATTACACAGCCATAAAAAGAAGAAAATCTAAAACATTTGAGACAACATGGATGGACCAAGAGGGTATGGTGAGTGAAACAAGTCAGGCTGAGAAAGACAAATATGTGGTTTCACTTATATGTGGAATCTAAACAAAACAAACAAAGAAAAAACAAAAACAGACTCATAGAAACAGAGACCAAAGGGATGTTTACCAGAAGGGAGGTGGAGCGGAACGGGTGAAAAAGTGGAAGGGAATATAGTCAATGACACTGTGATAAGTTTGCACAATGACAGATAATTACTAGAATTAGTGGGGTGATCACATTTTAAGGTATAAAAATGTCAAATTAAAATGTGATATATGTAGATGATGTATTACAGAACTGTACACCTGAAATCTATGTAACTTTACTAACAATTGTCACCCCAATAAACTTTAATTTTAAAAAAAAAGAAAATTGCAAGGTTTAATTAAAAGTTTAATCAAAATGTTTAAAACAGTTATGTTTTAAATGTATACCTGTTGATGCTAAAAAATAAAAAACAATGTCAAATTAGTATATTGTACACCTGAAACTAATGTAACCAATATCAGATTGTATACCAGCTATACTTAAATTTAAAAAAAGAATGAATTGAGTGGGTAAACCTAGAATGTGCTTTGATTCTCTCTGCGTCTAAGACAAATCATCCTTCAATGCAAAATTGATCGTGCTTGTTAAACTCTAATTTTTAAAATACAACAACATACGAACTTGTTGGCTTTGAAATGGCCTGTATTTATGACAAGGATTTGGAGTTGGAGAAAAGAAATTTAATGAGAGAAACGTTCGCTGGAGCAATCCATGCCAGTTCCAAAGTCCGGCACTCATATCCAGTGGGAACTAGTCCAAATGAATGGCAACTAAACAAATATTTTAGAGTGTCCTCTTATAGGAGTCAATGAATGAGAAAACTGGAAAATCCCGCAGGCTTTTGTTCTCAGTGTGAGAACACGGAGTTTGGTTCTTCAGGAAAACACAAGAGCCAGGCATTTGACAAAGCGGTGGTGGAGGCCACGTGCCACCACCTGCCAGCTGGGCGTCCCTGGGCACGGACTTCAGTCTTTGAGATGCGTTTGCCTTCTTTGTAACATGATGATCGTAAAAATAATTTAAAACCACAGGGTTGATATGAAATGCACATGAGAAGGTACCTGTGGAGGTAGTTTGAAAAATAGACACAAATACTGATGCTATTAAAATACTAAATGAAAGAGAAAAGAATCTGCCTGTTCGAAGTCCTTTAGTTTTCTCCTCAGCAAAGAAGCTTCTACGTGACCTATAATCTTTTCATTGAGTTCCTTCAAGATATGACATCAGAGACTTTGGAAACATGAAATTATCTACCTTCAATGGCAGCCCAGGAACGTGCTCCCAGTGGAACCTTCAAATGGCAAGGACAGCACATTATAATAAGAGAGGACCCCTTGTGTACCCCCCAAAGTAGGACGTGCACTTTAACAAGTTTGTATAATTTTTTAGAAGGCATAAAATTGTCTTTTAAATAAATGTCTTTTAAAATGTGTTCTCACTGTGTTCTTGGATGAGAAGGGATGCTTTGGGCCATCAACAAGAGGTGACAGACATGGCGTGCCAGGACCCCTGGGAAAGTCGGGGCGACTGGTGCATGGCTGCAACACTGGGCCTGTTTCAACTCCTTCATGAGGTTCTCCTGGAATCCCCCAATGTGGGCCCTGCCTTTTCTTCCAGCCCACGCCCCTCCTCATCTCACCAGTGACCTGGGCACCAGCTGTACTCAGTGTGATCTCAGTGTACTCACATGGTGCTTCTTCCCACAGGGGACCCTCCCGGAACTTCTTCAACTCAGGCATCAAGCCCTATTCATTACTCCTCCCATTCTGCAGAAATTAATGGGGACACTATAACGGCTGTCGCGTGGAGAAAATCAGAGCTAAGACTTGAAGGGTGAAGATAAGCTGGCAAGCAAAGGATCCATGGGCTTCAGAGGGATGGTGAAATGGTAAAAATCCCTAGAAGACAGTGCATCTCCCCCGAGAAGCTTTCTTCTCATGCCCCTCCACAGGCTGGGTTATAGCATGCCCGAAACAAACAGCAGGAAGAAGATACTTGCCTCAAAATTGATCAGTGGCCATTTTAAATAAAATGAAAACAACAGATTCTTGAAATCATGACTGGAAAATAATTATCTACCATTAAATATGATCTGCCAAATTGGAACAGTATCGATTCACTCTATCTCTTTGTGATAATGAAAGAATAGGAAGGATAGAAAGGAACTGACTAAACTGAACCTACATCAGCATTTAACATTATACAACCGATTTCTTTGTCTGAATACTGTCCGCCCCCCGCCCCATTCAAAGGTCTGCCCCATTAGGTGGGAACCTTGTCTAAACTCAATCGACCATGTATTTGTGGGTCTGTTTTTGGTTGGACTCTCTATTCTGTTTCATTGACTCATTTGTTGACCTTCATGTCAATACAACATTGTCCTGATGACTGTATATTTGTATTAAGTCTTGAAATCAAGAGGTATTACTTTTGTAACTATATCCTTAATTTTTAAAGTCATTTTTCACTAGCCTAAGAGCTTTTCTTTTCCTCTTTTAATTAAAGTTTATTTGGGTGACAAGTGTTAACCAGTTACATAGATTTCAGGTGTACTATTCTGTAATGCATCATCTATATATCACATTGTGTGTTCACGACCCAGAGTCAGCAATCCTTCTCCTGGTTATATACCCAAAAAATCTGAAAACATTTATCCGTAAAGATATATGTGCTCCAATGTTCACTGCAGTTGTATTTACGGTGGCCAAGACATGGAGACAACCAAAGTGTCCTTCAATAGATGATTGGATAAAGAAGACGTGGTATACATCCACAATGGAATACTATTCTGCCATAAGATGAAATAGTACCATTTGCGACAACATGGATGGATCTTGAGATTATTATGCTAAGTGAAATAAATCAGACAGAAAACGTAGAGAACCATATGATTTCACAGATATGTGGTATATAAAACTGAGAACAACAAAAGAACAACACAAACAAATGAAGAAAGAAAAACTCATAGACACAGACAAGAGTTTAGTGGTTACCAGCGGGTTAGGGGAGAGGGGGGTGGTAGATGAGGGTAAAGAGGATCAAACATATGGTGATGGCCTAGTGCTTTCCATTTCCACATATATTCTAGAACCAGTTTGTCAATTTCTTCATAAGAACTTGCTGGGATTTTGATTGAGACTGTGTTGAATCTATGGATCAATTTGAGGAGACTTGATACCTTAGCAACATCGAGTCTTAAGATCCATGAATAAGGTGTATCTCTCCATTTATTTACACCTTGTTCCTCTCAGAAATGTTTTGTGGTGTTCAGTGTATAGGTCTTTTACATGGTCATTCAGATTCAACTCTAAGTATTTCATAGTTTTCATGTTATTATAAATGGTACTTAAAATATTAAGTTTTTGATTATTTATTGCTAGTACGGATGGTCCCCAGATTTTTCAACTCATGATGGTGTGGAAGTGATACGCGTTTAGTAGAAACTGTACTTTGATTTTTGAATTTAGATTTTTTTCCTGGGCTAGAAATATGTTGTACCATAGAGATGCCTGGTGCTGGGGAGCAGCCATGAGCCAAAGCTCCCCCTTAGTCATGTGGTCATAAGAGTAAACAATTGATACTTTGCAGTGAACTGAGTTGCCAGTGTTGTTTGAATACCGTGTCTTGTGTTTTCACATCCCATCAAGTCTACAAAAATGTCCATTTGTCCTGCTTCTGATGAGAAGAGGAGGAGGAAGGCAACTACTCTTGAGGTGAAACTCATGCTAACTGCCCGATCGTGGGCTCACGTAAGTGTTCTCAGCTTGTTTAAAGTAGGCGGGCTAACCTCTGATGGTCAGTAGGTTAGGTGTATTAAATGCATTTTCAACCTATGATTATTTTCAGTGTAGGATGGGTTGATCGGGACATAACCCCATTGTAAGTTGAGGAGCATCTGTATATAGAAATGCAAGTTTTATATATTGATCTTGTCTGAAACCTGACAAGCTCAAGTACTGGTTCTAGTATTTTCTCTCTAGATTCTATCAGATTTTCTATGTACACAGCATAATCATGCCATTTGCAAATAAAGTTCTATGTGTCCTTTCCAATCTGAATGCTTTTTTTTTTCTTGCCTTATTGCACTGGCTAAAATCTCCAGTACAATGAATGGAAGTACTGAGAATGGATATTCTTGTCTTATTCCAAATTTTAGGAGGCAGAAAGCATTCAACCATTCTCCTTTAAATATGATGATATCTATAGATTTTCTGTTGATGCCCTTTATTGCGTTGAGGAAGTTCCCTTCTACTCCAAGTGTGTTAAGACTTTTTCCCAGGAATGAATGTTGGACTTTGTCAAATGCAGCTTCTGAATCTATGAAGATGATCAGATGTTTCTTCTATTACATTGATTGATTTTCAAGTGTTAAACCAATCTGGAATTCCTGGGACACATATCACTTGGAAATGATGTATTATCCTTTTTATATATTGTTGGATTTGATTTTCTAAAATTTGTGAAGAATTTTTGCATGTATGCTCCTGAGGGACATTGGTCAGCAGCTTTCTCTTTTATATAATGTCTCTTTTTTTCTGTAATGCCTTTGTCTGGATTTCACATCAGGGTAACGCTGGACTCACAGAATACACTGGAGTATTCGTTGTATTGCTATGTCTTCAACTTAATATTTTGAACATATGGGATATAGTTATAATAACTCTTCATGTCCTTGTATGCTTCATGTAACTTTTCCTTCTCTGATTGCTTCAGGCAGGAAGACAAACTTGGCCTCACTGCTCCATAATGGCCAGAAGCCCTTAGCCTCCTTTCCGATACAGAGCAGATTTTCCAAAAGAAATGTTTGGAAATAATAACTGTGGGATGATCCAGGTGTCAGGAATGAATAGTGAGCAGGACAGAAAGACTCCTATACTCGTGAAGCTTATAGTCTAGTGGTGGATGACAGCTAACCAATATAACACAAAAAATCAATGTGTAAATGAGACAATTCCAGGTGTGTTGGGCACATGAGAGTGATCAATAGGGACTGGAAGAGAGTGGGAGAACCACCTCATAGCAACTGGCCAGGGAATGCATCTCTGCGGAGGGACGTGAGCTGGGTGTTGAGGAGGAAGTGACCATGCAGGGGTCCCGCGGAAGGGCATTCCAGGCAGAGAGACCTGCGAGCACAACGCCCTGCGAGAAGAATGGGCTTAGCACATCGCAGTGCAGAGCGAAAGTCAGAGTGGTGGGCATGGAGTGAGAGAGCGCGGGGTAGAGAGGGGCCAGATCAGCTGGAGTCTTACACGTCAGGAGAGAGGTGTGGAGCGGAGGGGCAAAACTGTGTGGACACACACCAAGAAGCATCAAAGTGAGACTTTCTTTACATTCCTCCCTCTGGGATGATGAATAACATCGCACCTACCTGGTGGCTGCAGGGTGTTTTCAGCCTATAGGCTGCTGGCAATCTGAATGGAATGGCTCCCAAACCAACCAGTGTCCTGTGCCTGTTCCCGGGCAACCTCCCACCGGCACAGCCCCGGCTGGTCCCGGAGGCCTGGGCCATCCTCCTCATTCTCTCCCCTACAGGGAAGCAGCAAAGCTGCAAGCCACATGTCCTTACAGAGATGATAGAGCTTAGCAGAAATGGGTGAAGTCATCAAATGTCCCCTTTTCACTGGAAAAAGTGGTACAAACAGTGTCTCTTTAGCGTGGGTTGCCATTCACAATAATAAGCGGAACTACATTTTGGTTTGCTTCCCTCACACTTGGGTGTAATTTGTTTTCTCTCTACGCTTTGGCTGTGAGACTGGATGAGACATCAAGCGAGCTGCAAGAACCGAATATATGAGCAAACTTGATTGAGTCCCAGCTGGGTGAGTTACTCATAACTGTGTGCCTGAGGACGGTCACGTAATCTCCCCAAGACTTTGTTTCCTTTCCTGAGATATGAGCATGCTCTCATCTTCCCACATGCTCCCAGGGGAGCTGTTATCAACCATATTAATGATACGGAGTCCGTCCCTACCCGGACATGAGACTAAGGCACACCGTCCTCCATGTAACAGAACTTGGCGCTAAGGTGAGAAACCAAAGGGGAAAACGGGGTGGGGGCAGGAAGGTATCAAGGTCACAGTCTATAATAAATACCTTTTCCCTTTATTCAAATTTTAAAACGTAAAGACCTAACAGCATTTCAGAGCATATCTATGGCTCTGCACCCACTAGCTCAACCACAGCAGACACCAGACGATCTCTTCCCATTTACCACCATTGCTCCCGGAGAATCTTTCAGCTCGTCCTCATTTCCGGTTTCAACAAGATGATGGAAAATGTGGTTTGCTCTTTTGCAGACAATGCACATTTTCAGTATAAAGTCGTCCATCCAAGCATTCCAGGCCATCCTGGTTTCACGGCTTGAGAATCTATCTCTTAGCTCCCATCTTGGTCCCAGGGATGCAAAGGAGTTTGGGTGGATGAGATGGGGAGCCCTGTGCTTGGCCTTTATTTAATCTGCTTGACAGCAGGGAAAATACAGTTAAAAGTATATGACTGAGGTTCATGCAAAAGATGCTGGAGGTTGAAAAGGAATTATAAGTAAAGTGACTTTAGAGCTGAGTAAGCATTTGCATACTTTTTCTCTTATTTCCCTTTGCAAAGTCAGTATAACTATTATTCCCAGTGTACAGACAAGACTCTGAACTTCAGAGAGGTCAAGAGGAATTGTTGGCGATCGATGGAAGGAAGGGACTCACACCCAGGCAGCCATTGCAGACTCAGGGCTCCTGGAAACAAACTATGCTCGGAGAGAGCTGTGACTCAGGTAAAACACTGGACTGATGATATGAGACCAAATTATTCTGATTGGGACGCCTGCAAATTTTCTCTTTCACTTTTGTGTTCTTTGGTGATTGCAACAGAGTTCTTTAATTTCTGCACTTTTTTCCCAGAGTTCACACCACCTCTCAGGCGAGTCCCATCTGTGAATTTAATTAACCAGCTGCTGTCCTGTTCTTCCAGATCATTAATTAAGATCTTCTTTGAAACTAGACCTAACGCTTTTACCCTAGCCGTCCCCTGGAGACTTCCGTGCAGCTCTGAAGATAAGTGTTTATTCTAACCCTACATTATATGCTCAGTTTGCAACGGGAGTTTTATAACTGTACTATCTCAAAAAGTTAATTTCATCAGGTATGGATTGTAAGCCAGTTCTGAATATGTTTTGTCAAACTCCAGACACAATAAATTCCCCCCAAATGCTGTTGATGATTTTGCTATTATTAATGTTAGGTAATTTAAAAAATCATTCACAAAATTCACTGTAGCATCTTTGGTTTACATCCCTAACCTACTTAATGCATATGTACTATCAGGAGACTCCATGTATATCAGCAGATTAAAAATACCCATCCACCTATCCCTTTCATGCAGTAATCCAAGATCTAAAAAGTTACCTTAAAGAACTAAATCAAAACAAGGGGGAATGTTTATGGACATCCATATTATGGAATATGGTACTGCTATTAAAACCAACACTATGTAATTACAGGGAAGACAAAGGGTATAATATCAAATGGGAAATAAAGAGGATAAAAATGCAAAATCTACAACAGTCACATGCTATAAAAATAGGTCACTGTGGACAAAGACTGAAATGACCTGGAGGAAAAAAATGAAGGGTGAGCGTGGGGTCCTAAGATTGTGAAAATGTTTGTTTGCATGTTAAATTTTAAGTTAATATATATGCAACAAATGAAAGCAAGACTACCTTAATTCAAAATATCTTAGAAGCATCTCAATGTTCTGTGTGGTTCAGGATGCTTGCGATAGTATTCTTTAGCACACATGCCAATACCTGCCCATAAACCTTGGATGGCACCATTTCAATCAGCTCTGAGGTACTTCTGACTGCCAGTATCTGCATTTCTGTGCCAAGAACATTGCTCTGGAACTACAGAAGACCATGTATGCAGCAGACTGGATGAACCAAAGAATTACCATCACTTTCCTAGGTGCAGCCCTTACTTACTCTTAGGAGTCGTATGAAGACCCAAGAATTCTCAGTTCTCAGGTGGCATAATTCTGAATGGGTACTTTGCACCATTTCCCAGATTCTAATGTAGGACCAAAGAAAATCATTGGAGAAAGGAAAGTTTTTCTAACATTTAGGACTGGAACTACTGGTTACCCACATGAAATTAAAGAAATATCAATCACTACCTCACACCACACACACAAAAATAATCGATGTATGAGGGGAATATATTTTCTGGATAAAACACAGAAGACTCTCTTTGTGATCCGGGGTAAGTAAAAATTCTTAGGGGATAGGAGGCAATGAACATAAAGAAGGAAGATGAATTGCTCTTCATTTAAATTAAAATCTTACTCAATAAAAATACCATAAAGGAAATTAAAAGCAAGCCACAGATTGGGATAAAATATTCACAAATGTATAAGTAACAAACACCTTTCATCCAGAATTTATAAAGGACTCCTGCAACTCAACAGTTTTAAAAGACGACACAATTTTTAAAAAGGGCAAAAGACTTGGGCAGGCACTTCACAAAGGAAGATACTAATATGTAGATGAAAAGTTCCCAACGTCATTACTCCTCAGAAAAAAGGAAATTAAAGCCACAGAGAAATAGCAGTACACACTGACTATAATGGCCCTGAGTAATAAGACTGACAACGCCAAATGTTGATAAGGATATAGAGCAACCAAAACTCTCACAATTCACCATTAGGAGTGTAACATATTCTATCCTAAATTTGGAAAACTCTTTCTTATGAACTGGAACATACGCGTTTCCTAGGACCCAGCAATTCAATTCCTAAGTGTTTACCCAAGAGAAATGAAAACAGATGTTCACAAAAAGACGTACACAAGAATGTTCACAGCAGCCTTATTCATTATAACCCCAACCTGGAATCAGCAGGGGCATGGATTACCAAGTATGGTATTTGCATCAGTAGAACACTACACAGTACTAAGAAGGAATAAAGCACTGCTGCACATAATGATATGCTTGAATCTCAAAAACATTATGTTGCGTGTAAGAAGCCAGGCACAATCTTTCCATTCACGGGAAATTTTGGAATAGGCAAAATGACTCTACGATGCTAGAGATAAAAATAGTGGTTTCCTGGGAAGTGGGGATGGCCCTGGCAAGGAAGCTGCATAAAAGAAATTCTGGGGGTGATAGAAATGTCCTATATCTTGATAAGAGTGTGTGGTACTTTTGTCAAAAGTGATCAAACTTTTGTTCACGTGTCAAAATTGAACAGTGTACTTAAGAGGTATGCGTCTCATTGTACGTAAAGTGTGTTTCTGGAAAAAGAAAAGAACTAAGCCATCCTATACCGACTCGCGTCCTGATCACTTTCACTATGCTGATTTGCCAGGCCAGGTGATTTTGCACAGGAGGATGGAGGTGAGTTTCATGGTGCTTGTGTTTTGGGGATAATAACTAGAACATCTGCATTTCTCTGAAGATGTGGACACCAACAATGCTCCAACAGAGTGTTGACCTTTCACAGATTTATGCAGGGAGAGGTTGATGGGAACACACCAGCTGGGACCCCTGCCATAGTCTCAAGAGACTGGGCAGAATGTGATCTTGTCATTGGCTAGGACCACTGCCCAGAGAGAACCAGAACCAAGTCTGAGACACTCCCTGATGACATACACGAAGTACATGAGCCTGTTCTGATCCATGGGGACCCTTCCCTAGTGAGCGGTCTTTCTTCACCGCCCTATTGAGCCCCAATCCACACCAACAAACATTTTCTGAGCCCCACTGGTGCTGGCACGACCTGTTAGGAGCTTACAGTCTAGTGGAAAGACAACTCTACAAACCAATTTAATAAAGCACTAAAATAGAGGTAGGGGCAGGAGACTATCAACTCTTTGGGGTAGATGGGGGTGGTCATCACAGACGTCTTCAGGGAAGAGCTGATAGCTGAGCTAAGGGTGTAACTGGTAGCTTTACTCTGATTATTAAATACAGATTATTAAATACTTAGAGATTAGAAATCACTGAGTATTAAGCAAACATCCATCTAGATCTCATCATTCACAGTATAAGCTCTGTAACCATTATGATGGTATCTTTCTTGCCAGACCTCCCCATGCAAAGTGCTCTCTTTGTATTTTATATGAAAATGGGATCGTATTATACATGCGGTTTTCTAGGCTTTTAAAAACTACTTAACCATATATTGCTTCTATGTCTTCCTACCTGTATGAGTCCACATGGCCATTTTGAATGGCTGTGTAGCATTCCACACCAGAAGTTGTGTCCTGCATTTAGCCAGCCTTCTCCTGGGTCATTCAAGATTGTTTTAAGTTGTCGATAGTGGTTTATAACTGTTAGAAGTCTTGGAGAAGGAGGAGCTTCCATGAAGATGTGAGAAGGGAAAGGAAGAGAAGACTACAGATGTGAAGCCTTGGAGAAGGCATCAGGCCTGTGGGAGATGCAAGCCATTCTGTGAGGCGGGGCACAGGATGTGTGTGGAGTGAGAGAGCAAGCCGGGAGAGGTGAATATGGTCAAAGGATCTGCACTGGATCCCATAAGCCACAGGGAGCAAATCAAAAGTCTGAATCAGTGGAGTGGCACCAGGAGATTTATATTTTAAAAGGTCACTCTTTCCTTCCGGAGCATTTTGTTGCCTTATGCATTAAAACCTTGGGTATCTATTCTTATCAGTCAGGAAACACCTCCCACTCAAAAACCACAGGGGCTGAATATAAGCCAGAGGCAGCCGAAAACTCCTTTCATTGAGTTGTGTTCCCTGTGGATACCTTGGCCTTTGAATCGCTATCCTTTGGGGCTTGGCTCAGCTTTCTGGTTCTTCCCTTAGGTCTTAACACCTGGCTTCTGGACAGACTGCTCGGCTTAGGGACACACTGGAGGTTTGGGCATATGTTTTCGGCTGACACTCTCTAGTTTAGGGCACAATAGCCTCCAGTAAGAAGTCAATTGACAGGAGGGGAGTCTGGGGGACTGAGGTGATGTGGACACTCCAAGGATAGGGACAGTCTGAATTCAAGATAAGCAAAAAGGCAAAATCAGCTGCCCAAGTTCAAGAGGGAGGAAGTTAAAGTAGGCATGTGCCAGAAACCAAGTGGGATCTCTAAGTCGGGTGAGTGGGAGATGAGGCAAAAAGACTCACAGGTCGGACAGAGGTCTTAGAGGCAGGGTAGAGGGACCCAAATGCAGCCAAGAGACGGGAGCCAGGCCCAAGAGAAGTGGGCGAAAAGAGAAGTGAGTGCTCCATGAAGCGGGGAGCCTTAAAGGGAAGCTGTCGAAAACATGATCTGGGGAAAACAGACTTAAAACCCCTCCTATACATACAGAAAAACACAAGAAAACCTTGCCATCCCCTCTGGGAAATGGTGGGTGGGGAAAGTGACCTGCGAGGAATAAAAATTGCAAGTCTCCATCAAATGCAGTTTGAAGGCTAACTATGTTCCCACCCATCCTGTAGGAATATAACATAAAATCTAATCTTGAGCAAGTGAAAATTCTGAGAACCCAGCAGATGACTTGAGGGGAAACAGGGAAAATCTGCTGAAGACAAATTCTCTACCAAAAACTTCAACCACACACCAGATTAAGAATTAGCTTCTCAATAAGTGGATTTAAAAGAACTATCAAACAAAAAAAGGGAGCTGAAGATAAGTATTTTCAAAATATTTAAAGAAACAAAAGAATAGAAGCCATAAATCAAAACTAGAAGAACTTGAGAATAAAAAGAAAAAACCAGTCAACTGGACAAAATAATGAAATAGCCCAAACAATGTGCTGGCCACCATTCTGAATGAGGGGAATACATCAGTGAGCAAAAGAGACAAAGCCCTGTTCTCAAGTAGACTTCATTCAGGAGGAGGAGATCACGAATAAACATAGAAAATAATTTAATCAGTGATCAGTGCCACCTGGTTGTGCTAAGACTGGTGGATGTGTACATGCCATCTTCATGGATTGGTTAACTCAACATGGCACATACGTCAATTCTCCCCAAATTGATCTATAGGTTTAAAGCCATCCATAACATAATTCCAGCAAGGTTTTGTTGTTGTTGTTGACATAGATGAGCCCCTCCTAAAACGTATATGGCCTTTAGCTAAAACAATCCTGACAAAGAAGAAATAGTTCTCATTCTACCGAACAAGGCCTAGTCTACAGCTACAGGAATCAAGGCAGTGTCGTTCCAGCAGAAGGGTAGAAAAACAGATCAATGAAACAGAATTAAACCCGCAAAATAGAACCACAAATACTCTCAACTAATTTTTGACAAAGGTCGAAAGAATTTCAATGGAGCAACTTTTCAACAAATAGTGCTGGAGCAATTGGATATTCACAGGCAAAAAAGGAAAGGAAAAAAAAAAAAGGACCTGAACCAAAACCTTACACCTTATACAAAAATTAACTGAAAATGGATCATGGATTTAAATGTAAAACTGTAAAATTTACAGAAAAAATGAAGACGAAAATCTTTGGGGTCAAGGGCTTGGTGAAGTGTCCCTTGACTTGACATCAAAAGCATGATCCAAAAAGTTGATAAAAATGGGTGTCACTGAAATTGAAAACTTCTGTTATGCTAAAGCTCCTAAGAAGAGGATGAAAAGACAAGCCACAGTGTAGGAGAAAATATTTGGAAATTATACATTTATGCATTTGACAAAGAACAAATATCTAGAATAAAGAACAGTGAAAACAGTAAAAATAAAAAAGAAATTCCCATTAGAAAACAGGCAAGAGACAGGAGCAGTCATTTCACTAAAGAGGAGATACACAGATGGCAAAGGAACTCAGGAAAAGCTGTTCACCATCATTAGCCATGAAGGAAAAGAGAACTAAATCCCCAAGGATAA
Organism: Rhinolophus ferrumequinum; assembly: GCF_004115265.2. Taxonomy (NCBI): domain Eukaryota; kingdom Metazoa; phylum Chordata; class Mammalia; order Chiroptera; family Rhinolophidae; genus Rhinolophus; species Rhinolophus ferrumequinum. Next base: position 83,523,037 of record NC_046288.1, on the reverse strand, counting down.
ATCCCTCTACATCTATCAGAATGGCTAGAACAAAAAACTGTGACAACGCCAAACACTGGTGAGAAGGTAAGAAACTGGATCATTCAGTCATTGCTGGTGGGAATGTAAAATGGCACAGCAGCTCCTTAAAACCTTCACGGTATGGTTGAGCCTTGAACCTTGAGGGGATTGGAAAAGCTGACTCCCTCCCCCTTCCCCATGCAGTTAAAAATCCGAGTATATCTTTTGATTCTGCCAAAACTTAATTAATGTTCAGCGGTCCCTGGTATCCGCAAGCAACTGGTTCAGGACTCCCGCGGATACCAAACTCCACAGGTCGCTCACATAAAATGGTGTAGAACAATGGGTCCCGTCAGCCCAACGCGTGCAGTCAGCCCTCCACATCTGCGGATTCCCAAACGGCTGGTATTTAAATCTTGTATTCAGGCGGACAGTTGCCAGTTTAGGCTCAGTGTGCACATCTTGCTCTTCATTTGGCCGGCTGTGATTCCAATGACAGATTAGTTTTTAGACTTTGTATGCTCTTTGGTCAGCTTGGCTCATGCGACGCTGCGGGGGTGGGGGTGAGGGTGGTGGGGGGCTCCTACTGGCTCTTGCCTGGTGCTTCCTGTGGGGGCAGAAGGGGATTCCCAGAGCCAGACACCTGGTTCCCTTGGTGGGGGAGGGGAGTCTCAGGCCCACAAGTACAGAGACTTACTGGACCGGCCACGTGTTCTGATCTCTCCTGCCAGTTCCTCCCAGCCACTGGAGTGGCCATGTCCTTCAGGGCTGAGTCCCAGCCACTTACTGTTACTGGGGCTTCAAGTAATGATCAATCCCTCTTGCCAGTTCTGTTGGGATCACCATGGTTCCGGTAAGATTCCATTTAGCCTGGGAGAGGGATGGGCCCACCTGTCTGTCCTCCTTCTGTTTCAGGTTGGATGGAGGTCAGGCGACGGAGTCTGGGTCACCTTGTTCTGTGGGACAGTGGATGCTTTCCCTCTTCTCACCACTCTTCAGAGATCTCCTTTGGTTGTCTCCTAGGTTATTACAAGGATCTGTCACTGTGATGAGCAGGGTGGACCCGGAAGCGATGAGTCTACGCCATCTTATCCTAACCAGAAGTCTTGATTTTGATATTTTTAAATATGTATTTTTTCTTATGTACTTACGTCCAGAATATACCAGAATGCTCATAGCAGCACTATGTGCAATAGCCCAAAGGATATTTACAGAGTAATTACGGTGTATTCGCTCAGTGGAAGGCTATACAGCAGAGAGATGGACAAACTACCACTCACACAGCAGCGATCTGCGGGCGAACCTCCTGAACATGATGTTAAACCAAAGAAGCCGGAGACTGAAACGCATAAGCTTGTGATTCCACTTTATACAAAGTGCTCAACAAGTCGAGGTGATCTCTGCGATCACAGCAGTCAGGCGAGTGGTGACTTGGGGAAGGGCCTGTGACTGTAAAGTGCACAGGAGGGGCTTCCGCAGGGTCCGCAATCTGGGCACCGGTCACACAAATGCATTCAATTGCTCAAGCTGTATGTTTACAACAGATGCACTGTTCTGTATATATACACGTGTTGTCCTAAAAATGCTTAAACCAATTCTGTTTGCTGGGAACTACAGGTTTCAGTAGATGACATAGATCAGAGATTTCCCAGCTCGCACCGCGCTGGGGAAGAAGCTCTGGCTTAGGAATCAGCCTCTTGGGAGCCTGTTATGAACTCCGTTCAGCTCTCCCGTCTCGGTTTCTTCATGGATAAATCTACTGTCAATTTAAGCAGACTACCTGAGAACCTGATCTATGCCAGGCACTATCGGGTGTACAACACTAGTCCCGATAATTGCCCTGCAAGAAAAAGGTAGCCGGTCCTCACTATTCATGGTGGTTACAACCTGTGAAGTGCTGTGCACACTGGATTAGTGAATACGGCATGACTGCTCCTACAGGGTGGCTTCCTCTGAGCCTGTGGTCACAAGTCATCACGTGATCAATACATAACCTTGCTTTCCTTGCTTCTGTTTAAAGACACCTCATTTAATACACATTGCTGGTTCGTTAATACTACGCCCACGACCAACAGCACTACAACCCATGCCTGAAGGAAGCTTCTCAAAAACACGTATTTTCTCCGTCAGGCACATCACAGCCTTCTCAGGATTAGGACACAGACGGCACTTCAGCACTAGGGTTGCGGGGCACTGAAAACAGCAACAAGAACAACGAAAGGCAGAAGAGTGTGGGAACTGTGGCTGCAGGAAGGTCACTGCTCACAGTCCGAGAGCCAAAACCAGGCGGCCTTTTCCGGCCTCAGCTAGAAATGCACATGCAGCGGTGCCGTTTTCTCCCTGATGTCTGCATGTCACATGTGACCACCAACGTGCCACTGATTTGAGGATTTCAAATAAATTTTAGTGAGTAAAATTAGTGGGATCCATGAATAAGAGGATTGATGGTATTTTTACCCACGTATCACAGACGTGGAAACACGCTCCCAGAGGTTATGCCATCATCTAATAAGAGGTGCAGCACACCCTTTTCCATAATGCAAACTCAACTCACCACTTTCCTTTAGAATTTCTCTTGCTCCTCCTGAGCTCGGTACCTCCAGGGGCAGACACATAGCCTTCCCTGCTGACTTCCAATAGTAGCGATAAGGCTGTGATCACAGTTCAGGGACTGAGCACTGCGGTGTGCTGGGTGCTGTGCTAAGTGTTTTGTGACTTACTTAATCTTCGCAACCACCTTTGTAAGTCAGTGCTGTTAATATAATCACGCAAACATACACGGAGTGGAAAAGTGAGGTGGCCACTGGCACCCAGCTCGTTTAACAGGGGCATCCAGGATCCATTTGCAGCAGCCCAAACCCTGGGCACACACACTGCACACCCAGCCCTCGTATGGAACCCTGACCTCTGCTTACACAGCAAGCTCTGTGGAAATTACCTGTGTGCTCCTCTGTTTTCCTCCAAAAGACGGGGACTTCCCAATGGACATTAGCCCTGTCTTACTCCTCTCAGTGTCCCCACTGCCTGGTCCAGATGATGACACACAGCAGGTGGTCAGCAAATGACGGGGAGAGAAACAAACAAAGGTGTGAACCAATGCACCTCTGTCTCCCTGGTGCCCAGCACAGAGTCTGGCACACAGCGGGTGCTCAGTAATTATTTGCTCAACAAGGAAATAATCAACTTTCTCCATGAGCAGTGTCATGTTTCAGCAAGAGACCATGGACGGTGAGGTGTCTGAGGGCTCCTGCCCACTGGCCCCAGGCAGCCTGTGGAGCCAACTCCTCCTCTGGGCTTTGAATGGACGCATCCTGGCTCCGAGAGAGTCCAGCTAATTAGATCTGTGTCTGCCAATGGAGAGAGTGGGCAAACACGAGAGGAAATTGTTAGCAGCGAAGAGGAGGGTAAGGCGGTAGGCGGGGGGAGGGGATGAGTGGTGTGTTAGCGGTGATGGAACAGAGCAAGTCAGGCCTCCCGCTAAATGCCCATATGTGCCAACTGTATACGCACCACTAAGTGTTGGCTGTTGCTCCCTTACATTGGAATATATACTGGCAGTTTTGAATTGCATTTGAATACATCTGCCGCTAACACTGTCCAGATCCTTAGCTGTCGTCAATCCTCCGTGCCTTTTCTCCTAATGAAATGCAGGTCTGCTCCTGGGGCCTGCATTTTATCCAGATAATGACGGCAGTAGCCACGATGAGAACAATACGAGTGATGACCGCCATTCTGAGTATCCACTGGGCTTCGCAAGCTGTCCTTCGGAAACAGTGCAGAATTTTGAGCTTGATAAAACTGGGTTTCGTTCCAGGCTTGGTTCTTTACTACTATGTGATTTTAGGGAAGTTCTTTAATCTCCTTGACCTTCCACTTCATCCTGTGTAAAAATGCGTACTTGGTGTAACTATCGGGAAGGTTGACTACCACAGTTTCCTCTCTCCTCCAGCTGCTACACGCCATTCCTCTAACACACAAATCTGGATGCGTGTCTTTTCTGGACGGTTGAGGACTCTCCAGCCTGCAGGACAAGCAGCAAGCCTCACCACATGACATGTGACGTCTTCAGGTGCAGACTGTAGTGAAGGAGGCTGTGATACCCACTCCCCACACTCCTTATAGGACCGCAGACTCATCCCCCAGCTGCTGGAGAGCTGAGGCAGACAGCCCTCAGTCATTAGGTGCTTTCACAATTATCTCAGCTAGAGAAAGGCACCTTGGCCAAAGTCACACCCCCTTCTTGGGGCAGCCCCCAGCCACTGACCCATCAACATGGGGCTAGAAAACCCTGGCCCTATCACCCTAATCTGGGATACCTCTGAAGAGCGGGCCAGCTTCAGAACGGCCATGAGGTCATCTGAGACTCCACTGTGACCTCACCGAGGCCAGCTGCTCCTCTGCTCAATCTTGCTTTCCTTTCTGTTCTCTCCCCCAGATGCTGATCCCCGGGACACTGCCTCCTAGGTGCTCCCTCATCCTCTGCCTGCTAATTTCCACCTGAGAGTCTGCGTCCCAAGAAACCAACTTGCAACATGGGCTACTCTCCACTGCTGCCCCATCTGTCCAGTGTGATGTGCCCAATATCTTTCCTTCCCAAGTATGCCATTCACTTTCCCAGCTCCCTGCTGTTACGCATCCTTCTCTCCCTTTCCAGAAGGCCCCTTGAAACTTGGCAGTTTAGAGAACTCCTACTCTCCCAGCAGGTTCAGAAACAATGGCCCCTCCTCCAAGAAGCCTCTCCTGATTGTCCCAAGCAGAGTTACGCGCTGGTTCCTCTAGGCCCTGTAAGGCTTGTTTGTGTCTCTGTACAATGCTGACCGCACTGTATTGCAATCGCCTGTTTAGCCATCTGCTTCCCACAGCAGCTGTTCACTCCTTCAGGCCATATCTCCGTCCTCTCAGGGCCCAGCCAGAGTCCTGTATGTGGCAGGAGCTCAGCAGATTTCTGTTTAATGTATGAATATGGGCATTTGGTAAGGGTATCGCTAATTTGCACTGCTGGGAAAACTCAGAGGCATTTGGAAGCTCCCTCCACCTTTCCCGTGATGCAGACTTGCAGAAAATCTCGTGTGCTGTGCTCAGTGACACTTTTGATTCCATCCCTACTGCTCTGTATGGAAATAGTCTGGGAGCGTCCATTGCCCCCACTAGAGTATACTTTCCGGCAGGAAGGGTCCATGTCTCACACCTCTTCCCAGCGTCTGATAAACTTCCTGTCATGTGAAAGGCTGTTGGAAAGAATGAGGAAGGAGAGAGGCTTTGGTAATCACAGTGAAAGTAGCATGCATTGAGTGTTTGCTGTGTGCCTGGCAACGTCCTAAGAGCTCCGATACTGTTAACTCGTTAAATTCTTACGTAACTATACGAGGTCAGACAATTCAGTTTGCAAACTCATCCTAGAAAATGTGCTACATATCTCACTGCTGAATATCACTATGGTCAGCTTCAAAGTGCTCCCCTTGGGAAGCTCTGCACCCACGCCAGTGCCTAGTCTACCTTTCAAAGCAATTTTGGAACTCTTTTTCTGGAATGGCCATCAGAGCTGTCGTCATATTACCCTTGATGTTCTGAATGTCATCATAATGTCTTCCTTTCAATATTTCCTTTATCTTCAGGTAAAGAAAGAAGCCATTGGGGGCCAGGACAGGTGCGTAGGGAGGGTGTTCCAATATAGTTATTTGTTTACTGGCTAAAAACTCCCTCACAGACAGTGCTGTGTGAGCTGGTGCATTGTCGTGATGCAAGAGCCATGAATTGTTGGTGAAAAGTTCAGGTCGTCTAACTTCTTCACTCAGCCTTTTCAGCATTTCCAAATAGTAAACTTGGTGAACTGTTTGTCCAGTTGGTACAGATTTGTAATGAATAATCCCTCTGATACCAAAAAAGGTGAGCAACATCATTGCAACAAGTTTGTGAACTTAATTTTCCCAGCTCGTGTGAAACGTACTTTATGGATGGGGAAAACCAAGGCCCAGAGACCTCAGGGAACTTGACCGAGATCCCGAGCTAGCAGGTGGTGGAACCAGGATCGGAATTCTGGCAGCTGGATGCTAGAGCGGCTCTGACCCAGGATGCCGCCCTGACTCTGCTGGCTCTGTGGCTACCCATCCACTCAGTGAACATGTATTTTCTGAGCACCCGCTGTGTGCCAAGCAATGGTTCTAGGTGCCAAGAACACTTTAAGGAAGACACAGGAATAAAAATTCCTGTGCTCATGGTGCTTACATTCTAAATGAGGGAGACAGTCAATAAAAAGGTAAACATAAAAATCAATGTCAGGTGTTGACAGATGCTCAGAGGAAAACATAAGGGGTGTGTGGACAGAGTTTTGAGGGTTGCAGTTTCTGATGGGGTGGCCAGAGAAGGTGTCCTTGAGAAGCTGTCATTTGAGTAAAAACCTAAAGGAGGAAGAGAGGAAGCCACGTAGACATCTGGGAGAAGAAGGTTCTAGAAAGCAGGTCCGGTGAATGCAAAGGCCCTGAAGCAGGCATGTGTTTGGCGTGCCTGAGGAATGGAGCCTGGCAGACCAGGAAGGGGGTGAGCAAAGCAGATGAGTCAGACAGATAAGAGGGACCAGATCACGAGAGCCTTGTAGGTCACTTGGCTTTACCCTGGTAGGTAGCGAGCAGAGGGTGACATGACCCAGCTGTATGGGGAAGGGGCTGAAGGGGAGCAATCAGGCCGGAGGCTGTGGCAACTTCCCAGGAGAGAAAGGATGGTGGCTTGGACTGGAATGCAAGCCAGGAGGTGGTAAGAAGTGGCCAGACCCTGGGTACACTCATGAGACAGACAAGATTTCCTTATGGATTAGGTGTGGGTGTGAAAGAGAAGAATCTAGGATCCCTTTGATGTTTGGGGCCTGCCTGGGGGAGAATGGAGCTGCCTCTAATGAGACAGAGGCACCTTCAAGAAGAGCCGTTCCGGGCGAAGGTTGAGACCTTAGCTTATACAGGTCAAGCCTGAGACGGGGCGCAGGGCACAGGCCCTGTAAGCCCGGATCGGTGATCAAAGCTAATGAAGTAATCACACACCAGCAACACTCACAGAGTGGGGTGGATGCCGCGCACTGTTCAAATCATGTTAATACAGTCAATCACAGGATTCTCCCAAACCTCTGAGGTAAGAACTATGGTCCTCCCAATGTACTAGGAGGAAACTGAAACTCAGAATTGTTATGTAACCTGCCCACGGTCACACAGCTGGTAAGTGGCAGACCAGGACTTGAGCCCAGCACCGTATGGCATGTTTAACCCCAATGCTGTCACCTCTCAATGATGTCACCATTTTTTGTTTCTATTCTCAGACTCGATCCTCACACCACCAATAATTGGTAGTTTCTAAGTGCTAACTATGCTCTGGCACTGTTCTGAACGCTGCCTGTGAACTGGTTCTCTCAGTATTCCCAATGAGCCCAACGGTAGGCACAGAGAGGTCAAGTAACTGAGCAGAGTCACACAGCCAATCCGAAGAAGCTGGGATTGAACTCAGGAAGTCTGCCCTGCAGCCCACACTCATCAATGAGGTAGGAGCCACCGAAGGCTTCTGAGCAGAAGGGTGACATGTCATGAGGTAGAAGGGTTCCACCTGGCTGCTGTGCAGAGAAAAGACTGCAGGAGGACACGGGCAGAAGCAGGGCAACCACTAAGGGTTGAGGAGAATGGTTATGGGGGAGAGAAGATGCCATGTTCCAGGCGTGCTCCGCATTCAATGACTCATTCACTCATTCCTCGGGTGTCTGCTCTGTGCCATTCAGAGGCAGCTCCCTTCTCCCAGTGGGAGGCACCCTGCTAAGTGCCAAGGATGGAGTGGGGGCAAAGCAGGCACAACGCCCACCCTCACGGACCTCATCACCTCAGGGAAAGGAGACAAGAAACAAAAGGTTACACGGGTCTTTGTGAACGAGAAGATTCGGGGCAGCACACAGCAGAGCAGCCAATGCACCGGGTGCCCACAGTGGGTTCATCTACCACAAGTCACTCACTCAGGGGACAGGATGTCTGACCGGGGCCGTCAAGTTAGAAAAGCAGTGGAAGAAAGAGCACCAGATAGAGAGCAGCTGACACATGAACTCAGCGGAGCATTCAGAAAACAGTGGTGCTCTAAGTCTGCAGGAGGATTTGGGGGGGAAGCAGGAAAGAAGGGCTGCGAAAGCTGGAGGGACGCTCTCCGGGGGTCTGCTTCGTGCCTCTTATGTCCCCAGAGAACCTCAGGTCCTCCTCCTAGAAGTCCAGGCTCAGATGCCCTGTCAATAGTTTCCTGTTTATGACAGAACTCTGTCAGTTAAATTTCATACATGTCCATAAAAGACAGTCTGTGACTTAAAAAGACATTAAGTGTATGAAATGGACCATTTGTAAATTCCATGTGTGGTCCCAGGAACGTCATCTCCTCTCTCTGGGTTCAGTGTCTGCATCTATAACACAGACGGGAAGGCCTACTGAGATCAGGCATCACTTCTAGAGCACAAGTTCCACCATTTTCTTCTTCTGATCTCAGAGTCATAAACAACTGAAGTCACCATTTCCATGCACTATAGCACCTGGGCTTGCAATACCCTCACACACATTATGTGCTGTGCGTAGGATACAATACCCTATGAGGTGTAAACTGCCCAAGAGATGTGAGTGCATATGTTCACCATGGACAGAACAGTCATAGCAGCCTTATTCGTAACAGCCCCCATCTGTAAGCAATCCAGTTGGCTACCAACACAATGATTAAACAAACTACATTCCTAGAGCAGAATAGCACACAGCAGTGAAAAGGAACTTCTGATACACAATGGAATAGACGAAGTTCAAGGACATTATGTTAAGTGAAAAAAGCCAAACATAGAAGAATATTTATTCCATTTTTCCATTCATATACAGTTAAAAAGAGAGGCCAAACAAGCACTTAGTGATAGAGATTGGAATAGCAGAAATGTCTTCCTGGGAAGGAGCGTGAGGGAACCTTCTGGGATGGTGATAATGTTCCGTGTCTTACCTTAGGCAGTTGTCACTAAGGGACACACGTAGGTGAAAACTTCTTGAGCTGTGCAGTTAAGATGAAGGCACTTGGCAATGTGTATGTGATACCTCGATTTAAAAGTAAATTTAAAACATGAAGCGAGTATTAATTAACAGAAGGAGAAAAAAATCAGATGGTTATGATGATCTCAAACTAACACACGAGCTTTGCTGATGCATGCTATTGATACTGTCCTTTACCACATGAGATACCACCTCACTCCTGTCAGAATGGCCATCATCAGTAAATCAACTAACAACAAGGGTTGGCAGGACGTGGAGCAAAGGGGACACTCGTGCACTGTTGGTGGGACTGCAAATTGGTGCAGCCACTATGGAAAACAGTATGGAGATTCCTCAAAAAATTAAAAATACAACTACCTTATGAATCAGCAATTCTACTTCGGGGTATTTATCCAAAGAAAACAAAAACACTAATTAAAAAATATATATATACACCCCTATGTTCATTATAGTATTATTTGCAATAGCCAAAATATAGACGCAACCTAAGTGTCCATCGATAGATGAATGGATAAAGAAGATGTGGTATATATATACCATGGAATATTACTCAGCAATAAAAACAATGAAATCTTGCCATTTGTGACAACATGGATCAACCTAGAGGATAATATGCTAAATGAAATAAGTCAGACAGAGAAAAACAAATACCATATAATCTCACTTATATGTGGAATCTAAAAAAAACAAAACAAGTGAATAAACAAAGCAAAACAAAACCTAAACAGTCCCATAGACAGAGAACAAGGTGATGGTTGCCAAAGGGGAGGGAGGGCAATGCATGAAACTTAACAACAACAAAAAAAAATCAGTCCTTCAGACATCAAACCCTCTTAGTTTTTCTATATACAATGTCAACTTGATGTGTAATAGATCTGCTTCTCCCTAAACCCTGAACAGGCAAGATTCCTCTGATATATACTCTCAGAATACCATATCCTTTAACTTCAGAGCACTGATCTCAGTTGAAAGTAACACACCATTATTCGATTAATGTCAGTCTGCCCCACTGGGCTGTGAAATCTGGGATGGTGTCTGATTTTACTCACTGCGGAATCTCTAACATCTAGCTAAGAGCCTAGTAGGCAGAAGGTGCTCAATATTTCTTTTAGTGAATGATGGCGACTAGTAATAAACTATGAATTCTGCATACAGAATGTTTATTGAGGCTTCAGGATAACTCAAAAGAGAAAAAAAACCCCAAAAAACCAAGATCGTAGCAACTTCATTTTCATGACTTTATTTATTTGGAATCTTTTAAAAAAACGTATTGGCAAATCATAAAAACTGCATCAACGAATACAGCACACGTGGGGTCAGAAGTCAAGACCTGACTCTGGTCAATTCCACTGAAACCACACAGATTACATTCAGGTTACAGACGAATGGAGCCAAATTATAATAGGAAAATGTTAACTAGAAAATCCCTCAATGTTTGGAAATTAAAAACTACACTTCTTAAAAACTCATGAGTAAAGTGGAAATTGCTATGGAAATTATAAAATAATTTGAACTAAATGATAATGACTATATGACATACTAAAACTTGTGTGATTCAGATAAAGCAATTATAGCCTTATGTGCATTGTTAGACCAGGAAACAAACGCTGAAAATCAATGATGCATGTACATATCTAAATAAATTAGAAAATATTTAAAGTTACAAAGTCTGAAAGTAATTTTTTAAATGCAGAATCAATAAAATAGAAACAAACATACAATACAGAAGACCAATAAAGCCAAAAGTTAGTTCTTAGAAACCACTAATAAAATTGATAAACCCCTGGTAACACAGATGAAGAGAATGGGGAAAAGAGACAACATCAGAAATGAAAAAAAAGGCATCATTACAAATGCTACAGATGTTAAAAATATAATAAAGAGGTGTGATAATTTGTGACAATATATTTGAAAATTTAGATGGATTGAAAATTCTACAGAAACATAGCTTACCAAAACTAACACAGGAAGAAAAAATACATATATACTGGGGGTGCCAAAAAATGTATATGCACGACTTGTATCCATCTTTTGTTACTGGTATATATTGAGTATTACAATTTTAATACAGTTTTTTCCTTCCTTAAAAAGTGTGTATATTTTTTGGCACCTTCTCTGTGTGTGTGTGTGTTTACACACACACACACACACACACACACACGAATATTATTCAGCCTAAAAAAGAAGTCTTAATAAATTCTGACATATGCTACAACATGGATGAACCTTGAGGACTTTTTGGTAAGTGAAATAAGTGAGGCACAAAAATACAAATACTGTATGATTCCATTTGTATGACTGATTAGTCGAATTCATAGAGAAGGAAAATAGAATGGTGGTTGCCAGGAGCTGGGGGGAAATGGGGGAGTTAAGTGTCTAATGGGGACAGGGTTTCATATTCTGTTTCCAGCTTCGTATGATGAAAAGAGTTCTGGAAACTGGTTGCACAACATTGTGAATATACTTAATACCACTGAACTTTACACTTAAAAAGGGTTAAGATGGTAAATTTTAAGTTGTTGTTTTTCCCCACAGTTACAAAATGAAAAACAAAGAAATTTGTTTTGTGTCTGGCCTGAGTAGGTCCTCTGCAGATGCTTATTAAATGAAGGCAGGAAGGAAAGAGGGAGGAAGTGAGGAAGGCAAGCAGAGCCACGGCAGATCACTCACTTGTCATAATTCTTTCATAAACCCATGTACTCAACAAATGCTTCTGAGTCTCAATTTTGACTCTTCTTAGCTGTGTGACCTGAAAATTGATCAATCTCTCTGGGACCCATTCTGTTCATCTGTTGTATTTGGGTGATACCACCCAAAGGACAGAATTCTTTTGGGAGCTGAGATAATGAAGACAGAAACCTTCTCTAAACCACAAAATTCAGTAAAAGTGTTGCCTAGAGCAGCAGCAGGTGGAAGGGGAGGAAAGAGAACAGTGGTGGTTGCACACTACAAAAGTATGAGTAATAGAAAGATGTGGTATTTTTATATTCATATTTTGGAAAACCTTTAAAATAAGCCATTGAAGAGTATTCCAGCAATAACACTCATTGCACAAAGGGTAAGTAGGTGTCTCCCAAATAATTTTAGCTAATATGAGCTACGAAACTGACCAACACAGATTGGCAATGGTGGTCCTATGTTTAGTAAGCAAAAGGAAAAACATAAGAAATGCCTCTTTCTTAGCAAAGTAAGAAACATTTCCATAAGATACACCAGGGAACGTTGTGTCACCAGGTCCCTTTCTTTGTAACATGTGAGTTCCAGAAAAGCATCACAGCTGCCCTAGGGGCATGACTGATGCGGAAAGCATGGGACACCTGCCCTCTTGAATTCCTTAACATACAGAACAACACACATTACAGAGGGCCTGGATTTGGAGGGCACGGATTTTGGAGGTACGAACACCTGAGTTTGAATTCCAGCTCCTCCACTCACCAGCTGAGCAAGGGACTTCATATCACTTTGAACCTCGTTTTCTCACCTGTGAAATGGGAACACAGGGACCTGACTTTTCAGCAAGATGGCAGATTGCATATCCTGAAAACACCCACGACATTATTATTATTATAGAGACGATGAGTGAAATAAATATATCCAAAGCTACAGTTGCCAACAACAAAGAGAGAGTTGAAAATAGGAGAGGCAAATTGAAGCAAAATCCATGGTGCCCTGGCCATACTTGCTGATCTCAGAAGAAAAGAGGCATGTGTTTCAATCATCTCAAGAAAATTAGCCAAGACCTTGGGCCTCTGCAGAAAGCATTGGCACTTGAGACCCCATAAAACCAGGCGTCTCTCAGGGCTACCTTCTCAATAACACAGCAGTCCAGGGAAAACACAAAAGAACTACACAGCATCCAGCAGTAAAAGGAGACACAATGGAAACTTTCCACCTTGGCCATGGCTCTGGATGGAGGGAAGAAAGGTGTCTCTAATAATTTCTAACCACAGACCCACCCTCCTACATTTTGGCATTCAAATATAGCCCACCTGCATGATGTTGGAACCCCCATGCTCAAGAATTAACTTGAAGTGGCCCCAAGTTGTTTGCACTCCTTGGTGCCTGTCACAATCAAGGACAAATACCTTCTGGAGGGACAAATGATACAGAAAATTATAATTGAAATGTACTAATTTTTTCGTGGCAGAAAATAATGGGATGTAAGGCAACAATCCTCAAATCTTTTTATGAGGATGGTATCACAGTATGTGGCTACAAAAGACCAGATAAATGCAGTCTTGTTTCTAAGCATAGTTAAAAAAAAAAAAAAAAATCCTCAACCGCAAATCCCAAACAGCAGTATATAGAAAAAAAATACATTAGGAACAAGCTGGGATTGCCCAAGGTATGCAAAGACGGTTTAATATAAGAAAAATCCATGAATGAAATATACCACTTGAACAGAATAAAGGAGAAAAATATGATATAGTTTTAATAGATGAAGGAAAAAATATATAAGATTCAACACTCATTCATAAAAATAACAAACTATATAAATGGTGTTTTCTGAAAACCTACAGCAAATATAACATTGAAGCATTCCTTTTAAGATCAGGACCAAGACATTGTACCAAAGATCCCAGCTAAGGTAGTGTGATGAGAAAGAACAGTGAAAACTATAAAGACTGTTAAGGAAGAGACAAAACCATCATTATTTGCAGATGATATGATTGTTTAACTAGAAAAATCCAAGAAAATATAATTAGACTGTTTCTGCATATAAGAACAATAAAGAAAAATTAATTGCATTCTAGTCACCACCAACAAACAGAATACACAGTTTTAAAAAGATAGAAAAGTATAAGTTACCTAGGAATAAATTCTACAATTGACATAGAATTGTTTATGGAGAAAATCATACTTTGATGAATAGCATTATAAAATACCAAAATAAACAGAGAGAAATACCACGTTCATGAATTCAGTAACATAAATATGTCAGCTCTGCACAAATTAACCTATAAATTCAATGTGTTTCCTGTCAAAACCTGATAGTTTTAATGGAACTTGACAAATTGATTGCAAAGCTGTATAGAAATACAAAGAGCAACAACATCCAAGATAAATTTTGGAAACAAACAGTATGGAAAGACTTACCAACCAGAACGTAAAACTTAGTATAAAGCAATAATTGGTAAAGAGGTAAACAAAGACATCGGAGAAACAGACTCGAAGGCTCAGAAATACCCAAGCACATATGGAAACATGACAAATGACAGAGGTGGCAAATGTAGATCAGTGAAGAAAGATGCAAAAGAAAGGACAATCAACAAAGGAGAATAAGTTTGACTATGTTAAAACTAAAACTTCTATGTGTCAAAGGCAACATAGATAAGTAAAACAGATAAACCACAGATGTGAAGAATATATGCGCAATGTCTCTGACTGATAAAAGATTAATATCCAGGTTGTATAAAAAATTTCACATACTAACAACAACAACAAAAAAAAGGACCAGAAAAATTTTTAAAAGTGTAAAATGAGCGAGTTACAAAAGAGTAAACCTAAATGGCAATAAACATACAAAACATATTTAAGAAACTCCTCTCTCAAGATAAAGAGAGGTCTCTCAATCAAAGATCAAGAATGATCCAGAAACACTGTAACACTGTAGGTTTCCTAATCTATGAGAAAGAGCTGAGGTGTAAGAAACATATGTGAACTAAATTCCAGAAAGTGATGAGCCGATCATAGGTCAGGAACGGGATCCCGCTGTGCTCACGCTTGGCAGAACACCAGGAGAAGGACTCCACCATAGATGGAAGTAGAGAGAAACCAGCGAAAGCTTTAGTGAACTTACAATAGCACTGTGTGAACTCATACAGCGATTACAATCCATGGAGCAGTCACAGAGCACATCTGCACCAACTCATCAACTGTACCAAGGGTTTACGTTAGATGCTCAGGGGACAGCAGATGAGAACTGAGAAGTATGTTCTCCACGAGGCACACGGGACCTTCCCCTGGTTCACTACAGCTATTCTCTGAAAGTGGCAGTGCAAGAGCTGAGAGATAAATCCCATGCATGCCAGACTTTGGGGGCCAGGGGGCAGGTGTGGGGCATAAATGGGGAAAAGACCATAAATAACAATACTGAAATACTAAAATGGCAATAACTGTGGCCCTATCAACAATCACTTTAACTGTAAATGGATGAAAGGCTCCAATCAAAAGACACAGGGGAGCTGAATGGATAAGAAAACAAGACTAATGCATATGCTGCCTACAAGAGACTCACTTCAGATCGAAAGACACACAGAGACTGAAAGTAAAGGGTTGGACAAAGATATTTCATGCAAATGAAAAAAAAACACAAAACCCTGGGGTAGCAATACGTACATCAGATAAAATAGACATTAAAACAAAGGCTATAATAAAAAACAAAGGACATTTCATAATGATGAAGGGCTCACTCCAACAAGAGAACATAACCCTTGCAAACATTTATGTACCCAACATACCGTGTTTCCCCGAAAATAAGACCCAGCCGGACCACCAGCTCTAATGAGTCTTTTGGAGCAAAAATTAATATAAGATCGGGTCTTATTTTAATATAAGACCCAGTATAATATAATATAATATAACGTAATATAATATAATATAATATAACATAATATAATATAATATAATATAATATAATATAATATAATATAATACTGGGTCTTATATTAATTTTTGCTCCAAAAAATTAATTAGAGCTGATGGTGCAACTAGGTCTTATTTTCGGGAAAACACAGTAGGAGAACTAAATATATAAAACAAACATTGAGGGACTTAAAGGGAGAGATCAACAGTAAAACAGGCATAGTAGGGGACTTTAACATCCTACTGACAACAGTTTGGGTAGATCTTCCAAACAGAAAATCAGTAAGGAAACAGAGCCTTTAAATGACACATTTGACCAGACGAATTTAATTGATATTTTTAGAGTATTTCAACCCAAAGCAGCAGAATATACATTCTTTTCAAGTGCACATGGAACATTTTCCAAGGCAGACCATATGTTAGGCAATAAAACAAGTCTCAATAAATTTAAGAAGACTGAAATCATATCAAGTGTCTTCTCCAATCCAATCACAATGGCATGAAACTAGAAATCAATTACAACAAAAAAAGTGAAAACACAAACACATGGAGACTAAATAACATGCTATAAAACAATGCATGGGTTCACAATGAGATCAGGAAGAAATCAAAAGACACCTTGAGACAAATAAAAATGAAAACACAATAACCCAAAATCTATGGGGCACAGCAAAAGCAGTCCTAAGAGGGAAATTCATAGCAATGCAGGTCTACCTAAAGAAACAAGAAAAATCTCAAATAAACAATCTAACCTTATACCTAAAGGAACTAGAAAAAGAATGACAAATAAAGCCCACAGTGAGTAGAAGGAAGGAAATAATAAAGATCTGAGTGGAAATAAATAAAATAGAGTCTACAAAAAAACAATATAAAAGATCAATGAAACCAAGAGCTGGTTCTTTGAAAAGATAAAAAAAAAATCATAAATCTTTAATGAGACCTATTAAGAAAAAAATAGAGAGAACCCAAGTAAATAAAATCAGAAATGAAAGAGAAATGACACATGACAACACGGAAATACAAAAGATTATATTAAAAATGCTACAAAAAATTATACACCAATAAATTGGACAAGCTGGAAAAAATGGATAAATACCTAGAAACATACAATTTTCCAAGACTGAGTCAAGAAGAAACAGAAAGTATGAACAGACTAATTACTACAAACAAAATCGAATCAGCAATCAAAAACCCCCAACAAACAAAAATCCTGGACCAGATGGCTTCACAGGTGAATTTTACCAAACATTCAAAGAACTAACACCTATCCTTCTCAAATTGTTCCAAAAAAATTCAAGAGGAGGGAAAGCTCCCAAGCTCATTTTAGAGGCCACCACTACCCTGATTCCAAAACCAGACAAAGACATTACAGAAAGAGAAAATTATAGGCCAATATGCCTAATGAACATAGATGCAAAATTCTCAACGATACAATACATTCATTAAAAAGATCATATACCACGATCAAATCCCATTTTTTCCTGAAATGCAAGGTTGGTTTAATATCTGCAAATCAATTAACGTGATGCACCAATAAACAAAAGGAAGATTATAAACCATATGATCATATCTTACATGCAGAAAAAGCATTTCACAAAATCCAGCATTCATTTATGGTAAAAACTCTCAGCAAAATGGAGATAGAGGGGATATACTTCAACATAATAAAGGTCATATATGTTAAACCCACAGCTAATATCATACTCAGTGGGGAAAGGCTAAAAGTGTTTTCTTTACGATCAGAAACAAGACAAGGATGTCCACTTTCACCACTTTTATTCAACATAGTATTGGAAGTCCTAACCACAGAAATCAGACAAGAAAAAGAAATAAAAGGCATCATTGGAATTGGAAATAAAGAAGTAAAACTGCTATTATTTGAAGATGACAAGATACTATAAAAAACCCTGAAGACTCCACCAAAAAATGATTAGAACTGATAAATGAATTCAGTAAAATAGAAGGATACAACATTAATATTCACAAATCGGTTGCATTTTTACACACCAATAACGAATTATCAGAAAGAGAAATTAAGAAAACAATCCCATTTGCAATTGCGACAAAAAAATAAAATACCTAGGAATAAATTTAACCAAGGAAGTAAAAGACCTCTACTTGGAAAATTATAAGACATTGAAGAAAGAAATTGAAGAAGATACAAATAAATGGAAGCATACTCGTATACTGTGCTCATGGGTAGAAAAAATTAACACTGTTAAAATGTCCATACTACGCAAAGCAACTTACAGATTCAGTGCAATCCCTATCAAAATACCAATGACATTTTTCACAGAAATAAAACAAATAATCCTAAAATTTATATGGAGCCACAAAAGAAGACCCCAAATAACCATGGCAATCTTGAGAAAGAAGAACAAAGTTGGAAGTATCAAGCTACCTGATATCAACTGTATATATCTATAGTAATCAGAATAGCATGGTACTGGCATAAAAACAGACACATAAATCAATGGAACAGAATAGAGAACACAGAAATAGACCTATACGGTCAATTAACCTATGACAAAGGAGGGAAGAATATGCAATGGAGTGAAGACAGTCTATTCAACAAATGGTGTTGGGAAAACTGGACAGATACATGCAAAAAAATGAAAGTAAATCACCTTCATATACCATACACAAGAATAAACTAAAAATGGATTAAAGACTTACATGTAAGACCCAAAACCATAAAACTCCTAGCAGAAAACACTGACAGTAAACTCTCTGACATTGCTCTTAGTAATATTTTTTTCTGCTATATCTCCTCAGGCAAGAGAAACAAAAGAAAAAATAAACAAGTGGGACTACATCGAACTAAAAAGTTTTTGCACAGCAAAAAATACCATCAACAAAACAAAAAGAAAACCTACTGAATGGGAGAAGATATTTGCCAATGATACATCTGATAAGGGGTTAATATCCAAAATATATAAAGAACTCATACAACTCAACACCAAAAAAGCCCAAACAATTCAATTAAACAATGGGCAGGGGACCTGAATAGACACTTCTTCAAAGAGGACATACAAATGCCCATAGACATATGAAAAGATGTTCAACACCACTAATCATCAGAGAAATGCAGATAAAAAACACAATGACATAGCATCTCACTCCTGTCAGATGGCCACCATCAATAAATCAACAAATAACAAGTGTTGGCAACAATGGAGAAAAAAGAACCCTCATGCAACTGTAGATGGGAATGTAAATTGGTGCAGCCCCTGTGGAAAACAGTATAGAGAATCCTCAAAATATTAAAAATAGAACCACCTTATGACCCAGCAATTCCACTTCTGGGTATTTAGCCAAGGAAAACCAAAACACTAATTCAAAAAAGATATATGCGCCGCTATGTTCACTGCAGTGTTGTTCACAACAGCCAAGATATGGAAGCAACCTAGGAGTCCATTAATAGGTGATTGGATAACGAAGTTGTAGTACATTTACACAATGGAATATTACTCAGCCATAAAGAGAATCAAATCTTAACATTTGTGACAACATGGTTAGATCTAGATAACAACTATGTGTGGAGCCAGGTGGGTACTAGACTTATCACGGGGATCACTTTATAAATTATATAAATGTCTAACCACTATTCTGTACACCTGAAACTAATATAAAGTAATACTGAATGCCAACTGTAACTGAAAAAAGAAAGAAACTTCTGTAGGGAGTTGAATTGTGGCTCCCAAGGAGACACGTCCACCTAGAATCTGTGAATGTGAACATATTTGGAAAGAAGATTCTTTGCAGATGTAATAAAGGATCTCAGAATGAGATCGTTGTGAATTAGAGTGGGCTCATAATCCAGTAAGCATCCTCATAAAAGACTAAAAATTAAAACAGAGAGGAGGCCAGGTGAAGATGGAGGCAGAGACAGGCATGAAGCCGCCACAGCCCAGGACCACCTGGAGCCCCCAAAGCCGGAAGAGGCAGGAAGGAGC
The DNA here is from genome assembly GCF_004115265.2 of Rhinolophus ferrumequinum. Classification (NCBI taxonomy): domain Eukaryota; kingdom Metazoa; phylum Chordata; class Mammalia; order Chiroptera; family Rhinolophidae; genus Rhinolophus; species Rhinolophus ferrumequinum. The sequence goes on along the minus strand of NC_046288.1, from coordinate 83,503,464 downwards.
CTCCCCAGAGCCTGCAGAGTGAGCCCGGCCCTGCCACCACCTTGATTTGGGACTGTAGCATCTAGAACTGTGAGAGAAAAAATTTTTGTTGTTTTAAGATATTCAATTTGTGGTACTTTGCCAGGGCAGCCATAGGAAACAAACCCAACTTTTTATGCCTCCTTCTATGTTTTCATCAAAGAATCACACAATCATAGAATGTGAGCTTACAACAACCTTGGTTATTTTTAAATTAAACTCCTATTTTCAAATAAGAAAACGAAGACCTACAGCAAAGACTGTGTGGACCCAGGTATTGATTATCTTTCCATCTTATCATCCAAGCAAACATTGGAAGTATTAGTGCAAGAGGACAAAGGACAGAGTCAGTCCAGTGGTCCTTCACCAGAAAACTCACTTTAAATCTCTGTCACCAAACACGCCTCCTGGCAGTAGAGACATCGAAAGCAGCCTTTACCTTGACATGCTCCTCTCCGTGGGGAAAGGTGAACATGCCCTGCAGCCTGCCCCCGCCCCAGACCCAGCCTCACACGCTAATGACCCACTCTCAAGGTCACGCTTGTTTCCTGCACACTTTTCCTTCTTCTTGTTAATAAGCCTTTTCCTCATCTTAGATTTGTTGTCTTAATATTTCTAGGAAGGCCTTGGAGAAAACATCTGCAAGTTCTTCATTCCCCAACAATTAAGTCCAGCTGGGCCTGCAGACCTCACTGGAGACACTGGGGTCTGCCTTATTCATCTCCTGACGCGGAAAACTCTTCCCAATAATGGATAGAATGCAAGCAGGACATTAATAACTAACTCTGCAGATGTTTTCCTTGTTCACACAGCATTTTCACATTTAGTTCCTCATGAGATGCTCCCAATGGTCCCCCCAGGCAGCCTGGAGCAGGTGGCCCCGCCCCTGGCAGAGTATGACAGTCAAGTTGGCCAATCAGATGATCCCATCCCCCTCGTTGCAGAAAGTGGCTCAGGGATGGGCACGTGACCAAGCCTGGCCACAGAAACACCTTTGAGGGGTTGTAGATTATAGCCTTAATTCAGGCTCGACCTCCCTGACAACTCCTGGAGCTTCTAGATGATCCTTTCTTTCCTTCTTGGTTGTGTATTCTACTTCTACACACCAAGTTTATCAGAGAGCTTCCTATGCAGTCAGTAACAAGGTGCAGAGAACAGAAGATGCTGGTAGAGCTGCTCTGACAAACTGACAGCATCTCTTCAACCTGGACGTGAGCACCTTCCACCTACGTGCTGTGACCCCGTAATTCCACTTCTGGATAAAGACCCCACCAGAACGTGTGTAGGTCTGCACCAAAAGACACATGCTGGAATGTGCCTAGCAGCACCGTCTGTCTAGTATTTCCCAACTGGAAGTGACTCAAATGCTCACCCACAGCAGAACGAGTAAACACGCTGTGTATTCAGACAGCGAATTACTACACAGCAATGAGAACAGTGACCTACAGCCGCCGACAGCAGCGGAGGAAGCTGAGAACACAATGTGGAACAAAGTAAAGCAGGCACAGGGGCTCTGGCCTCAGCCTGGGTCCCAGGCCTGGTACGGTCTGCACATTCTCTCCATGATGACACTTAGATAAGGTACAAACGCAGGCAGAGCTAGTCTACACTGACTGTTTCACGTCAGCACAGTGGGCACGTGGGAGGACGCTGAAAAGGGGTCCTGGGGGTGCTGATATGTTCTTTCCTGTTCTGGGTGCCAGTTACATGGGGGTGTTCATTTTTGAAAATTCTTTGAGCTATAAACCTATCATATGGGCTCTTTTCTGTATGTATTTAATTTTTCTAAACATTAAACAGTTTTAAAGAAAGAACAAAGGCCATTCATCCAGGAAAAGGGAAGACATGGTAGGTCTTCTATCTGAGAGAGTGGCTGGTGAGCGAGGGTGTGAAGTTCAGGAGAGCGACCCTGGAACAAAGGGAGTGACGGGAGACAGGGCAGCTGAGCGTCAAGGTGAGATTTTTGGAGAATTACAACTTCCCCAATACAAACCAGGCTGCCCTGAGAGGTGGCTCTGTCCACTAGCAGACCACAGCAAACTGCCAGAAAGAGTCCAGACGCTCCCACAAACTGCTCCCACAGTCACCCCACCCCATCCCTGTTTGCCTGGAGTCCACTTCTGTTTTCATCCCTTCCTGCGGGCGCCCCCAGTGTCGGATGGTGTATGACAAGCAGAGGACCCCAGCCCGCCTCCGCCTGCCCATGGTCTCCCCTGCCTCTGGCTGCTGCTCTGCCTTCACTCCTGCAGATGCACTTTCAAGAGGAGAAAGTACACCTGAGGCCTGATGTGATCAGCCCTGAATCTGAAGTGCCGTTGGGTTCAAAGGTACAAACTGAAGATTCTATAGTTAGCAAAATGGGACTGGAACAGACTGTTCTTAACGGACTCTCTTCCACAGTGCAAAATACCAACTTGTGCTATAACCTGGATTTATTAAATGATGATGTCACCTTTTCACGGATAGGTCAATTCCTGACATATTTGGCTAAGGTACAACCTTCTCTTTATCTTCAATTCTCTTCACGTGGATAAGATGCGGCTAAAGTGAAGCTCAACATGCAATCTAGGATGCATACTCTAAAGAAGGAAGATAATGTTCTTTTCGTACAGTAATCTTCAAAAATTCTTACTGCCCTTTGAATGGTCCAGAAAAGCACAGCTTCACAGTGTTATAGCAAAACCTTTTCAAGGAGCAGGGCAACATGAAAAGAATACCAGCATCTAGCTGCACAGGCCGTCTGGGTGCCTAGCACTGTTCGAAGCATTTGCCACACAATGCCTCATTCCATCTTCACCAGGATGCTAAAAGGGACACACACCACACCGTCCTTCCCTTTCTAAGGTGAGGAAACCAAGGCACAGGGAGGTTAGGTAGCTTACTCCACATCACACAAGCAGTCGATGATGGAGCTGGGATTCAAAATCAGGTACCTATTCAGGTTCCAGAGAACCCAGACTGACCACTAGGCTATGCCTCTGAGCACCTGCTACATGCCAGGCCTTGTACACAGCACTTAGCACAACACCTTCACACAACAGGCAGCAAAGTAGCCATTTTATAGGTGAGAGATCTGACCTTTGCAGAGATTGAGCCTCTTGCCCAGAGCTACCCACTGGTAAAGGATGGAGCCAAGTCTACCGCATCTCCAAATCCATGCATGACAGGGACACAGCTCCATCCTTCATCACCCACCTCCAGCAACCAGCACAAGACCTGGCGCACAACAGTGAAGCAGTTAATACTGATGAATGAATGAATGAACGAACAAACGAACGAATGAATTCTTCCCACCCTTATCATGGGGTGCTCTTTCTCTCTCTCTCTCTCTCTCTCTCTCTCTCTCTCTCTCTCTCTCTCCTTCTCCTCCTCCTCCTCCCTCTCTCTCTCAGCATGATTCTGCTAGTTCTTCCCTCTAAACCAAACCCTCTCTTATCCCTAGACCCTATGGAACTACTGATTTTTCTCTCTCCTATCCTTCACAGTCATGTTTCTTTAAAGACTTCTTTCCACTTGTTTCCTCTGCTTCTCCCCTAACCATCAGTCTTTGCCCCGTCATAATCTGGTTTCTCTTTTCCATCCACAACCATTTCACTGACAACTACGCTTTCTAAGGTCATATCCATCCATTCAGTTGATCAATCAATACTTATTGAGTGTCCACTCTATGTGATGCAGCTAGAGCATGGAAGAAATCCTTTATGAACTTTTCACCTCTTGGAGTTCAGGAAGGCACAAATAAAACAATAGCAAGTGTGATGAGGGATATGAAAGGAGGACAATAAATCCTTGTAAGAGTGACAGTGGAATTTCTCATGCCTGCTGGGTCCTCATTCTGGCAGGTGACAATACCCACTCCTGTACAGCCCCACAGGAACTCCGGAAATGACACATACATTAGCAGGCTTGCTTGCTTATCGCCTGCTTTTTTGGATCTGTCTACAGAAGTTTCTATATCCTTTTCCATAGATGCTAAATACGTTTGTTGGCAGTTTTCTACCCATCACTGTGACAATCAAACACTCTTCCCAGTTTCCCCCACCTCCGCCATTCAGGGAACTTCTTGTTAATCCATTCCTTAAATTTTGGGGTTCTGGAAGGTTCTATTCTGAGTCCTTTTCTCCTCTTATTCTCAGGTAATGTCATGGGGAGTTTTTCTGGGGATTCATCTGTCCTCTGTAGTTACGGCAGATAACGTTTCTTGAGTGCTCTGTGCCAGAACCTGCACTCCGGGTTTTACATACCCACATGCATTTGGATGCTTCTTAGACATCCTTATCATTAGCTCAAATAAGTATTCTAAGGTCTACACCCGCAGGGCTCAAAGTGTGATCCTCTGGGGATCTCCATGACATGGTCAGGGTGTCCAAAGGTCAAAACTGTTTCCCGATATTAAGACTTCATTGGCCAAAAATGTTCATCATCTCATGAATGTACAGTGGAGTTTTCCAGGGACTATGTGCTATGTGACGATGTCAAATTAAAATGAATGCATGCTTGCATATTCTTGTGTTTTCTAGAGCTTTTTAAGATAGGGAGTAGGTTTGAGGTATAAATATGTTCATTTTCAAAGATGATCTCACTGTGTTACTAGAAGTTCTGCTGTGTGCCTAACAGGCATCTTTGGTTATATCTGCTTAATATCTGTAACCTCATTATCATGCAAATACATTGTTCATTTGAAATCCTACTATTTTCCTTACACTTACTCGGAAGCATAAAAACTATACTTTGTTGTCCTATTTTGTGATAATATTTAGAAAATAACTTCAAAATAGTTTCTAGAAAATAAAAAATACAAAACTTTAAATCTTATCCAAACCATTATTTCATAACTTTGTAATGTTTTGCTTTAAAATGAATGCACATTAATTTACAATATATTTTTCTTATGTTTAGGGATAGCTCGTTAGCTTTAAAATTTTAGACTGCTCACCTCTTCAACCCATAGCTGAATCACCTACGTCTGAAGATGCTGAAAAAGATGAAACTGACATATCAGGGAGTTCTGACTCATAGACGAAAAGAATCAATCTAGTCCAAAGAACTTAGGTAAGATGTAAACAAAACTACAATTAAAAACAAACAAAACTACCTTTTTTCTGTCAACGTCATAAATAGGAATCATTTATCTTATCGTGTTTTATGGAACAGAATATTTTAGAATAGTACTGCGGTGCCAGTTAAATTGTGGCATCATTTGTGGCCAATCATTGGGTTTAAAGAAAAAGTAAATATTTTAAACATACACAAAAACATTCCTTAAAAGGCAAAAAATCACGTCTATGAAAAAAAAAATGAAGCTGGAAAAAAATAGCCAAAAAATTGCTTATTACAGTTTTTCAAACTATAAATGAAAAAGCCACTGAAGCATGTTACAGGGTAAGTTAGCACATGTCATTGGCTGGGGAGGTACAAATGCTAGCTCAGGGGCTAACAGACCTTATGCCACTGACAGCACTGGACGCCTGCTGGATGAAACGTCAGCAAAAGAAGTCACAGCATTTCCAGCTTCCAAGAATACAGTGATCCTTTGAATCAAAGATTTAGTTGCAAACATAAAGAGTGAGTCAGCCGATCAATGGCAGAATTGTACTTTTGGTCTTACAAATGGATGGCTCTACAGACGTGGCTGGACTTCCAGTTTTGCTTGTATTCCTCTGGTGTCAGCACCAACTAATCATCAAAGACCTTTTGTGAGAATACCTGGCAACCGTGGTGCCGAAATATTAAAAATGCTGAACAACTTTTGAGTGTTGGAACGTGCTCTCCCTGACAGTGTAAAAGCAACGCTGGGTAAAACTGACGAGTCTTCTGCACAAATGAAAGTGGCACCAAATGATACCAGGAGTCATTGTTTCCCACTGCCACACACTCATAAATAAAAGCCAATTTCACTTAAGAATGGCACTGAGGAAGCAGGAAAACATGTTAACTTTATTAAATTTATATCCTTGAGTATGTCTTAGTAAATTCTGTGGGACAAAATGGGAGGTATGCATAAAGCACTTCTCTCCAGAGAAACAAAACAAAATGAAACACTTTTGCAATCAAGTTGTAAGCTGAACTAGACACTTTTCTCATGGGAAACCATTTTTATTTCAGAGATTGACAGACCTAGAATCTGAAGATGAATGAAGTAAGCCTGTCGTTTCAAGGAAGACATCTCACTATATTTGTTGCCAATGACAAAATTTGAGTTTTCAAGTGAAAATTAAGACTTTTAGGAAAGTTGTGTCAATCACATGAGTTTAACAGCTTTCCAATACTTTAAGATGTTTCTGATCAGTTTGGTAGTAATCATAAACATGATTTTAAAATATTATATAATAGAGTATACCAACACTTGGAAGGTATGAATAAATTAGTGACTATTTTCCAAATTACCAATATATTATGTTACAAAATCACATATGGGTAAAAGAGCCACTTAAATTTCAAGGTAGACTACAGAGTTTTAAGGTAACAACATAAAAAATTCATTAACGTGGTTTCAGGCTCCATATCATAGCTAATCTTTAAGGAAGGACCACTTGTCATGTTTTGGAATAATATCAAAGAACATCCAAAATTATCTGAAAAAAGCTAACAAAATATTCCTCCCTCCTCCAACTACATATCTATGTGAGGCTGGGTTTTCTTCACATTTTTCAATCACAGCACCGCATTGAAACAGATTAAATGCGGAAACAGATACAAAAATACTGTTTTCAATAAAAGCAGACATTAAAGAGATTTACAAAATGTAAAACAATAGCACTGTCTCACTACATTTTTGTTTTGGAAAAAATAGGTTTGTTTTTTTTAATAAAAAATGCTATTTATGTTAACATGTAGCAGATTTATTAGTAGTATTTTTAAATACATTTACAAATAAATATTTTTAACTTCTCAGTTTTCATTTCTGAAATTGTAAATACTGATAGATAGAACCCACATAAATACAAATTCTTTGAAGTCATCAGTAACTTTTAAGAGTGTAAGGGGTCCTGGGCCGGCCCGGTGGCTCAGGCGGTTGGAGCTCTGTGCTCCTAACTCTGAAGGCTGCCGGTTCGATTCCCACATGGGCCAGTGGGCTCTCAACCACAAGGTTGCCAGCTCGACTCCTTGAGTCCCGCAAGGGATGGTGGGCTCCGCTCCCTGCAACTAAAATTGAACACGGCACCTTGAGCTGAGCTGCTGCTGAGCTCCTGATGGATCAGTTGGTTGGAGCGTGTCCTCTCAACCACAAGGTTGCCGGTTCAACTCCCGCAAGGCATGGTGGGCTGCGTCCCCTGCAACTAACAACGGCAACTGGACCTGGAGCTGAGCTGCGCCCTCCACAACTAAGACTGAAAGGACAACAACTTGAAGCTGAATGGCACTCTCCACAACTAAGACTGAAAGGACAACTTGACTGGAAAAAAGTCCTGGAAGTACACACTGTTCCCCAATAAAGTCCTGTTCCCCTTCCCCAATAAAATCTTAAAAAAAAAAAAAATAGTTTCTTTAAAAAAAAAAAAAAAAAGAGTATAAGGGGTCCTGAAACGAAACATTTTGAGAACCACCGACCTAAGTTGTCTATTTGATATCCACATGGAATCCATTTCTAAAATCTCTCTTAAAAGAAAACACTAGTTGATGAATGTTGACTATGTGCCAAGCATTATAAAACAGTCTTTTATACGCACTATTGTATTTAATCCTTATACCACAATATCAGTATTATTAATTATTATTCACAATCTTTGTTTTCGTTCCCCAGGCGCTGTCCCTGAGATGAGGATTTACCTGAAAATAGTTTACTTATGCCAGTTCCTAGGAAAACCAGTCAGCGAGCAGAGGAGTGGGACCCAGAAGGGAAGAAGGTCAAGGACACGTGTGGTATCAAACAAAATCCCAAGGGAGGCCCCTCGGGGGAGCTCTGGAGACCATGTAAATCACTACCCCCAAATCCCTGATTGAGGCACAAAGGAGGTGGAGATTTACACAACACATCTGCACCCCGGTATCTCCAGGAGGATATAAATTCCTAGACAATTCCAACTCTATGTGCATCAGGCAAAGAAGGCTCCAGAAGGCTGAGAGCAGCTGTGAAGAAAGACACGCAGGTGCTGGCAAGCTGGAAGGAAGCACAGTGGGAGCCAACAAGTGGCAAAGGGATCCAAGCAGGCAGGGGCACGGGCACAGCCCTGACAGCACGTGCTGCGTGCTCATTTCACAGTGGAGGTAAGTTATACTCCCTCCCACCCACATATGTCTTCCCTCTGCTGTACTCTCCATGTCAGTAAACAATATTACCCTTCTGAGCCTGAAACACAGGTATTATCTGGGACTGCACGTCTTCCCTTATTTCCTATCTCCTGGGAGAATTTGATCACCAAGACCTGCCAATTTTACTTCCTTAACCTCTCAGGGATGCATGACCATTAAAAATATTGGGTGCATTTTATTGCTGTAAAGTTGAGGTGAATACAGCTTCTTCTACTGGCAAAAGTAGAAGAATTTATAACCTCCTTCCAATAGCAGGCATCGGAAGTTCAACATTAAAAGAGTTGGATCTATAGAGCAAGTCCTTAATCCATCATCCTAATGGAAGGGGGACGTAACAGAGAGAAGGACATCAACTGCTTCTAGGCAAGACATTGCTAGAGAACAGAAGGGGTCAGAGGAACACTCATCTTCAATATGCCAGTTACTTCCAATAAAGGAAGAAGGCATAAGGTGATGCTAGGTACCAAATCACTCAGAAATCCAATAAGGTATAGAGAGGCGGGAAGAGGTGGTAGCAGCTTTTTCACCCTTAAGTCCATTAAAGGATGGGATTGCTAGTAGAAATCCCTACTTTGGGGGGGTCAATTTGATAAAGCGGAGCGGGAGGAAATGGTTCTCCCTCTACTTTCCATCCCCACTGCCACTATTTTAGTTGATTACTATAATAAGGCCTCACTCCTCTCCCTGCCTCTGCTCTTTCTGCCTCCATTCACTCCCACACTTCCATGGAGACCTAGCTAAGATATAAATCACTGCATGCCCCTACTCCCCTACTTAAAACCCTCTGTGTCTCCTCATTGTCTCTAGTTGAAATCTGAGTTCCTAAGCCCCAAACACCAGGTTCTTGGTGGTCTACTCTCTGACTTCCCAGTCTCGACTCTAAGTCATTTGACCGGTTGCATCTTATGTTGCTGTTATCGCACGCTATTTATGTATGAAATGCCTTCTCCCTGCCTCACACTAACCTGGAAGCCTGTCACTCACCCTTCAATATTCAGCTCAGAGATCATCTTCACCAGAAAGCCTTATCTGACCTCAGCAGGCTGATCTACTCACAGGTGCCCCTTTGCTGTACTTTCTATCTTAGCACCCATCTGTCCTGGCATTTCTTGCATACCTGTCAGTCATCACCAAAGCACTGTGAGCTTATTGAGAGCTGGAACCCTGTCCTATTGGTCTTTATACTCCCAATGCTTATTACAGTGCCTGGCACAAAGCCAGAGGCCGCTGGATGGATGAACCATGGAGTGAATGCTTCAGAACCCTGGACAGTTCCCAAGGAGCACCTCTGCTCCTACAGTTCTGAAGCCGTATTGAATGAGGGTTCCGGACTCTTTGGGACTCTCAACCGTTAAGAATCCCTCACATTCTGCAGGCCGGCCTTTGAAGTTCTTACTCAATGGATTAGACCCAATCCATTATCTGGCTCTACATTCAAAAATGTATCTCAAATCCATCTACTTTCCACTTATTTATTACCAACTTGATACAAGACATTAGTATCTCTTTCCTGAGCCACCACAGAAGCCTCCTACACAGGCTGCTTGCTTTTGCCCCCTCGCCCCCATCTGTCTTCCATGCAGCAGTCAGAGTGATCTTTGAAAGATACAAATTGGCTTGATAGATTAAAGATGGACACAAAATTCTTTGCTACTACCCCCCATCAAGAGCTGTAATCCATTTTCCCTCCCTTTGCATCTGGGCTGGACCAGTGGCTTGTGTTAAGTAACAGGATGCAGCAGAAATGACTCATATAACTTCCAGGGCTGGGTCTTGGATAACAGTCCTGTAGATTTAAGCAGTTTACAGAGTGCAGATAAGTTGATAACAAGGCATTTGACCCACTAAGAAGAATCCTTAGAAGGCCTGAGAGGTTCTCAGATACAGAAATGTCACCATGTCTTACAATCCTGTGAGGATGGTGCTACTATCCTTACTTTTCAATGAGAAGACGGTGGCTCAGTAGACCAATTTTCAAATCCAGGTCTAACTGATGCTGACATTCTGGTGTTTTCCACCTTCCTTCTGGAAGGAGAATTCCTCAAGTCATCCTTCTTCTCTATTTGGGGGCTCCGACAAATGCTATTCCCCAAGTCGAGACCTTACAATTAAGAGCGAAGCCTAATTGCTGATGAGATCTTATTTTCCCAAAATTATTAAAACAGTATGTCAGATGCCACTCTGTGTGACTGTGACATGTGTGCTGCCCAGAGAAAGTCTCTGTAAGTACAAGGGCCAAATCCTATAATTAAAGCCTATCTTACCCCCTGCCCAGAACACATTTGCACATCCCCTCCTCGCAAGTTTCACTGCTCTTCGAAACACACTAATGAGGTAGAAAGGCGCTGCCATTCCCCCATCGCTTCAGTAACAGCACAACCTGTGGTCAGCACCCCTTTCTTAAATGCCTCCTCCCCACTGCCCCTTTGCCCCCACTGCTCCCCACCCCTTCTTTCTCATAAAATTCAGACGGGCCTCTTGGCAAGGGAGAATGGAAAATATTTCAGTTTTATAGGTCAGCGATATTGTTATGAACCTTAACTTATATCAGTCAGTCATAATCTTGCCTAAGTCGGAAAGAATGCAAAAGTATGCCTCCTCCAAAGCGATTTAATCTATAATTTAAAAACCGGCTGCACATGGGGGTCAGCACCACGGTGCTATGCACGGGAATCAGCCTGAAGGAAGCTGAGCGTTGGCAGTCCTGACTAATACCTAAGCTGAGTTTGCTGCACCTAACTATTTACTGTGTCACCGGCTCGCACACACACAGAGAGGGATGTCCTAAAAAGCGGCAGTGTTACACACACACACACACATACGCACACACGAACCTCCATCCACCTCCTGAAGGGAACTAATATTTCTGAAGCACTCACCACGCACAGAGCAAAGGGCATTTAAGCTTCTCCAAGCACCTACAATGTTGGGCACCGATACGGTGCCAGATAAGCCTGTATTTGATAAACTAACAAATCAATGTAAATGAACACAACAAACATCACAACCAGTCCCCCTGGTTTAAAACCCTGTGGGGTTTGAATGGCTGGCCATTTACCTTGGAATAAATCATTAAACCTCTTAAGCTAGTCCCAGAAGCACGTCCAAGTCTTCCAGCCCTGCCACCCCCCCTGCCCATCACACTGGCTGGCGGTCTCCACATCTTGTATGCACTGTGCCACCCAGCTTCCGCCACGCTCTGCCCTCTCACTACAACTTCTTTCCTCCTCTCCTCGGTTGTACAAACTCCAATCTCTTTTTCAAGTCACAGCTCAAAAACCACTTCTGCAAAAAGGCCTCCCTGACTCCGAGTCTCAGACAGATGAGGTCCCCTACGTTATATCCTCAGAGTTTCTCAACCTTTCTCTGTCATAACCAACACCTCACTGTACTGTTTCTATTCCCAGTAAGTTCCACAGGATCACAAGCTCCGTGAGGACCAGGGCTGGGCCGTATCCTTAGCAGCTAACAAAATGCCTACCACTGAGACCAAGGGATGTTCTTTGTCTTCAGGACAGGTTCTCAGAGTGAGGTCCCCAGAGCACCAGCAGCAAATTCCAGGAGACTTGTCAGAAAAGTACATGCTGTGGCCGCTCCTGACCTATGGAAACTCGGAGGTGAAAGCCAGCAGTCTGTGCTCTTGCCAGCTCTCCAGGTTATTCTGAGGCACCTAAAGTTTGAGAACTACTGGTCTGTAACTTTAAGGTCTTCCCACTCCAATAGGCAAGACCTGCTCTGTGCAACCACAAATGGAAAGACTGGAACCAGTGGGTGGATATTCGTTGCTGGCTGATTCTGGATCAGGGGTAGGAGGGACTTGCTCACAATTAGGAAAGTTCCGTAACAGCATGCAGTTGGGAAAGCGAACAGGACAGAACAGGCACCTAACTCTGGAGGTGCGCTTTTGGGCCTAGAGTTAGCACCGTTCCATGCTGACCTGAATGCTGGAGGAGAGATGCCCGAGTTAGGTACGACGAGCTGCTTTCTAAACTCCCAGGCGTTGCTAAGACTCTCGGAGAGACCACAGTGGTGTCTGCTCCAAAGGATTACATGAGTGTAATGAAGCTTGAAGTTGCTTCATTCGGTTAAAATGACATCTACAATATAAAATAATATTGAATTGTCAACTATAATTAAAAACGACACATCGTCGTGGAATGGAAAGTACAGCATAGGGAATATGATCAATGGTATAAGGATAGCTAGTATGTACGGTGTCAGAGGGGTAGTAGACTGGGTGCGGTTATCACATTGTGAGGGGTGTAAATGCCTGAGCGTGATGTTGTTCTGTACACCTGACACTAATAATAATAATACACAACATCTAATGTTAAATGTAAGAAAAACCATAAATAGTCCCTCACCCCACTCCAAGAGAAGGCAAGCAATGGGGACTTTATAAATGGCTATAAATTTAAAAAACAACAACAAAAAACACACACACACCAATTTAAATCCAAGTGGGAAGCTGTTTGAGGGACACAAAGAAATCCTGTGCCCAGAAGACATGAAGAGGAGACCTCTACAGAAATCGAAAGGAACGTGAGTGACCCAATGCGTGAGGTTTACACACCATTTCTAATTGGAGCTCACCGAATAGATAATCATTTGGAGATGAAATGATGTCGGAAGTCCTGTAGTCACATTAGAAAAAGAGGTAAAATCTGACTGAAGTGACTAAAATCTTTCAACTGCCTCCCAACAGCAATGAACACAACTCCCTGTTTAGAAACCACAGTTCACACCATTGCCCAGACAGACGCCAAGATGGGTCCCTTTTGACTTAGAACCCAGTGCCACCACTATTTCTCCAGCGTTTTTGACCCGTTGCAGAAAGGAAAGGATTCTACATACATCTGTGTCACTGTTTGTTCTTGAAATAAATACGAGGTCTGACAATTAAGTTCGTGAACTCATCCTAGAAAAAGCGCTCCATCTCTCATTGCTAAATATCACTACGGTCACCTTCGAAGGACTCCTCTTGAGAAACTATTCACTGACACCAGCACCTATTCCACCCTGCAAAGCAATTGTAGAACTCTTTTTCTGGAATGGCCATCAGAGCTGTTGTCATATTACCCTTGATGTCCTGAATGTCATCAAAATGTCTTCCTTTTATTATTTCCTTTATCTTCGGGTAAAGAAAGAAGTCATTGGGGGCCAGACCAGGTGAGTAGGGAGGGTGTTCCAATACAGTTATTTGTTTACTGGCTAAAAACTCCCTCACAGACACTGCTGCGTGAGCTGGTGCATTGTCGTGATGCAAGAGCCATGAATTGTTGGTGAAAAGTTCAGGTTGTTTTCGTCTAACTTTTCCATGCTGCCTTTTCAGCACTTCCACATAGTAAACTTGGTTAACTGTTTATCCAGTTGGTACAAATTCATGATGAATAATCCCTCTGATATCAATAACAGGTTAGTGACATCGTTGCAACAAGGTCGTGAACTTAATTGTCAGACCTCGTATCAATGATGGTCCCATATAGCAAATGGCTTTCTTCCACCTAAAGGACTTGAAAACATGATGTTTTCCATTGTTCCCAGATGTCTTTTGTGACACAGTTTTAAATGGATGATCCAACCCTTTCCGTGTACTGTTACTGCTCATTGATCAACAAGAAAAGAACTATGTAAGTAGTTTAGAGACACAATCTCTCCCAGATGAAAATACTATCTTGCTTCCTGTTAAAGCCTTAACACTTTGTTCATATCTTTCTCATAATGAGAAACATAAATTTGGAGCATTTGCCAATATGCCTCAGAATATAAGAAAAAAAGAAAAAATTTTTTCCTTATGAGGGAAATTCAAATGTTAAGGAAAAATGAAAATTTAAATCTATCCTGAACATATAAAAATATGCATATGCAAAAGACTGAAGGGAAATGCCAAAGAGCTTGAGGCAGAGATAGTCTAACTCCCAGGATCACGAGGGATTTTTCATTTCTTTTTAATTTTCTTGTATTATTATCAGGTCGTAATAATTCATACAGTGTGACTGTGGTTCAGGATTGGACAAACAGACCATAGCGACAGAACAGACAACCCAGAAACAAACCCACAGATCGAAGGAGAGGATATGTGACACTGCAAGTCACTGGAGAGAGAGGAGCAGTCTATCCATGAGGGAATATAAGAAATGATGCCAGAATAATGGGTTTTCTAGAAGAAACAAAATGAAAGTGGATCTAAATATCTTGGATTTAAGAATCAGATGTGAAAAGCCAAACTTCAAAAACTGTTAGAAGAAAATATCGGGAAATGTCATTATGACCTTGAGTTCAGGAAAGATTTTTCAAAGCAGACATAAAATACTCTAACTTTAAAAGAAAAAACTGGTCATTTAATTCCATAAAAATTCAGATTATTTTTATCAAAAGTCATCCAACATGCAATACAAGTGACAGATTGCGAGAAGATAATCAACATGTATAAATCCCCCCATACACGAATAAGGAAAAAGATAACCTTTCAAAATGAGTGAATGGCATGAATACAGATGGAAGGGTTGCCTTCCGAATGGGACACAAAAGGCTTCCCAAGAAGGCAAAATCTGTGATTATAAAGAGGCTTCCAAAGGGGGAGAGAACTCAACGGAGGGGAGTATTAGAAGACCCTAGGAGACGAGGCCATGTTTTCAACAACCTTTGTCAGTAATAAACCCAATACTTGGATCTCTGTCTTCTTCACTTTGGGGTTCATTTCCCAGTTGGTTCTCAGCTGGGATGGGGAAAACGGAGCAGGTGGTATTATCAGACTCAAAGCCCAAGAGAAAGGAAATCTGCATTCGATTCTGGATGGTTCTGAACAGGTCTGACACGATCTCACTTAAGCTTTTTTGAAGTTCATCCCGCGGCGGTACGCAGAATAGACTGCAGGGGACAGGATGAAAGCTAAGAGACCATTAGTCAGCTTCCGCCACAACCCAGGACGGGCGCAAGGTGGCTTGGTGACAGGAGTGAAGGAATAGCAAGCTGTTGTACTGAATGGGGAGGTAGGTGAGGCAGGAGAAGGGGTCGGGATGCGCCCTAGAATTAAATCCGAGTGAAAAGATATAATGGATATGAAGTGTCTTGAAATCAGAGCTACTTTCAGTAGCTCTTCAATTTTATTTTTTTTTAAATGAATGAATGCCGATCAGGATTTACCTCACTTTTAGAGCAGACAGAGGGAGAGACTATATTTTGTAGAGACAGAATAAGAAAGTAGAGAGAGCAAACCCTTGCTTTTAAGAGAACAGTGACAGCCCTCTGCCTGAAAGAAGTCATTTCTCTCTGCCTGAGTCACCAGAAGCTGCTTTCCTCACTCACCAGATCTCTGACGGGTCTACGCATCAGACTTACAGCCAGCAGCCCCCCAACCTAGTGCAAATATGACATTTACGTCCAAACTAAATGTGCATAAAATGTCATCCTACCCTCAGCCCAGCCCAGCAACTTCTAATTATATATCGTGTTTTAAGGGATGATGACAAATGCAGGAGAAATTTCCTAGTGGCCTTTGCTGAGGTAACAAAATTGGAAAGTTTGGATTAAACCACAGGACGCTGACAGCGTTCAGACTTGGGGGGCCGGTTAACTCTGATCAAGCAGCCAGGGGTGGCTGCTTCCGTGGGACCGTGCCGAGGGGGCTGGGCTCACCTGCATCTTTTGTACCTTCTTGGGGTCCACATAGTCACTGCAGAGCAGAAAATCATAAACTGCTCCTGAGAGCTCTTTATTAGGCTGGCAACAAGGCCATCGGCTGCAGAGAAAGAGTGTGGGTGTTGTGAGGTGCCCATCTGAGCGTGATCTGGGCGAGCAGCCCTGACTGCCTGATCTGGGTCCTGGGCTCTCAGTAACGGCGACCTTGGACAAGTTTCTCTGAATCTCGTGCTTCAGTTTCTCCATCTGCTAAATGTCAACACTCATCCCATCAACTTGCCTCCTAATGGTGGGGATGAAACATGACGGTATCTATCACACACCATGTCTTCGTCAGCTCCGGCTGCTGTAACAAACACCACAACCACATCTACGAGCCTTAAACCACAGACGCTTTTTCCTCCGTTCTGGAGGCTGGAAGTCCAAGGTCAAGCTGCCAACAGATTCAGTGTCTGGTGAGCGTCTACTTTCCGGTTCAGACAGCTGTCTTCTCACCGTGCCGGCACATGGTGGGAGGGGAAGTGACGAGGGAGCTCTCTGGGGTCCCCCTTTTATAAGGGGACTAATCCCATTCAGGAAACACTGCCCTCAGGACCG
Organism: Rhinolophus ferrumequinum; assembly: GCF_004115265.2. NCBI lineage: Eukaryota > Metazoa > Chordata > Mammalia > Chiroptera > Rhinolophidae > Rhinolophus > Rhinolophus ferrumequinum. The sequence continues at coordinate 83,486,955 of NC_046288.1, read as the reverse complement.
CCTCTCCTCCCACAGGTCCCACCTCCTAATGGCCATCACAGTAAGGATTAGGTTTCAACATAGGAATTTGGGGGGGGGGGACACCAAAAGTCTATAGCACCCCAGAACAGTGCCTGATGCACACACAGTATGTGAGCCACCAAGACTAGCAGGTAATATATTTAAATAAGCTCACCTGCCTCACACTCAACGACCACACCTGACACCAGGAGGAGCTAAACAACCATTTGTCGTATGGACGGGATATGAATTACCATTGCCCTCTCGGCCTCAGTTTCCTTCCTGGTAAAAGAAGTAGGAATATTAACTCCCAACTTTGTCTCAAAGATGAAAGAACACAGAAGAAACCAAATAAATGGTGGTTTATAAAAATGAACTTTAAAAGCACGGTTCATTGAACGGACAAGGACATCAGGAAGACTAGCCACTTGATTATTTTAGAGCTTGCTTCATGCACAGTTTAAAATGCAAGGGTGTTTGCTTTTCCAGTGGACAGACATGTATGTTAAACTGGGAAACAAGATTGGGTCTTGTTTTTGTTTGTTTGTTTCTCCCCAGGAGGGGCGGGTGCTACCTCACAGAGTCATTAAGCAGACGCCTGGCATGGAGGAGATGCTGCAATCTGACAGTGTCTCCTTCCCCAAACAAACAAATAAATAAAAACATGTCCACTACCACAGCTGTCAGGCTCCATCTTCCTCCCTCCCTCCCCTAAAAGGAGCCCCACAAGCCAGCGGACACGTTATCCCCTGCTCTTCCCTGGTCTCTTCTGGTGACCTGTGGTTTGAGTTGTCATTGGAGGGGAGGTAATTCAGGTCATGACCCCATGTGGCAATTCTACTTCCAGAAAGTTGGGGGATCTCTCAGCCAGCCTCTCTCTCTCTCTCTCTCTTTCTCTCTCTCTCTCTCTCTCATGCGTGCGCATGAGACCTCTTGCTCTCGCTCTGTCCCATTAGCATTGGGTCAGAAAGGCCTTATCTTTTTCATTTCTTACAACATACCCAGGGAAGAGGTCCAAGGAGTAATGGGAATTTGTGGAAAGGGGAGGGCCAATGTGCAAATACGTTTACTAGGTTAAAAAAAGGAAAGTGGTTTCTTTACTGCAGGACTTCTCAGAGCCTTTTGCAGACCACCATTCACACGACTCTTCAATATTTCTAAAACTTACTTGACCAGGCAAACTTTTGGGTAGAATACTTTTGCACACTGTGGTGTAACAGTGTTCCAAGGAACAGATTTAAGAATGTATTAAATGTCCATGTATCTGCTGTTGAACGTCTGCCAATGCCTGCTGTCGGGCTGGGCACATGACAGTGAACTCCATCTCTGGTCCCTGCCTCATGGAGTTTGAGGTCTAGTAAGGGAATGACTGACAAGTCGATAAACCCACAAGCAGAGTTCATAATACACACCATTAAGGATGAAAAAGCTCAATAGTTCAGGTTTAGTTTGAGGTGAGGGTAGATCGAGAAAAGTCTCCATGGAAAAGGAAGTACTTGTGATCCGGATAAAAGATGGCTAAGGTGTGAGCATGCGGACATGGATGGAGCCCCACGAACTGCACAGACAGGGCAAGAAGGCTGGAGAATGCAGAGCCCAGGTTGTTGGGCAGGTACAGGGAGGGGCAAGGTGCAAGGCAAGGCATGCACAATGCGTCAGGGCGTCCTGGGGAATGTCACAGTGATGGTGATGATGAGGGGGGAAAAGAGGGGCGGGGAGGAGGAGGGGGGGAGGGGGGAGGAGGGAGAGGAGGAAGAGAGGGGGGAGGAGGAGGGAGGAGGGGGGAGGAGGGGGGAGGAGGAAGAGAGGGGGAGGAGGAGGGAGGAGGGGGGAGGGAGGGGGGGAGGAGGGGGGAGGAGGAGAGGGGGAGGAGGAGGGGGAGAGAAGGGGGGAGAAGAAAGGAGGAGGAGGGGGAGAGGGTGGAGGAAAGGGCAGAGGGGGGGGGAGGAGGAGAAGGGGCAGGAGGAGAGGCGGGAGGAGAAGGACGAGGGGAAGAGGCAGGAAGAGACGAAGGAGGAGAAGAAGCTGCTGCTTGGCAGCTGCTAACCATCGTGATAAAAGGTACTTTTACCCCCATGCTGGAATATCCACTATACTCTAACCCTTGTGGTAAGTATTTGACATTTAACATCTTTCTGAGACCTTCCCAGAGCACTCTGAGGTACGGAATCCCCACCTGTGGCTTGGCAAGGTGGTTAAGAAGAGTAAGGCCTTTGGGCTCAAACCTGGCTCCCCCACTCACTGGCTGTGTGACACTGGGCCACTTGCTTAACTTCTCTGAACCTCTGTCTCTTTATCTGTAGAAGGAGGATCTGTAATCTATCTTAAGGTACTGTTGAGATCTGACAGGGAATATAAGGAAAGCACTTAGCACTGAAACTGACATTTAGAAAGTACCACCATGTTTCCCCGAAAACAAGAGCTGGCCGGACAATCAGCTCTAATGCATCTTTTGGAGCAAAAATTAATAGAAGACCCAGTATTAATCTTTGCTCCAAAAGACGCATTAGAGCTGATTGTCCGGCTAGGTCTTATTTTCAGGGAAACACCTACCATGGATTGAGGAAACAGAGATCCAGGGAGCATGAAGGACTTGCCTGAGGTCACGTGGCTAGTAAATGACAGAGTAGACATTGGACTCCAAAGTCAGTGCTCATCCCATCGGCAAAGTACTGCACTGTGACCGTGAGGATGACGGCGATTGTGATGATGGTGACGGTGACAATGATCATGATGACAGTGATGTCAGACAGCAACATTCACTGAGAGCTGGCTCAGTGTCCTGAGCGCCAGGCATGTATTAATTTAATCTCCTCAACAGTCCCATGAGGTAGGTACAATTATTATACCCATTTAAGAGATGAGGAAACTGAGGCCCAGGATGGTGGGGTGACTTGAACAGCACAGAGGCGCTCTGCATCCTGAAATGAAGAAAATGGCTCATTGCAGAGTGATGAGGGGCACCTCAGATTCATCTCCATTGAGTGGCACTGCTGAACCGGGCCCCTGCCCTCGGTGCCACATGCCTGGAGCTATGGAAAGGGGGGAGCCCCAGCCTGCCTGCCATTGGCCCTGCATGGACTCCATTCCTTCTCTGGAATGTACCCAGACAGCCTGCATTTGCATACGTAGGCTGGAGATGCAGTCTCCGACATTCTGCCTTTGTAACAAGATGCTATTTTCAAAGAAGTGGCTCCTATATTGCATGTGCTCAGCTGTGGGAGTGTGTTTGACATTTTAACTTTCCAATGGAAGTGCTTCAATGATGCAGAATTCAAGCCTTCCATGAATTGTGCTGTTACATCCAACCCAGGTAGTTGACCTCCAAAAATTCATACATTTGACCTAAATGCATTGTGTCACACCATGACACATCATCCTTGGAGAAGTAGTGGCACAGAAGACATGGTCTACATTCTGGAAACAGACAGCTGGGGGCTGCATTCTGCTCCTGTTTCTTTTTAGCCTTGTAACTCTGGGCAAGGTCTTCAAAGTTTCCAAACTATTTTCCCATGTGTAGAATGGGGCTATCACCAGTGCTTCGTAGAGGCCGTATGATAATAAGGTAAGGTAATATCGACGAAGGATCTGGCATGGAGACGGATACACGGGAGGCATTCAATAAAAACTTGCTACTATGAGGATAATATCACATCAGCTTAATGACTATTTTCTGCGTGACGTGGTGAGTTATGTGTCAGGCAGTTGGGTCTCTAAAAAGTCACATACAAGAGACAAGGGGAAGAAAAGTCTGGACCTGCCTCCTTGGAACAAAAGAATGGGATGAAGATAAAGTAACTTCAGGAGGTTGCTCTCCTTACACTGCTATTCCCTTCTTTGTCTTCTGAAGTTTAACTGTTGGTTGCCTCAGTCAAACAATGTCAATTGTACTGCCTTGTGCACAGTCCCCAAGCTTGCCCTCCCTCCCTCCCTTCCTCCTTCTCTCCCTCCCTTCTTCACACTGTTAATGTCCTAGTCCAGAATCATATCTTCTCTGCCCTGAAACTGCATCTACAGAAGCACCGAAGGGTAGAAATTGGGATGGAGATAGAGCGCTTGAAAAAGGGGGAGAGGCCACGAGGAGATGAGTGTCCAACAGGGCGGGACTTTGAAACGCAAACAAAGAAAGCTGAACTTTTTCTGAAGGCAATGGGAGTCATGAACAGATCTCACAGAGGGGAGGAAGTGATTTCTAAAACTGGAGTTTAATGAAGATTGCTTGTGAGACATTACGAGAATTTATCCGACACAGGACAAAACAGTCATATTTACCAGATGGGCTTGATTTGGGTGAATGAAGCCAGGATTAGTCTCTCTCGTCTTTTTCACACCCACCATAGGGTGAGCAATGAGTTCTCCAATGGATCTTCCCCTGCCACACCTCAAGGACCAGTGGCTGGGACATCGTAGGCAGAAATCCAAAGTCAGAGCTAGAGTGGGGAGACTGGGAGCCCTTGTCACATCATCCTCAGGGACAGAGCTCTAACTTGGAAGCCAGAATCATGCCTGCAAGTCCCACCAGCTGAGTGACTTTAATCAAGTCACTTAGTCTTGCTGGGACTCAGTTTTGTCACTTGCAGGTGGGAAACATCTCATGGTTGGTGTGAAGATCAAATGTCCTAACAACTACAAGTGTTGGGTGAGGACTCACTACATCAGGCAGCAGACGTGGTTCTCCTCCAGAGCACAGACTGTGGTTTGTCCTTATTTATCTTTATGTCACCAGTGTCTGATGATCACTCCCTACTCCGCAGTACCTGGTTCTCTTTCCTTTCCAGGCACAAGGTAGAAATACATTTCCTGACCCCCTTGTGGTTGGACGGAGCTCTGTTAACTAATTCCGAGTTGTGAGCAGACATGGGTTATGTGTCACTTCTGGGCTGAGCTTTTTCCCTCTGGCCCTGACATGGAGAGTGCTCAGGACACACCATCCATCTATAGGCCTGGATCCCTGTGATGAGCACGGCCCTCTGCCAGGCCAAGTTGGATGTACTGCAGCACAAACAACCAAGAGGTCTTTGCTGCTTGAAGCCATTCAGAATTGGGGGCTGTTTATTGCAGCAGCAGAGCGTAGCCCGTGCTGACTGATACAGCAGTGCCTGTCACATAACAGCAACGCAGAAAATGCTTTTTTAAAAAAATATATGTATATAAAGGGAAGAGGGGGGGAATAAAGAAAAAGGAATGAAAGGAAGTATCCAGATGAGGGACAACCAATATATGACAAATATCACATGGTTCCCTCTTTGAACTCCTAGCACAGACAGTAAAAACTGACCACGGTCCTCTTTCCTGAGGACAAAAGATGCAGACGTGGACCCTTTCTCACAAGTGGGGCTCTAGACAGCCCCACTACCAGCCCTTTACCATTGGCTAGAAAACAAAAGTCTATTTTCCCTCCCGGGTCTACTCCCACTAGCCCGGGCTGGAATAAGTAGCAGAGTAGATAGGTTCCAGGCCTGGGGCACATCAAAGGGCTTTAGTTCCCCAGGAAACTGGAGAAGATGGAGACAGAGTGAGGGATGAGAGGGGTCAGGATAGGTGCTGTGGGTTAATATTTTAGGTTCTGTGGGCCATGCGGTCTCTGTAATGACTACTCAACTCTGCCATCGTCAGGTGACAGCAGCCATACACAACATATAAATAAATGAGCATGGCTCTGTTCTAGTCAAATCTTATTTACAAAAACAGGAGGCCTGCCAGATTTGGCCCTCGAGCCATGGTTTGCCGACCGCACCAAGACTGAAAACCGGAAACAGTTTTCTAAAGCAGTTTGGAATGAACTGGGTCAAGAACGGGTTGAGTCTGCAGCGGCACTTTGGCCCAGGTAGTAGCTGGCCAGGGTGGGAAGAATAATATGAAAAGAACTAAGGAAAAGAGTAGAAGAATTTGTGGAAGCAAAAGGGAAGGGAGAGAAGACAGCCAATGAAAATGGGAAGATGAAGGCGCCCCAGGCTTAACCCCCAACGCCATCCTCTCCCAGACCCCTGGCTCCAGCTCTTCCGGGTGTGGGTCCCTGTCCCCATGGGGACAGAATGGTTGTGGCTGATGCAAGGCTCGTTTCCACAGAAACAGATCTGGGTTGATGAAAGCGCTCCACAGATGGGCCTTTTCATATCCCCCTCCACAGCTGCTCCCACTCTGCGCGTGTCTGCATGACTCACTGTCAGTCCCGTCAATTACCGAGGGCTTCACTCACCAGCCCTTCCTCTGCCAGAGCTCTTCCCTGCCAGGCCACCAGCCACCACCACCGAGAGGCAATTACTGTGTTGGGAGAAGATATGCCTCTGCGATTAGCTCAGAGCCGGCCAACTGTGGTGGTCTCTCCACGCAAGAACCACCATAAACTACGGCCCACATTACTGTTTTCAAAAAGTACCGCAGCTCTGTGGTGGAGAGGTAAAAGCGAGGGACACTGAACATGAGTATTTAGCACGATATTCCTGCAAATACACTGACCTGGGAGCCATCACCTACCCTACCGCTCGGCCAACCTTCTGTTGAGGGAAAGTCAGGGGTCAGAAGGAAGACGCTGATGAATTACAACAAGAGAAGGAAGTCGTAGCTTTCACTGGAAGAGAAGCGGATTGGTTTGTTAGATTTTTTGGTGGTTGTTTTTCTGCTGGGCATGATGACATGAGAAGATATTTGACCAGGACCTATAACTAGCTTTCTGTCACTGTCAGACTTGAGAAGGAAATAGCAAAGGGGACGCTCCAAAACAAATCAGTCGTTTAACTGTAAAGGCTTTTGACCCAACCCCCAACTGGGAAGCCTTGGCCCTTCGTGGCCAGGATTAGGCTGGGCCACCTGGTGCTGAGAATAGTCCCTTTGGCCCAGGTAAAGACAACCCTACCGCTCTACGAACTAGCCAGCCCAAGCTGCCTCTTCCATCCTTTGCTGAGGGCCCCTCAACCCTGTGTCCCAATATCTAACAATGATGAGAGGACGGGAGGTGAGCGTGAGCAGGAGATCCCTCCAAGGTGGGATGGCTTCATCCCAAGGCCCAGAGCAGAGGACGAGTGGTCTGCGTGAGCCCAGGCTTGAGTCCCAGACATAACCTGCCACCGCCTCCCCCACTGTCATACCTGCACACCTCTAGACCTCTATACCTCAGAAAGGACAGCCTGACCAACAGGAAAACTACTCCTTCCATCACCAGAGACCCCAGAGGCACAGTGGCCAGCCCGAGGGCCCTCAGGGCTCCAGCCACTGACTGCACCCCTCTTCTCCATGTCTCCATGTGCCCTGGACCCTGCCTTGTCTTTGGAGAGAGTGAGGGAGGGAAGGCAGAGAGGGAAAAGCCCCGAAGTCCCAGACCCACCTACACCCACCAGATGTCCACCAAGGAAGAAGAAGAATGGAGCCAAGGAATATGTTTTACCCAAGAACCAAGAGACTCTGGTTCTTGTCTTGTCACTACCACTCGTGTGCCCTGTGGCCCATGTCACATTGCAAGGCCTGTTTCCCCATCTGCAGCCCAGCACAGTCCCAGCACAGAGCACACATTCAATAACATGCCTACTGAAATGCATTATGGGAATCTCACCGGTTAACATCTAGGACTCCATGTAGCTCTAGAGTTCTACGATTCTGCCCTTTCAGATATGCACCTGTCTTCATTGGGTCGTCCCAGATGCAGCTCCTGAGATGAGGCTGAAGGTGTGCTCCTGGGGACCAGCAGGACAGGGCAGCAAGGAGATGACGCCAGGCAAACGCCGTCTCAGCCTGATCTTGCGGGAAGCTCTGGAGGGTACATCAGTGCAAGCAGGGCTCTCACAGTCCTGGGACCATCAGTCACTGGCTACAGGGCCACCTGTGAGGGGTATAAACCCCGGTGTACTTCCGGTTCTGCAGCAGGTTGTGGAGGCGACCCCAGGAGTCTAGGAACGGCCCTCTGAGGGTACAAGTGGTGGCCCTAGGAGGTAACACATAAGGAAGCTGGGGGCGGGCAGATGGCACGGATGGGCGTGATCTGAAGGGTTCTGGGTGGTGAACCACCAGACTTGACTACACATAATAAAAATCAGAAATGAAAACAGAACTTCTAAGTTGCGAAGAATAATTGTTGAGTACCTACTGTATGCCAGGCAGTATGTTAGGCACTGAGGACCTAAGAGTGAGAACGAAAGGACCCTGTTCTTATCTTCATGGAGTTCACAGTAAGAAACAGGCACTAATCAAAAGAAGGGCCCAAATCCACGTGAAGTCACAACAATGGTAAGTGCTACCAGGGGCGAGCGTGGTGGGAGAACGCGCAAGAGGTAGGACAGGTAGATGGGTGATGAACTGCCCTGTGAGACGAGGGAGGGGGCTGAGCAAGTTCAGCTGCAGCGGGTGGGGAAAGACCGGCATTCCAGGCAGACGGAACAGAGTGTGCTAATTATGTATTAAGCAAAAAGAGTGTCAGGAACAAAAATTCCAGCAATTTGGTCATTGAGGGAAAAAAATCACTACAAGCTAATCTGAAGAGATGGATCTGGGGGGGATGAGAAGCCCATCTTTTGTTGAGCACCTGTGTCCTAGGTAGGCTACACTGTACGTGTAGAAGGGATTTTTTTCATTCATCACAGCAATAATGCCTTCATCTTTTTTAGGGAAAAGCACCATAGAAGCCAGAGATGCTGAATGACTTGCCCCAAAGTCATGCCAATGCCAACCAGAGCTAGGATTCCGTTTCCGGTTTCCATTTGCCAAGGTCTAAGCCCTTTCCACAATTCCACACGTGCAATTTGCTTCCCAAACCAAGGCACTGTTGCCGGTAGGGGGCAGGCTACACCGAGGTTAATAAATAAGCTGGTTTTCAATCACTTTACAGAGGTGTGATTGACACTGAAAAGCTGTCCATATTTCACATCTATAGCTCAATGGGCTTGGGGAGAAGTATATACCTGTGAAATCACCACCACCATCGAGGCCAGGAATATATCCATCACTTCCCAAAGTCTCCTCCCACTTCCTGTATTATTACTATTTATTATTGTGTGTGTGAGTGTGTATGTGTTAAGAATACTCAACATAATAAAATCTACCCTCTTAGCAAATGTTAAGTATACAATACAGTATTGTCACCTGTAGGCGCTCTGCTATACTGCAGATCTCCAGAACTTATCCAGCTTGCAAGCTGCAACTTGGTACCCTTTGACTACATCACCTGTCCACCTGCCCCTGGCCCAGCCCCTGGCACCACCGTTCTACCCTCTGCTTCTATGAGTTGGACTGTTTTAGATTCCGCGTATAAGTGAGATCATACGTATTTGACTTTCTGTGTCTGGCTAATTTCATTTATCATAATGTCCTCCAGGTCTACCCATATAGTCTCAAATGTCAGGATTTCCTTCTTTTTAAAGGCTGAATAATATTTCATTGCATGTTTACCACATTTTCTTTATTAATTCATCCACTGACGGCAACGTAGCTTGTTTCCATATCTTGACTATTGTAAACAATGCTGCAATGAACATGAGTGTGCAGATATCTCTTCCTGATCCCGATTTCATTTTCTTTAGCTATATACCCAAAAGTGGGGTTGCTGGGTTATAAGATAGTTCTGTTTTTAACTATCTAAGGAACCTCCCTACTGTTTCCCATAGTGGCTGCACCAATTTACATTCCCACCAACAGTGTACGACGGTGCCCTTTTCTCCACATCCTCTCCAACACTTATCTTATTTTTTGTTTTTTGGTAATAGCCGTCCTAACAGGTGTGAGGTGCCGTCTCATTGTGGTTTTGATTTGCATTTCCTTAATGACTAGTGACATCGAGTATTGTTTTAATATGCCTGTTGGCCTTTTGTATATCTTGTATGTCTATTCAGGTCCTCTGCCCACTTTTTAAACTGGGTGATGTGTTTTTCTCTATTTAGTTGTAGGAGCTCCTTATGTATTTTAGAAATGAATTCCTTACCAGATCTTTGGTTTACAAATATCTTCTCCCATTCTGTAGGTTGTCTTTTCATTTTGTTGACTGTTTCCTTTGCTGTGCAGAGGTTTTTTTTTACTTTGATGTTGTCCCACCTGTTTATTTTTTCTTTTGTTGCCTGTGCTTTTGGAGGTATATCCAAAAAAACTCATTGTCAAAACTAGTGTCAAGGAGCTTTACTCCCTAAGTTTTCTTCTACATGTTTTATGGTTTCAGGTCTTATGTTTACGTCTTTGATCCATTTTGAGTTATTTTTGTGTATGGTATAAGATAAAGGTCCAATTTCATTCTTTTGCATGAGGATATCCAGTTTCTTATTTATTGAAGAGACTATCCTTTCCCCACTGAGTATTCTTGGCTTCCTTGTCAAACATTTGTTGACCGTATACATGTGTGTGTATTTCGGGGCTCTCCATTCTATCCCATTAGTCTACATGTCTGTTTTTATGCCAGCACCACACTGGTTTGATTATTATAGGCTTGTAGTATAGTTTGAAATCAGGCAGTGGGGTGCCTCCAGCTTTGTTCTTCTTGCTCAAGATTGTTTTGGCTATTTGAAGTCTTTGGTGTTCCCACATGAATTTTAGGATTTTTTTTTTCTGTGAAAAAATACCATTGGAATTTTGATAGGGATTGCACTGAATCTGTAGATTGCTTTGGGTAGTATGGACATTTTAACAATGCTAAGTCTCCCAATCCATGAACACAGGATCTTTCCATTTATTTGTGTTTTTCAGCAAGTCGTATAGTTTTCAGTACACAGATCTTTCAGCTACTTGGTTAAATTTATTCGTAAGTATTTTATCGTTGATGCCACTGTAAATGAGATTTTCTTAATTTCTTTTTCTAATACTTTGTTATTTTATAGAAACGCATCTGATTTTTGTATGTTGATTTTGTTTCCTACAACTTTACTGAGTTTTTTTCTTTTAGTTTTAACAGGTTTTTTTGGTAGAGTCTAAGATTTTCTATATACAGAGGGTGCCAAAAAAATGTATACACATTTTAAGAAAGGAAAACTGTATTAAAATTGTAATACTCAATATATACCAATAACAAAAGATGAATACAAGTCACGTTTGACTTCTGCAATTACGAGAGGTGCTCAAAGTGGTTACCATCAGCGTCCAGACACTTCTGATGACAGCGAACTACTGCTTGAGCAACACTGACCAAAATGTCCACTTGTATACATTTTTATGGCACCCCAGTATAGGAACACATCATCTGCAAACATAGATAATTTTACTTCCTCCTTTCTGATTTGGATGCCTTGTATTTCTCTTTCCTGCCTAATTGCTCTGGCCAGGACTTCCAGTACTATGTTGAGTACAGATGGTGAGAGTAGACATCTTTGTCTCATTTCTGATCTTAGAGGGAAGGTTCTCAGGTGCTTTTTTGCTTTTTGTTTTTTGTTATTGAGTATACTGTTAGCCTTGGGCCTGCCATAGATGGCCTTTATTCTGCTGAAGTACATTCCTTCTAATTTGCTGAGTTTTTTCTTGATCATGAAAGGATGTTGGATTTTGTCAAATGCCTTTTTTTGCATCTGGTGAGATGATCATATAATTTTCATCTTTCATTCTGTTAATGTAGTGTATCTCCTTTATTGATTTGCATATGTTGAAACATCCTTGCATCCCAGGGACAAATCCCATTTAATAATTATCCTTTTAATGTGCTGTTGAGTGTGGTTTGCTAATATTTTGTTGAGAATTTTTCCATCTACATTCATCAGGGATTTTGTTCTATAATTTTCTTTTCTCATAGTGTCTTTGTTTGGCTTTGGTATCAGAGTAAAATACCTGATATGCTGGCCTCATAAAATGAGTTTGGAAGTGTTCCCTCTTCCTCAGTTTTTTGGAAGAGTTTGAGAAGGACTGGCATAATTCTTTAAGTGTCTGGTAAAATTCACCAGGGAAGCCATCTGGCCCTGGGATTTTCTTTGTTGGGAGGTTTTTAATTACTAATTCAATCTCCTTATTTGTTATTGGTCTGCCCAGATTTTCTGTCTTAATGATTCAGTCTTGGTAGGTTGCATATTTCTAGGAATTTATTCATTTCTTCTAAGTTATCCAACACTAGGGGCATAATTGTTCCTAGTATTCTCTTATGATCTTTGTATTTCTGTAGTATCAGTTGTAATGTCTCCTCTTTCATTTATAATTTTATTTGATTCATCTTTCTTTTTTCTTAGTTTAACTAAAGGTTTGTCAACTTTAGTAATCTCTTCTAAAAATCAGCTCTTAGTTTCATTAATCTTTTCTATTGTTTCTCTAATCTCTTTAAATAATTTCTGCTGTAATCTTCCTTCTTTCCTTGTTTCTGCTAACTTTGGGCTTCTTTTTCTAGTTCCTTCAGGTGTAAATCTAAGTTGGTTATCTGAGATCTCTCCTATTTTTTAATAGACTTTTACCACTATAAACTTCCCTCTTAGAATTACTTTTGCTACATCACATAGGTTTTGGTGTGTTGCGTTTCCATTTTCATTTTTCCCAATATAGTTTTTTATTTCCCTTTTGATTATTTTTTAAAACCCATTTGTTGTTCAGGAGTGCATTGCTTAATTTCTACATGTTTCTGAAATTTTCTACTTTCCCCCTGTTCTTGATTTCTAATTTCATACCATTGTGGATGGCAAAATACGTGATATGATTTCAATCTTCTTAAATTTAATTTATGTTAAGACTTGTTTTGTGGTCTAACACAGAACCCATCCTGGAGAATGTTCTGTGCCTGAGCAGAATGAATGAGCTGGTTCAGAGAAGAGCTGCAGAGCCAAAAACTGGAGTCAACACCAGCCGAGTTAGTGTGGCACCACGCTCAGCTGTACGTTCCCTGGATGAACAGTAATAGTTGGATCTACACTAAGTACATTCCTTAGTTTAGGAGACCCCTGCAATCATAGACGTGGAGAGCAGATAGGAGGAACAAGGCCTGAGCTGAAGTGCAGGTACCATCCTGTGCAGGTCACTGTGTGTCAGGCCCTGCAGACCCTCACCGAGGACCAGCTCCATGTTTCTTGCTCATCAACTTGAGCAATGCAAGAAGCTGGGCTTCTCCCCAAAAGTGCCTTACACAACCTTGCTTCCTCTTCTTGCCTGTCCCCATACTTTACAACTGGAATACATTAATCGGGGGGTACCACTGACATCCCATTCAGTGAAGAGGAAATCAAATGGAACTTTTCCTAAAGCAAGACACTGGGTTGACAGTGATGAAAGGCAGAGGTCTCCCAAGGCTAGGTGGGGTGCAGGAACGCTCTCTGCAACCTCCACCCAGACGTGTCCTGTGAGCAAGGAGGCATGAGTATCTGGGCAGGAGGGAGTGCCTGCCCCCCCCACCCGGCACCCACTCCAGAGTGTCACAAAACACAATTGGTCTCTCCCCCCCACTCACTCTCACCTCCCTAGAAGGGGAGAAGATGCCCACCCACTTGATCAGAGCCTGACGTTCATTCGCTGAGCCTCACAAGGCAAGACCAGCTGTATTTTCCTGCTTCCTGTGCACATTCAGCATGTGCCGCCTGAATGGCTCGGTACTTCTAAGCCTGGCCGCACCGTACAATCATCTGGGGAGCTTTCAAAAGATGATGCCTGGGCCCTCCTCTCAGCTCAATGAAACCCGGCTGAGCGCGGTCCCGGCGCCCATGACGGGTAAAGCCAGCCCGGTGACCCAGTGCTCAGTGAGCTCAGAACTACCAAGGGACAGCTGCGCACGTCTGTCCGGGGTCTGCTCACCACACCCCTCCTACTGCTGCAGCCACATGTGGGTTCATGGATCCCACATCTAGATTGAGCTGGAGGAAGAAGGTTCTAATGTGGCCTGGAGTCCAAGCCAAGCTTTCCAAACCTGCTGTTGGCAGGACCGTGCAACGAGGCACAGGGGTTTCTGCCAAGATATTAGTAAAGCAGCACTCTCGCATCTGGCTCGGCACCCCTGTGGATTCGTTCCATTGCCCCACCCTGGAGGAGCAGCACCGGGGGAGGACCCCAGAGCCATGATGCCCTCCCAAACTACACAGGGAGGGTTTCAACCACCTTTAAAAATAGAAGAGCTTATTTCGGTACGTCTTGGCCAGTTCTACTAGTGACTTTAGGTGGTTTACCACATAAACATAGAAGCAAAGTGATTATAAAAATAGAAAGAGATCTGGGACCGACAAATTTTAATGTCAAGTAGAAAGCAAGGCAAAAAAAAAAAAACAGAGCAGAGAAATGCAAATCAAAAGGAGGAAATGAACATATACACTGGAGAAGGAACATTCTTCAATGTGTCAAGAGCTCAGGTTTTGTCTCATTTAAAAACATACATTTAAAAATCTAAGAACTAGACATTAGTCCCATTTTACAGATGATGAAACTGAGTCTCAATAGATTGTCCCCAGTCCTGCAGCCAGTGACCTGAGACTCAAGTTCAGGCCTCCCTGTCTGGAGCTTATCTATTCTTACAGCACCATGCAGCCTCTCTAAAGAGGTTTAGCTCTGAGCTGCCTTTCAATCAGCAGGGAGAGAATGACACAGCCAGATACACAATTTTCATTGTGAGGATGAGGGAACATTCCAGTTCCTCAGGAAAAATAAATTTTTTTTCTCCAAGCACTAACTTCAAAAAAAGCATCACTCAGGTGGAATCAGAGAAGGCTTCACGGATGAGTGGTGGGCAGGGTTTTGTGGTGCAACTAGGAGCTCACCAGGTGAACAAGGGTAGGAGAAAATTCAGGAAAATGGAACAGCACATGCAAAGACCTGGGCAGCGGCCTGAAAGTGCCTGGTGTTGGAGGCTCCAAGGAGTCGAGCTCTGGGGGAGTACGTGAGATTAACGAATTCACTAATGTTGTAAAGCTTAATGAAGCTGAAAACCAAGGAGAGTGAAGAGAAAGTATAATTTAAAGAGGTGGAATAGAATCTTATTACGGTGGGCCCCATGAATTTGGAACATGCAGTAATTCAGAGAGGTACAAGAAAGCACGTGAGGAGCTGAATTATAACAGAAGCAAGACTGGAGGCACCAATAGGTTTGCAAATATTCAGGAGTACATGATCACATAGCAACAAAGATATGCTAATGACAAACACTTAACGTATTCATGAAAACAGGTCCCAGGGTACTGCTCCAGTCTGCACCTTATTAGGCTTTCTACTTTCTGCAATGTTGATCTACCTGCCTCACTTGGGCCATTTCTGTACAAATAACCATCTTGTACCCTTAATTAAAACGACACTCATTGCATGCCCTGACTTGAGCTAGACTTGTGACCGAGAAGGGTAGCCTATGCCACCAACGTGAATTATAATGTCCCATAAACAATTTCCGTAAGAGCCAAGCCTCTCTTCGAGATTTAACATCCAGACACAAAACCTGTGCCTGGCTCGTGGTTCATCAGAAATCTCATTACTCCCAATACAGACCTCAAGGGTGTGCACTAAATGGAAATTGTCAGAGTGGTGTAGGTTGATTTTCCTTTTCACTGCACCACATTCAAAAGTGCATAATTAGAAGGGAAAGACAGGATTAGCCAGCTCTGTATAAATACTGTGCGTGGCAGGAATTTTAAACCAGCCTGACACCAGGATCTGCCGTTGAGTCTCCCACACAACCTGCACCAGCCAAATGCAGAGTGAGGATGTGGTGTTTGGATGTAAAGGCCAAGCTCCGGCACCTGGGCTCACACGGTCCCTCTGCCTACTGCCTCCTTCCCCCTCTTTCCTGCCTCCTATAATCCTGCCTCTTCTTGGGGATCGAGTACGACTCCATCACCCCATGGCTTGTCCGGATGAAATGTGGACCACATGGCTGAGTGCGCTGGGGTGGGAGTTGTGTGGGGTCCATTTGTACCCCTCACTCCTGCCAAACTGATCCCAGTGAAGCTTTACGGCTTTCTTCCACTTGTTCTTCAAGACCCAACTCAAATCTTGACTCAGAACGTCTTTACGGAACTAATGGACAATAATCTTCTGGGGAAAAAAATATCAAGCTTACTGGGACTCAAAGACGAGTAGTAAAATGACTATAAGGCACCATCTCCTTTTGTCCATCAAATTAGCTGGTGAGAAGTTGGTGAAAAGGATTCATAGAGCTTGCTTGTCAAGTGGCTACATTCTGAAATGCAGTTTCACTGTATAGTTCAAAAAACCTCTAGGTCCCGTGTGTTGACTTCTAGGAATTAATATTTTAAGCAAATAATCAGGGATGCAGACAAAGTTCTCTAATCGCAGTGATAGCTAACTTTGAGATTTACGCTTTGTTGGGCACCGTGGCCTCGTTTCACATTGACTTTGTGGAATTCGCACTCTATGAAGCAGGAACCATCCATCGTCAGACGTGATCAGGATGACACTGGCTAGCATGTGTCAAGCACTTTAAGGAGAAACTGACATGCAGAGAGAACGCAGTGAATTGCGATATTGCTATGACTGTCATCGTTATTTGCTGAAAAAACAACACATGTTCTACCGTGAAATGAAACTAAGTGGCATTGACTCCAGGTGGGATGATGGACGGGTACCGAATGGAAGAATCTACTTAACCAAATTCCAAGGTCAAGGAAACCAAACACGAGCATCCTGGTGATTCTTCAACTGGCATCTGATAAAATTCCCAAGATACGAAAGTCTTAGAAAAACAAGAATGAAAGGATAACATCCTTCAGGTTAGCAATTGCAACCAAACAAGGGAACAGGTTAAGAGGTAAAACAATGGGAAAAGTAGAATATGTTCATTCTTCGTTCAATTACTCACTCATTCTACCATTATTTCTGGGAATGGCCATCCCAGACCTGTTCCCCAGGGAGGCACAGTCAGGAAGGGAACGTGGTGCGGGGGGGAAAAAAGGGAGATCAAAAGGCTCGACCTTGACCTTCAAGGGCCCTGGGGCCCCAGCTACTGTGTTGTGAAGGTGTTCCTAGCCGAGGTCTCGCTGGGGATCCAGTACAAGAAGAATGATCCTCAAGGTCCCTTGTGTTGCATTTCCTATGAAAATACCGCTATTCTAGACTTAAGACCTTGCAAATCCCCACTCGACCTTTGATGAGCAATGTGGCCCTTAAACTGATACTGTCATTTACCGTCACCTCTCAAACTAGTCTCACCACAGAAGCACAAGTGGCCCTTTATCAGAGAAGCAAGCTTTCTTGACAGCGGGCACGTAGCACCTTCTTTTTCCTATGCCTAACTCATGCCCTCCTGAGGCACTGCCAGGCTCTGGTTGGCTGGGGGAGGTGTGTGGCTCTGGGGGAGCAGACGCAGTACTCCTTTCCTATCCCCTGTAGTGTCTGTCACTGGCCTGGGGCACAGCAGGTAACACACATCACTCTTCTTTAACCATTCATGTACCGCCTTTGATTTTACCAGGTCTGGCAATTAAGTTTGCGAACTTGTTGCAACAATATTGCTCACCTTTTTTGATATCAGAGGGATTCTTCATTATGAATTTGTACCAACTGAACAAACAGTTAACCAAGTTTACCATTTAGAAGTGCTGAAAAGGCTGCATGAAAAAGTTAGACGACCTGAACTTTTCGCCAACAATTCATGGCTCTTGCATCACGACAATGCAACAGCTCACACGGCACTGTCTGTGAGGGAGTTTTTAGCCAGGAAACAAATAACTGTATTGGAACACCCTCCCTACTCACCTGATCTGGCCCCCAAGGGCCTCTTTCTTTACCCGAAGATAAAGGAAATATTGAAAGGAAGACATTTGGATGACATTCAGGACATCAAGGGTAATACGACGACAGCTTTGATGGCCATTCCAGAAAAAGAGTTCCAAAACTGCTCTGAAGGGTGGACTAGGTGCTGGAGTCAGTGCATAGCTTCACAAGGGGAGTCCTGCGAAGGTGACCGTGGTGATATTCAGCAATGAGGTATGTAGCACTTTTTCTAGGATGATTCGCAAACTTAATTGTCCAACCTCATACATGTATTGGTTGATTTTCCTTGAGCTCATATTTCTTTTGATATGATCACAGAGTCTGGGTCATCCCTCCCTGCTCATCAGAGTTGGCTGTGCTTGGGCCCAGTTGTCAGCCCACAAAGCAGGCCAGGGGCTGTCAGATGGCAGACTCACAGAGCAGGACGGACAATCTAGGCTCCTGGCTATCAAAATGGTTAAGCAGCAAAAACCCTTCCTTCAACGACAGCAAATGTAGAACTCTAACACATAGAAAATGCAGAATGAGGCTGGACAGAGGCCTGGTCCCTGCACATCCGACCCCATCAACCCACAGTGACGCCTCAGGAACTTCCTGGACCCCCTAGGACTCTGGGGAAGCCAGGGGAAACCAAACCTCTTGGACAGAACCTAAGGCCTTCAGTGCACAGCTGAGAAAACTACAGCCCACAGAAGGAAAGTGTCTGATTTCCACGTAGAAGGTAAGATCCCAATGGCAGGTCTCAGATGTCCTTCAGAAATGCCTTCACAATGTCAAACAACTTTAAGTGCACCAGCTAGAAATATGAAGGCAGTGCCACGTTCTAGAAAGTGTAGGCTCTGGAGTCAGGCAGGCTGGTGTGAGTCCTGGCTCCAGCGCCCCTAAACTGTGTGGCCTGCACAGTCAATAGCTCAGCTTCTCTGAGCCTCAGTTTCCTCATGTGTAATGATACCTGCCAGGCGGACCTGCTGTGAGTAGTCAGTGCCACGGACCCCAGAAGGGGCCACTTCCTCAGGGCGTCTCCCTGATGCCACAGAGGGACGCCAAGGTTCCTCTCAGTTCACAGGCTCGGAGTTTCCTTCTCAGCACTTGCCAGAGTCTTGGATTCTACATATTTTTATGACTGTTTGATGTTTGCCTGTCTACACTGGGGAAGGGGCACGTCAGGTCTGTTTTCCTCTGCGCATGTCACCAGCACTCAGGACAGTGCCCCTGCGTGACAGGGGCTCGATAAAAAGGTGCTGAGTGAATGACTTCCCGTGAACCCAGAGGCAGTGCGGCGCTGGGGTGCAGGACACCCCATGGCTTTAGTGGAGCACACGGTCCACTCACGTCCAGGCCATTGAGCCTCCCTCTGCCTCAGCTGTCCCCGACAGGGCAGAGCAGCCCCGACAGGGCTCTGGTGCAGAAGGAACGAGCCAACCAGGGGGCAGCACTGAGAACGACGCCAGGCATCCGGCGAGTGCTTGATAAACGCTAGCTATCAGAATCGCTACCACCAGTGGTAATAAAAGGTGACTTCCCTTCCTCGGCTTCACAAACTGACTCTGGATCAGAGGCAGGGAGGTGGAAACACCGTTTGCTCAGTCAATGTTGGCACAGAGGAGCAAAATCATTTCTGTTGGCTTTAGAGGACCAAAGGTTTGCTTTTGGTTTTGGTTTCCGGATCAGTGTGGGTCAGCGTATAAAGAGCCAAGTGAGCCGGCCCCTCATGGCTCCCTGCATATAATCTGTGGGGAGCGGGCGCTTCATTCGTTCAACTCATCCATTCAGCGGGTACCTACTGAGCACCCATCTGACGCCATGACATGGTTCTGAGTGCCGGGAACAGGTGGGGAAAATGCAGACAAGGGTTCCCGCCCTCGTGGAGCCAGCCTTCCGTCGCGTGTGTGTGTGAAGGACGCATACAAAATAAATAAGCAACATGTGTTGTGTGTGTTACAAGGTGGAAAGGGCCACCCCGCATATAAAGCCCGCAAGTCAGGTAAGGATCGCCCAGGTAGGACGACCACAGAGAGAGCTCGAATGGAAGGGAACACTTGACAGAGACGTGAAGGACGTGAAGGGACACACCTTGCAGGTGTCTAGAGAAAATTCTCTCAGACAGAGGGACACATCAGGGGCAAAGACCTGAGGGGTGCTGCGGCGGTGGGCGTGTGCCTGGATTTGGGAGAACATCAGGGAGGCTGCCACGTGACTTTCAAAAACTCAAGGAGCAAAGCCACCAGAGTTTCCAATTTAATTAAGCTCACTACAGCAGCTAAGTGCTTCCCGTTAAAACGTATTACTAGGTCGGTGCAAAAGTAATTGCAGTTTAAAAGATTAAAAATTGCAAAACCCAGAATTACTTTTGCACCAACCTAATACATTCCAAAGCAATCTTTGTGTCTCTTTCTGGAAGGGAGCTTACCGTGAAATTGCCCGGGCACTGAGCGTCCACTGGCTTTATGTGTAGTCCTTACAGGTAGAACCAAATGCACTGCCTCCCACTAGCAATCTCACACGCGTAAACTGTTCAAAGAATTTACAGGTTGTTCTTCATACTTCAGTTTCCCTCAGAAGGAAGTACAGTAACGTACCCATCACTAACAAACAATCATTTCCAAAGGGCTTGCATCCACTGGGCCCCATTTCATGCGGCCCTCACAGAGCACGGAAGCTCTGCAGAGACGGAGAGGCTGTCTCACTCACGTCCTATCACAGTGTTTAGCACAGTGTTTGGCATCGCAAAGGCCCTTACCGAACATTCAGTGAATTAACTTCCTGAACGTCAGATGCTGGGAATACGGAGATGAATAAGGCCCAGTCCCATTCCCCAAGCAGCTCACTGCTAACGGAGGAAATAGATATAAAAACAGATAAATCAGCTGCCTTGTGCCGGAACTGAGCCCCAAAAAAGCACCGCCCTGGGGGGTGTGGGGGGCAGTCCTGAGGATGCTCGATGGGGGAGGTGACACCTGTACAAACTCTCCAAGAAGGCAGGAGCCATATGGCTTCTCTTTGTCTCTGTGACCTTAGAAATTAAGACAGTGCCTGGTACCCAGTAAAGGCCCAAGGAATATCTATCTCATGCGTGAATACTTATGGGAAGATGAGCAGAAGTTCTCACAGGGAACAAAGGCGGTCACTGTTCCAGGCAGAAGTAAAAGCATGTGCAAAGGCCTGGAGAGATACAGACAGCAAGACGAATTTCAGGTACCTCTAATCAGGTAGCACACAGATATACGAAGATGGCAGCAGGGGTAGTGTCAGGAGGAGAGAGTGACATAATGTCAGACGCCAGGTCAGGGACAGACACTTATCCTGTGGGCTGTAGGAGCCATGGCAGGGCTCTACTCAAAAGAGGGGTGTGCTCAGACTGTACTTGGGTAAGACCTGCCCTGTGCTCTGAACTAAATGTGTGTGTCCTGCAAAAATGTGTATCTTGGAAACCTAGTCCCCACTGTGATGGAAGTTGGAGGTGTGGCCCTTGAGAGGTGAGCAGGTCATGAGTGGGGAGCCCTCGTGATGAGATTAGTGCCCTTGTCAGAATAGAAAGGTGATCTCTCTCCCACAGTGAATTCACTGCAAGAAGACAGCCATCTCTACACCAGAAAAAGGGCCCTCATCAGAAACCAATCCTGCTGGGGCCCTGATCTCAGACGTCCCAGCCTTCAGAACTGCCAGAAGTCAAGGTCTGTTGTTTAAGCCATCCCCGTCTAGGGAAACTTGTTACAGCAGCCCGAGCTGGCTGCCACACCCTGTGTAGGACAACAAGTGACATGTAACTGGCTCAATGTGCAAACTCCACTTGGGAGGTTATAGCAATAGTCAAGGCCGAAGATGATTATTTTTATGGAAAGGAGGCTGCTTAGCACCTGGTGATTATCTGTAAAGGGCTCTATCCTTCATCTAAGGTTCCCCGGGGGCTTCCAGCCCTCCCGCACCCTCCTTTCCTGTCCCCCTGCTTTCGCCAGGGTGCCAGGGCAGCTACCCCGTAAGCAGCTTATGTAGTTTTACTTTAATCAAAAGTCTCAATGTTTTTTTTAAAAAAATTAACCATTAATTGAAGTGGTTCTTTCTTGACTTAGAGTGGCACATAGATCTGTGTCTTGACTCAGTCCATCACTACTTAGGGAAGGTTCTAGAAACATACACTTGCTATGAGAACTGTTTAAACTGAGTCCAGGTATCTGTTCTCATCCTATTCTGCCAGGTATTCATTCCCAGCAGTAAGTTGGGCAGGGAAGGCACCTGCCCAATTTTAAAGAAAACATTTTAACAGCTAGTCTAGTAACAACACCCAATCAGGTAAGTAGAAATGGATTTTGGAAATACAGTTTGAAAATACGAATGAACTACCCACCTATTGCCATTTATTTATTCAGGATAAAAACCTGGTACTAAAAACTCAAGACTCATCTTCCAAAGGCAGCATGTCATCAGGTCCACTGCTACAAGAGAATGAGACAGCAAGTGGCCCAGCCAGAGGCTAACCTGAAGAACAAGCATTCATCAAATCCACACCAAAGTGGTTCCCTGCACATATCTGGTCCTTATAGCAACCCTAGTACATAGCTACCCTTTCGCTTAAGCTTAACAACTACCTGAAGACCCCATCTCCAGACAGTCACTTTGGGTTAGGGCTTCATCATACGAATGGAGGGCGGGGGACACAATTTGATCCCCAGCAGCCTCAGAGCCTGCGGGAGGCAGAGCTGAGACTGGAACCTGGTAGGTCACATCGCAGAGCTAGAGTGTTCAAATGCTCCCCCCACCGCCCCCCTCCCCTGCTCTTCCACTCCCACCTCCGCAGGGCTCCCCTCAATGCACCCCCTCCCTGGGATGCGATTTCTTTTTCAATTCCCTTTCTCCTTTGCCCTGCTTGGCTTCAGCCCAAGAGCACACAACAGCTTCACTTCAGAACAGGTGAAAATACTGCACTTGAAAACGCAACCTGGACCATCACAGGCTTCGGAGCACACATCAGTCATCCTTTAGACAAAATTGTCACGAAAACTAATCCATGCCCAGCCCTCGACTGTGCCAATTATAAAGCATGTCAGCGAAAGAGAAGAATGAGAAGGGGCAGAGTCAGGATTTCCTAGGCTGCGATAATTCACCCTCTGCGTAATGAGATGAAGAGCTGGCGTACAATGAATACAAGGCGGTGATGTCCTTATGAACCCCCAAGCAATTCCACACGCTGCTCCCTTCCCACCAGGCCAAGAGAAGCAGCCAAATACAAGCCCAGCCGGAAGGGCTCCACGCAGGGAAAAAGGGGTGGTGGGCTAAGCAGGGAAGGGCCGGAGCCTTCTCACAGCAGCTGTGGTAGAGGGGTTGCAAGGATAGGCCATGAAACCAGACAGCCTGGGTTCGAGTCCCATCTCCTCCACTTACAAATGGTGGGACTCAGGTACCCTATCTGTAAAATGGGGATAACATTACGATGGTAGGAAACTAAAGAGGCTGTTAGGGAATTGAAAAAAACAAAAACCATGAAGAAGACACTAATCAAGTACCAATAAATGTCAGTGCTCATTTCCCTACAAGAACTAAAAACCACAGGCCCTGTGGGATCGTGTCGAGTTTGTCTCAATTCAATTGATTCAGTCAAGATAAGGAGCTCCTCTGAGCCCTGCTTTCCCTCAATGAGAAATGAGGCCAAAACTCTCCTGCCGTTATGCAGACTGCAGTACAAGGGTGTAAGGTATGAGGAACGAGCACTGGTCACGTGGCCGGCACAATCCACTGTTTTCTGGAAACAGCTCCCAATCTCCCTCTGGAGATCCCCCTCCCTCATTCTCTGTTTCCGAGACCAGGTGGGAACAACCTTCCACTGCCTCCCCCACTGCTTCTGGAATGGGCACGTGATCCATGCCAGGTCAGTCCTGCCAGCCCCTGACCTTCAGCCTCTGCTGCTTAGCTCGGAGGAGAAACTAGAGCAGCCAGCGGTCAGCGTGAGTCGTGGCTCTGAAAATAAAGCTAACGCAGGGGAAAGCAGGAGACGGACAGATATCAAGTCATCTGGAATTCCACTTTTTAGTTATAGACCCAAGAAACTCCCTTTTGGGCTGAAGCAAGTTTAAGTTTCTGTCCCCTGTACCTAAATAAATCCTGATAACATACAGTGTACAAAGCACTCACTACTGACCAAGAGATTGTGACTTACAGCTTGAAGGAGCTATCTATCTATCGATCTGTCATCCATCCATCCGTTATCATAGATATGTGTGCGCAAAGCGTGCACATGTGTGCTCGCATGCACGCACGCACACACACACCGTTCTATAGTGAACATTTTCATGTACAGGAAACATACTTTCATATCTTTTCCTCTCAGTTAATTCTCGAAACATTCTTAGCAGTAAACAGCATTATTATCTCCATCAACAGGTGAAACATGAAGGCCAGAGAGTTTGAGAGGTGACTGCAAAGCAAGCAGCAGATCCGCTCCTTTCTTGCTTATACTGGGAACACAATGCCATCAGAGGCCAACATTTGCAGTTTTCTTATTTACCCAGCACTTTCATGGAATTACGTGGTGTCGGTCATTAACCTGTTGGCATCTTGGAGACCGTGGACAGAGCATCCAAAAAATGGTGCCTCAGAAGGGACTGCTGTGACGTAACCCCCCTCCTCCAACCCCCGTCCCAGCCCTGACAAGCATCCGATTCCCTTGGCCCACTCTGAGGAATCTCCTCTGGGAATGTCTGAGCTCAGAGATCCTCATCTCAGTATTATTTACACTGGAAGATAACCAGAAACAGCCCTACATGACGTATATGGCAGGATTAGGGTCAGATGCCTCAGTGAACTTCTCCAGGTGGAATGCTATGTACCCATCAAAAAGGATTCACAAAAAGTTTACAGTCGTGAGATAATACTTCGAGAAGCCCATGAATTTGAAGGAGCAGAATACAAAATGTTACGCATGTGTTTTCCTATCAGTGACACACATCGATATAAGAAAAACAGTACAAGCAGAACTACACACTCAAATATAATCTGGACGTGGGCGCATTTCGGTCATGGTTGCCTTCCTCGGTGTTTCATTTTCTGAATTGTGCAATGAACGCTTTCCTGATTAGAAATTTACTTCAAAAAAAAAAAATTCCCTGTACAGCAATCAAAACATGAAGGGGTTTATTTCCCCCAAAGAACGGCCAGGTTTGAATCACTGCCAGATAGACACGCAGAACTTGCCTTTGTCACTCAGACTCTCATGTGTAACAGTCTCGTTTTCCCCCTGGAAATGCCCTCGTCTGCGGCGTCTGCCAGACATACCTCGATTTTCTCAAACAGCACAGTCAATGTCCCTCTTTGTTCTGTATCACCCAGGGTTCGGGGCGCTTCTTTGATGAGCAATCGCAATAACTGGTGGTATTAAGAGTACAAGCTGCACTAGACATTCCCTTCAGGGTCACCTTCATGTTCTTAAGATGAACGATCAGTCAATTGAGATGCAGAATGAAACAGAATTTATTTCCTACAATAGCCTGTCCTCTCCCCCTTCAACAAAACCCAGCTCGGGATACATTTAATCAGCGCCTCCCCCGTGTCTGGGACTGTGCTAGATGCCCAGAAACAAAGAACCAAGGAACAGCCCTTGCTTTTGTAGGTTCCTGGCCTACGTGCACTTCTCGGATGCGGATTTAAAGCAGAGATAATAACTAGGGATGGGATGGAGAGAAAGTTCCAGGACATGGATGCCGGTGGGCCTTGGGGGCTGGATTCAGAACTTGAAATGCAGCATGTCCACGCGGGGCAGCCATCCTGAGTCTTTCTTGCCCTCAATACTATGTGTGTGATTTTCTAAAAAGTCAGACTCCCCTTAGAAGACACTATTTGGCATTCTCTTATCACATTCCACATGTGTTCTCAGATCAACAAAACCCTTCTCTTCTAGATCTATTTTCAACGATGATTCACCAGGTAAGAGAACAGAATTAAAATTAAGCATACAATTTCACCAGCAAATGTACTCTACAAAATATCCAAAAGAATATCTGAACCCAGAAGATTTCATTCCTTTCTCTTTACAGCACGAGATGCTATCTGGCAGAGCCGTGCCAGCATTTGGCTCTGTCACGAGGAATTCACAGAGGCCACAGAGGGCGTCACTCACCACAGATTGACCAGGAAAGGATGCTCCAGGCCCTGCATGATCTGAAGTTCCCGGAACACGTTCCGAACTTCATCCCTCTCGATGCACTTCTGCTTGTTCATGTACTTCATGGCGTACATTTTCTTCGTGTCTCGCTTCTGCACGATGCATACCTGAGCGACAGCCAAAGGGAAGAACATTCAGGCCAACGCTGAAAAAGAAATGGCAGCCCTCATGCATTTCTACTCCGGGGTTCAAGTCTGTGTTCTGAAAACCTGCTATCGGAGCAGCTCGAGCTGTGTCACCACCTCTCCGCATCTGGAACGGGCACGGGACCCGCACCAGGTCAACCATGCCAGCCTGTGTCCTTCAGCCTCTGCTCCTCAATTGAAGGAGCTGGACCAGACTCACCTGTTCACCAAGTATTTACACTCAGTCTTGGCTGGTAGCAGTGCTGGAAAAGGAGCTGCAATTACAGAAAATGGAAGAAGCAGCCCTGCCCTCAAGGAGCTCACAGCCCAGGAGGAAACAAATGCACCCCTGTCTACGACCCAGAGATAGAGGGGGTCAGTGCCTACCCATATCCCCTGGCCCGCCCCACTTCAGTGCACACCACCTGCCAGCCCTAATTTTCTTTCCGGGGCACTCTGTCTGCCAGGAGAGCCCACTTTGGATCTGTGCGACAGACAGGCAATGCCAGAGTTAACCGCGGCAGGAGCAAAACTCGACCCGTGCTGGAGGTGGGCATCTAAGCCCCAGCCCCTTGTCCATCCAGTGGGATAAGTCTGGGGCTCCCGGAGCTCCCAGAGTTTGAGATTTTGCCCACGTGGGTAACTGGCTTGATGGCACACCCTTTACTGGCAGTCTTCCTGCCTCTCCTTCCCTGACTCACTTCCCACCTCACCTACCTGTGCTTTCTCTACGTCTCCTGTACCCTGTACCTGAATTCTTACCTCCGAGCCTGCTCCTGGGGAAGCCAAACTAAGACTCATGGGTACTGGGCACAAAGGAGAGGTCACAGTGCAATGGTGACAGCTCCCGTGTGTTCAGTGCTTTACTGCCGGCCAGATACTCAACGAACTGCGTCCTTGATCATCTCAGCTAATCCCCACAAGGCCCTGGTGAATAAAGCCACCATCTTCCCTGGGGCACCAGGACGCTGTCACCCCAAGGCACTAATTAACTTGCCCAGAGTTCAACAGCCTGCTACACAGCAGGGCAGAGTCAACCCCACCAAGGTCTGCCTTTCGCGTGACTCCCTTACTGGGGGCAGCCGGAGGCAGGGTGGGGAGGAAGGGTTGTCAGGACTCTCCGGAGGAATTAATGCCAGAGGGCGAGCATGAACGGATGAAAAGGTGGCAAGGGCAAAGGACGAGGCTTCCAGAGGAAAGACACATGATAAAGGCGCAGAGCCCTAGGACACACAGCACGGAGGGAGGAAGGGCTGGAGAAAACGAGCCGGGCAAACGTGAACTGTGTACCATGACCAGTTAAGAAGGGCGGCATCATCCAATCTTCCCAACAACCCATGAGGATCTGCAGTCATTTCCTCCGGCTGCCATCACAAAGGACCACTAACTGGACGGCTTAGAAAAAGAAACGTAATCGTCTCATGGTTCTAGAAACCAGAAGCCCAGCATCAAGGTGTGAGCAGGGCTGTGCCCCTCCGAAGGCTCTGAGGGTCCTTCCTGCCTCTCCTACTTTTTGCTGGTTGCCACCAATCCTTGGCATTCCTGGGTGTTCAACCTCCGCCACCATCGTCACATGGCCTTCTCTCCTCTGTGTGTCTGTGTCTCTGTGTCTAAATCCCATCTTCTTATAAGAGCAGCAGCCATACTGGACTCAGGGCCCACCCTCATCCAGGGTGACCCCATCTTAACTAATTGTATCTGCAAAGGCCCTACTTCCAAATGAGGTCACATTCTGAAGTTCCAGGTGGACATGAATCTGGGGCGACACTGTTCAACCCCCTCCAGGTAGCTACCATCATGGTCCTCACTTGACAGGTGAAGGACGAGAGGCACAAGGCTTTAAACCTTGAGTCAGGACTCAAGCCCAGACTCTCCGCCTCCCCAGCCAGCACTTCTCACCGATGACACTTCCTCCCTGAGGACAGGGCACATGAGAGAGAACACCAGGTCATGGGCCTGGGGACCCGGCTAAGGAGCTGGGGGCTTTCTCCGGGCATCCCAGGTTGCTCTTCTCTTGGAAACCGGACCCCTTTCAGCTCCGACGTGCCGTGAATCGATCTGAGGCAGACATGAGACAATTTAGATACGAGGCTAAATTCTGAAGCCAGCTTTGGTTCTGTCTCAGTCTCAGCCTCAGTCGGGACTGAGTTAGCAAAGCCCACCCTGCACCCCCAGGGTGACACTGAAAGAGACTGAATGAGACTGAGGCAGTGAGAGTGCCCATCAGTATGAGGGGGACGGTCAATGTCATGTGAATTTTAATGCCTTAATTAGCAGAGTTAGTGAAACCTCCAAAGGGCTGTTTTTCCGGGCAGTAAAAGTAATGGCATAAAGGCCTATAGAAGGTCCTTTTCCACTGCACTTGAAACTATACAGCACTGGTGGCAAAGGTGTGCTGTGCAAAAGCACCACGGGGCCCTGGCTTTGTGGGGATCATGGCAGAGACTTCTGGAGCCCTGGGCACAGTCCCTGAGACCCATGTCTGTAGGCCAGCCATTCCACCCACTAGGATTTCTCATCTCTCTCACTTCTCATTCCTCTTCTCAGAAGACCCTGTGTCTGCCGGGGCTGGGAGTCCCGTGTCCAGCTGGCTGCATCAGTCTCGAAGGCCTCGGGCTGTGATTGGACAGAGTCTGGCCCACGCCCATGCTTCCAAGTCCCATCAAATGAAGACCTCCCTGACTCTTGTCATAACCATTACCATCGTCATCGGTTATGACGACAAGCAAAGGTGCCCAGGTGACTCTCACGGCCCAGGGAGAGGCACAAGCAGGGTGACACTCACAGCAGCTCAGAGACTGAGGTGGAATTGGGAGAGATGCTTCAACATTAAATTAAAATTCCGGCTTTCAAAGCGGAGCTAATGATTTGAATAGAGCTTAGAAGTCTGACTTCTGTACAAGATGAAGAAGGGCTGTTGATACAGGATGTAAGAGAGAGCTTGGAAGCTTGGATTTACAAGTAAAGGAAGACAGGTCCACTGATGGGGATCTTGGCCAGCTCTACAATGACGAATGGGTGTGGCTGGGCCTTGACACTCTCCTAGGTAAACTGAGGGCTTGGATCTATTTTCTATGACCTCTTAGAGACACGCCATGTTTCCCAGGACACAGAGCTAAGAAGGCTGACCTGGGGTCAGGTCAGCTGGGCTCTACTCCTAGCCCTTTGCAGAGAAGCAGTGGGGCCATGCACAGATCCCTGCCCCTGTGGCCTTGCTTCCTCATTGGCCAAACGAGGCTGGTAGGCTGGTAGCAACAGCCAAATCAACCTGACCAGGATATAGAGGCTAAAATGAAAAAATAAAAAATAATAAAATGTCTAATAAAGTTTATTGCACTGGGTAGAGACAAAGAAAGAGTTTGGGCTCTGGGATCACTGTGACCAGGGCTTATAGTCCAGCTCTTTGCTGTGTGACCATAGGCAAGTCACCCAGGCTCTCTGAGCCTCAGTCTACTCATCAGTAAAATGGGAGTGATCTGTTCTTCCTCCCAGGGCTGTCGTGAGGACATGGGAGGGAATGTCTGCCAGGGCGGGGGTGGAGGGCGTGCTACAATACCGGTACATTGCAGGTGTGAATGGAGGTGAGTTTTCTTTATTTCTCATAGGGTCATGCACACAGAATGCTCCCAGACCAAGGTTGCTCAGCAAGTGGCAGTTTATGGTTACTAGTGATTACTAGTACTGTCATCACAACCATCACTAGAGAGTCATCTGAAGGAAGAGCGCGGTGTTGTGAGGAAGGTCTGCTCCTAGGACACAGGGTCACAGACCTTTCTGCCCCAATGACCAGAGCCGAGCAGGCCTGGGCAGCTCTGGGGGACATGTCTACTCATCAGTAAAGCTCATCCTGACTTGCCAGGATGGCTTGAGCTGAGCCCTTCACGTGGCAAAACCAAGGAGTAAGGACAGTTGGGAGCAGCCCCCAGGCTTTCTGTCAGGCAGAACGACTGAGGCACAGGGAATGGAATGGAAAAAATCTAAGAGGAAGGAAGAGCAGGCTGTGACACATGTTTGAACAGCTATCCTCAAAAAGACAAGCCCAAGGTGTGACCCTTGCCGCCGGGGCACGTGACCTTATTTGGAGAATAAGACACACACGGAGGAGAGGAAGACCCTTGAGGCAGACTGGAGAGACGACGCATCTATAAGCCAAGGAACGCCAAGGATTGCCGGCAACGCCAGAAGCTCGAAGAAGGGCATGGAACGGATTCTCCTGGAGCCTCCAGAGCTGGGAGAGAAAAACTTTCTGCCGTTTGAAGCCCCCAAGTTTATGGTGCTTTGTCTCAGCAGCCACAGCAAAGGAGAACTCAGTCAATGTCCATCTGGCCATCCACCTGTGACGCCTCCACGTCTAAGGTGAGGTCTCCTGGGAGCAAGTGGAAGCAGCCCCACAGATGTGGCTGGTGAGTGTGGGCCCTGATGCCTGGGTCCAACCCGAGCCCTGAAGAATGAGGAGGCACTGAGAGCACACAACGCCCAAAGCAGCGCCTGGCTTGCATCCGTGCTCCCCAGGACCCACATTCCAGCCTGAGCCTGTTCTGCGTCCTCTCTACACGAGTCCCTGCCACCAGAGCGATTTCTGGCAGAGCTGAATGCTTGAAACTTCAGAGACAGAAAATTTCATAGCGGAAGCTTCCTAACCGGCCAGTCCCCCCTCTGCTCTGGTCTGTGCAGATGTCTCTCTGCCTAGTGGGGACTTCTGAGAAATGGAAGACTGGAAGCGCTGCCAGGGCATTCCTTAGCCTCCAGGAAACTGTCATGGTCTGCATGTTGGCATTCGAAGCCCTCCGTGCCCATGTCACCTATGACACGACTGGTGCACACACATCACATACATGTACACACACACCACTCATATACAGAGAGTGCCAAAAAAATGTATACACATTTTAAGAAAGGAGAAAACTGTTGATGGGAAACACTTTGAGCACCTCTTGTAATCGCAGAAGTCAAACGTGACTGGTATTCATCTTTTGTTATTAGTATATATTGAGTATTGCAATTTTAATAGTTTTTTCCTTTTTAAAAATGTGTATACATTTTTTGGCACCCTCTGTATATACATACACACAGATACACCATACACAGGCACACCCTGCACACACATCACACACACATATCCACAGAGGCACACGTGCACACAGACACGCAAACACATCACACACACACCACCCATATATTTATAAATACATACACACACACACACCATACATAGATACATATCACACGCTGCACACACATCACACACACATATCCACACACGGGCACACATACACACACAGACACACACCACACATGTACACGCACACACTCTACACACCACACACAACCCATATATATACAAATACACACACATGCACACACCACACACACGTATACACATACACACAGACATGCACACCACCCATATAAGATGAGGTGTGATCAAAAACTGTGGCGAATGCTGCTGCTGAGTGCCATCCAACAGAAAGGCAGGGTCTTCAATACAGGAAGTGGCGTGTCCAACCTTACTGTGTGACAAGTTTCAACTTGTTCGGTGCAGTCAGGTGTGAGCTACAGTTGTGAGAAGGTGTGTTTTAAAGTGTGCTGTAAAACATCCTCCATCATGACAACGCTCCGTGTCACACATTGCTTCTGGTACGGCAACTTCTATCAAATAAAAACATTATGGTGTGTCCTCATCCACCTTACTCACCGGATCTGGCACCGTAGGACTTCTGGCTCTTCCTCAAAGTCAGAATGATTCAGGACGACAGCGCAACTAAAGACACACACGAAAGAGGACTTCCAGAACCGCTTCAGAAAGTGGCCAGAACGATGGGATAAGTGTGTTCGAAGCGAGGCAGAGTATTTTGAGGGGGGTTAATGGCAATGTGTCTTTTACTGTGATAAAAGTTTTTATTTACACATTCACTGCATTTGTTGATCACGCCTTGTATATATACAATATACAGACTTTCACATACTCATGCACACATACACACCTCACACGTACACAAACACACACGTCAACCCTCTACAGCCTTTAGAATTTCATTACAGTCTCTCCACCATCACTGCCTCCTCCCATCCTGGTCTCCCCCGCCTGCCCACCTCATATGCTGGATTCTAAGTCCCCGTTTACTGTCTGACACTCAGGCCCCTAGCACCATGAAGGCAGGGACCCTGCTGGCCTGGTCCCTTATTAACCCCTAAGCTTCCAGGGTCGCATACATGTGCCCTTGTCACCTGGGCCCTTGACTCCCGGCTCTAGCATATTCCATTGCCTCTGCTCAGAATGCCCTTCCCGCAGGCCTTCCCCTGCCGCAGGCATCACCACCTCCTGACCTGAGGGCCCTCCTGGCCCTGACCTCCAGGCCTGAGCTCAGATCCACAGAGGAACTAGAATGTCGTTTCCAGCTGGGTCCGCCATGCCCTGGGTGGCACGGGCAGGTGGGCGGTCCTTTGTGCCCATTTACAGTGTAGGAGGAGGGGCTTCCAATCCTCCCAGCTATAAATCCCATGGCAACCACGTAATTGAGGGAATCTGCGAAACCCAAGCAGCTTTTCGGCCTCATGAGCTCACGACAGGTGTTCTAGAGGAAAGGTAGCCCTCCTCACCAAAAGGCGCCTCTGCCCAGGTCCTGGGAACATTCAACATCAAAACAGAAGAGGTGGGTTGCAAGCAGCACCACTGCTCCTTAGCAGGGCAGCTCAGAGCACTTTCCACGAGAAATCACGGCTAATGAGGGGGGTAAAGAGCCATTTGGCCAAAGCCACCCAAGCTGCTGAAAGGCAAGCACCCAATTACCATTCCTCATTAGTCTAATTCATTTAGGAACCGACGTTATCATTATTAATTACAATTTATTGGAACAAAACACATAAGGGCTAGCTATTACAGTGTGGATGTCAGGCGATTTGCTGTAAGAAAGGCATGTGGCAAGCACACCACACATCAGAAATTGGGGAGTGGGTCCCACGTCAGGAGAGAAGGGGGCCGCTGCACCCTGACACCCTACACCGCATGGCATCTGGAGGTCTCCAGCCAGACTTCACACTCAGAGCGCTGAGGGTGTCAGTTCCGTAGCACACTCAGAGCTCTGGGAGGGCCTGGAATTCCGTACTTTTCACAAGCTCCCTGTGGAGTCTGATGTACAGACCAGTTGGCAGTCACTGTGCTAGAATCTTCAGGAAAGTCTTGTCTGGTGCACCTGCAGTGACCTTGCTGGTCAGGACTCTAACCCCCACTTTACAGCTCAGTAAGCCAGCTCTGGGGGACTGAGGACCCCAGAATCAGAGAGGCCGGGGCCCCGCTGGGAACCCAGGACTCTAGCACTGCCCTTCTGGGGGCCAGGCTGGACTGCCCCCTCTTACCTGACTCAGCTGACCTCCCCTACACTGCCCACCCCACCCCCAGCTAGAGTGCACTTAGCAAACACTACTGAATGAATAAACAGCTATCGTGTGACATTAAAGAACTACGATGCCAGCAGGAGCAACATTCTGGGAAACAACTGATTTGGGGGGAAAATCAGGATTAAATATGGTTACAAAGCAGAGTGATC
Organism: Rhinolophus ferrumequinum; assembly: GCF_004115265.2. Taxonomy (NCBI): domain Eukaryota; kingdom Metazoa; phylum Chordata; class Mammalia; order Chiroptera; family Rhinolophidae; genus Rhinolophus; species Rhinolophus ferrumequinum. Next base: position 83,453,554 of record NC_046288.1, on the reverse strand, counting down.
GTGCGGGGTACTATTGTTCAAATATCCTTAGTTGATGGCGAGACTGTCTCTGATGGACAAGGACTGTTAACTACCCAATTGCATCCTCCCCTTCTCCCTATAACAGGACGACAATTTTCTTCAAGGAGGCAATGTGATCCATTAAACACTTGCAGCCAGAAGTATTAGTCTGCTAGAAACTTCTAGGAAAAGTCTTGCTTGTGGATAAAAGGGACTAGCTACAGATGGTCCCACTTTTCTGCCCTTCACCACTTTTCTTGTCTATCCTACCTTGAACACGTATGTAATGTCTGGAGCTGCAGCAGCCTCTTGTGACCATGAGGCCAAGAGCACCTCAGAGACACTGAACTGGTTTATCATGGAGCCACCTGCCTTCAGACTTCTCGTTCTGTGAGAAAAATAAACCCCTCTTGGTTTAAGCCACTATACGGTAGGTTTCCTGCTTCTCGCTGCTGAGCACGTCCCCATCTGATACACAAACTATATGACGACTTTTCACAACACTGACTGCCCTTGTGGGCTTTAATCAATGTTGGTCGCATTGAAGTGATCAAAAGTTGACCTCAAGAAAAATACTCATTTGGATGAATAAACATTTATTAAATGCCTACTGTGGACTTTGTATGCTACCCATGAAGCTATGCCACTTTCCCAGGAACTCAAGATTTAACGGGATGAATAAACAACACTCAAGACTTGCCAAAGTCCCTCGCTATGGGTCCCTGGGCCGCCCTCAGGCTAGCCCCAGGCCCCCACGAATCACATCTGTTACTCTCCCCCTGCTCACTCCCAAGCCAGCCACCGTGCCATTCCTGCGTCTGGCGTGCTCTCCCATGTCCACAGACTTGGGCCCTCACCTTCCAGCTCGGCTCACAGGCCACCTTATTAGGTGAGTACCCCCGGCCTCCCTGTGTGAAAGCACCGACCCCTCCTCAGCTACCATCCCCCCACACACACCTATTTCCTCCATCACACTTACCAGCTCCGGCCACATAATACGCTTCTTGGTTTATTTGTTAGTCTCCCCCACTATGTTTAAACCCCGTGATAAGAGGGATTTTTCTCTTTTACTCACTGTCCCACCCTTGGTGACTAGAACAGTGCCTGACACACAGCAGGCACTTGGTGAATATCCCTGGCTGGCTGAATGAATGAATAGATAACTACTATTTAGGAAAGGGTAGTGTTACGGGAGAGGCGAGCACGGGGTCTCAGCGACCCCAGGCGAGGGAGCCAAACCAGAATATGGGTTTAGGGAAAGGCATTCGGAAAAGGCTGCGTTTGAACTGTTTCTTAGGGGTCAAGACTTGGCTTCAGGAAGAGTTCAGCGAAGGGCAGGGAGAAAGAAGTGTGTCACAGGGAGAGGGCACAGCCCGCTGGCACGACAGTGATGGAACACGCTGTGGTACGCGTTAGCACGTGTCAGCAGTTTTCTCACCTTCCTCAGCTGCAAAATGGGGATATGAGAAATACTTACTTTAATGGATGGTTATGAGGGCTGCACAGTAAGCCCTTACTAAATTATTTACTATTATTGTGTGATCATCATTCATACATGTTCTGAAGGTAAAAGCGGAAAACGTTGTAGACATGTGCAGAGGTGGCCCAAGAAGGACCTCAGGGACAATTTCCCAACTGTCTGATGTGATGGTTAATTTTATAGATCAGCTTGGCTGGGCCACGGTGCCCAGATATGTATTTAAACATTATTCTGGATGTATCTGTGAAGGTGCTTTTGGTGAATTTCAACCAGTGGACTTTGAGTAAAGCAGACGGCCTTCCGTAATGTGGCTGGGCCTCATCCAATCAGCTGATGGCCTGACTAGAATAAAGACTAACCTCCCCTGAGCAGGAGGGAATTCTGCAGCAGACAATCTTTGGACTTGAACTGCAACGTCAAGTCTTCCTGGGTCTCTAGCCTGAAAGCCTATCCTGCAGATTTTTGGAGAGATAGATAGATGAGGTCTGACAATTAAGTTCACAAACTTGCCACTGTGTGCTTACATTGGCAGCACTGTATAAATATATATCATAGATATACATATACATATATAGGTCTAGATATAGGTCTCTCTAGATATAGAAATGATATAAATATATTAGAGAGAGAGAGAGAGAGAGAAAGGGGGGACACACACACACCCTGTGAGTCCTATTTCTCTGGAAACCCTGACTACATCTGGCAAGGAGCCAGCCAGGATCAGAAGTCAGCAGCTGAATTCAACTTCCTGTTGGCCCAGGGAGCCACCACGGCCACCAGTACTGGGCATCTGGCTTTTCCCCACAGTCCCTTCAGGAGCGAGCATAGGAAGCTCAAACGTCTTGGTGCTTGATTCTAAACTATACGTCCCCGGTCAGCATACAAAGGGGACAGCACCCTGGGGAGTCATCCCTCACCCGGGCAGGGCCCGTGGTGTATCCAGCTGTGCTGAGTCACAACGGCCTCTCCGTGGGGAGCTGGGACAGCATGGCTGCCCCACTGACCCTTCATCTATGAGTTCCAGCCTGTGACAGGTGACGCTCTTCGGCACTTAGCCGACATCATGGAGATTGTGGCAAAAGATGAGGAGACAAAGGTGAGCAAGGGGCAGGTGACAGATGGCCTTGAATGACGTTTAAAAGGCTGGGGATGTGGGCTGAACTGTGTTTCCCCAAATCCGTATGTGGAAGCCCTAACCTCAGACTGTGACTGTATTTGCAGAGAGGGTCTTTAAAGAGATAATTAAGTTACAATGAGTCATTAGGGCGGCCCTAGGCCAACATGACCGGGGTCCTTGTAAAACAGGGAAACTTGAAGACAGAGACACACAGAGAAAAGACGATGTGAAGACACAGGAGAACACGGTCTACAAGCCAAGGAGAGAAGCCACAAAAGACACTGACCCTGCACACGTGGCCTCAGACCTCTGGCCTCCAGGCTGAGACAATAGCTCCTGCAGTGGAAAGGCCCTGGTCAGTGGGATTTTTGTCACGCAGTGCTCGCCAACTCTTGCAGTGAGCTTTTGTCCTGAGGGCACTGGGGAGCAGTGCCCCGAAGTGTTTTAAAAGTAGATCTTGGGTACACAATTGTGAATGAATCAATAAAAGAAACAATAAACAAACAACATGTCAAACCTGAGATCTGGGGAGGGGGGTGTTCTTTCTGACAGAAGGATTGGGGAAAGTTTGGGGACAATTCCAAGAGGTGACCATGTACTTCATAAATAAATGAATGCCAGCGCTTACACACACAGACTGATCCCCCCTTGGAGTCATGTGGGAGAACACAGTGTCAGGAAACGCCAAAGAACGTCATGGGGACAAAGGCCCCGGACCAGGCTGGGGGCTTCTGGGCTTCTGACACCCTTAGTGCTGGAAACGTATTGTTTAGGGTAAGGCAAGTTTGGAACCACACTCGGCACTCGTGAAAAGGCCTGGGAAGAGTCATCCAACGGACAGAATGAGAGGTCCTTATGGGAAGATGTCAGGAGATGCAAATGAGCAATGAAGCCTGTCCAATTGGTCAATAATGTATCATTTGTTCTGGCCGAGGCTTGAAAATAATTCGCAAGTGAGCCTGCATTTCCTGTGATATTTAGCTCTTAATAAAGTAATCCCTGGGAACCAGCAAATTCCTTCAAAGTATGCCTCAAGCCAAACACAACCTAATTAATATGAAATGAATAAATATTTCATTAAACAGATATGGATTCCATCCTTTACAAAAGACGTCTGTACAAACAAAAGCTTCTAATAAAAACATCATGTTCCAGAATTCGAAAAATGATTCTCACGTAAGAATAACAAGTCACTTTTCAGGCTCAGAGAAGTTAGGCAACTTGCCCAGGGTCACCTGCTTCAGCCAATTCTGACTAAGCGCCGTCAGACTTTGGAGCCAGCCAAGGCTCTCTAACCATTGTGCTATAAACTGATTAACTCTCGCACTTTCCTGAGAAGAGCAACCACATATTCCACGTCCCTGCTTTGCAGACACAGTGCTGGCTGTGGATTACACACGTCTGCTGCCATTGCCTCATCACGGACTCTGTCCCTGCCTCAGGACCTTTGCATCTGCTGCTCCCTTCGTCTAGGGTGTTCTTTCCCCCAGAGCTTCACATGGTTTGTTTCCTTCTTAACACTTAGGTCTTGGCCTAACCGTCTCCTTCTCAAAGAGGCTTTCTCTGTTGCCCTCTCCTCCAATGAAAGCAGTCCTACCTCCCCAGCACCCCCGCCCCCCCCCCCCCCCCCCAGTCAATGCCCTACACATCTTCCAAAGAGCAATTATCATCATTGCGATATATTTGTTTACTGTCTGTGTGTTTCTCTGTCCCCCTACTAACCTGTCAGCTCTGTAACATCAGGGACCTCATCCAGCTTGTTTGTCACACTGTCACGACCACCTAGAATAATGCTGGGACAGAGCAGGCCATAAATGTCGACTGTCTGACTCAATATCCTGCTGTGCGTCCTACTGTGCTACCATGACCTTAAAGGCCAGCAACTTCAATGATTCCAAAAGACTAAATTCTTAAGGGCAAAAAGAAAACCAAGTCAAATGTTTCTGAACATTCAAACTGATTAACACATACAGAAGGTGCCAAAAAAATGTATACACGCTTTCAAAAAGGAAAACTGTATTAAAATTGCAATACTCGATATATACCGATAACAAAAGATGAATACAAGTCACGTTTGACTTCTGCAATTACAAGAGGTGCTCAAAGGGGTTCCCATCAGCGTCCAGACACTTCTGATGATGGCTTGAGCAACGCTGACCACAGTGTCCACTTGTATACATTTTTTTGGCACCCCCTGGTACAATAAATCGAATCCCCGCTTAATTCCAAACTGGATTTGTTGCAGTCTGGGCCCTAAATTGCCTAGACTGCTATTAATCAAACATTTTTTTCACACCACAAATTCACATGCAGATGTGGAAGTCTGGAATGTGGAAGGAGACTACTAATAATATGCTTGTGTGTGGAAATCATCATCATCATATAATAAGGCAGTGTTGAGTCTACAATTACCATTTGTGCAATCCTTGCTCAATTTCATCCAGAATCTTCCTTTGAGGGACATAAAGGGTGATTATCGTACAACTGCCACTTTCTGCTATTTCATGCGCAGACGGCCTCTGGCTAGTCCATGAAATTTAATTAACTCCCCGGTTTTGGGGGTTTTTTTGTTTTCGCTTCTACCCTCCGGCTCTTTAAGCAGAGAGTCCACTTGCCACTCCAAGAAAGACACTTTAGAGGCAAACTGCCAGGAAGTTCTCCCAAAGGTACCCTTCTCCTTTCCTTGAAAATCATGAAGGCTTGTTCGCTTCGAGGTTCACTCAGAGCAGAACACCTCACCCTGGACTCTCTCTGCTGCTGAAGCCAAACTTCCACAGGCTCCGCCATCAGTGGGGTCAAGAGGAGTGTGGGGGTGGGGAGCGTGCAGGCTGCAGAGGCGGAGTGGTAACCAGAGGGGCGACTGTGAAAAACGACCGTTTGCAGCTGGGGAGATGGAGAAACTGGCCTCAGGACCCCAACCCAGAGACAATCAGTATAAACCAGTCAATTAAATCTTATCAGTTCATTGGTTAATTGTCAAGTTCTTCGTTCATCTATATATACTCATTTATATAATATACATTCATTTATATTATGTATCATATGTATATGTTCTATGTATCATTTGTACATGTGTCTATATATACTATATGTGTATATGTACATACACAGTTGGTAGATATGAATACATATGCATATGTGTGCGTGTAGATATATACATATACACATACATGTGTATAGATATTGTTGATGGTGTACATACACATGTATGTACATACGTGTGTGTATATATACTATATATGTATACGTACCTATATATACTGCTTAGTGGGTATATTTTTTATATGTGTATATACATATACATGTGCGTATATACTGTGTAGTAGGTATATATGTATATATATAGGATATATTAATATATGTATATATACTGCTTAGAGGGTGTATACATATATGCATATATGTGTCGATATATGCATATATATACATATACGTGTGCATGTATACTGCTTACTGGGTATGTATCTATGCATATACATAATGTGTGCACACTTTTACATACTGCTTAGTGGTGTATATAAGTATGTATACGCATCATGCATTTGTGTGTATAAATACACATGTGTGTGTGTACACGTATACACATACATACGCACTGCTTAGTAGGGAGGGCATACAACAGTGAACAGTGAGGAAAACTGCCGCCCTCATGGAATGTCTGTTCTGGTGCAGGAGCCCAGCAACCCGGAGGACAGATGAAAGAACACATGGAGTCCCTTTTAGTGACGAGTGCAATGACACAAAAAACACTAGAAAGGTACAGGGATACGGAAATGCTTGGGGTCTAGGAGGGTGGCATTCAGGGAAGGCCCCGTGGGGGGGCCTTTGAGCGATACCTGCTGGTATGAGCGAGCCTTGCAGAGATCTGGGGAGGAGAATCGAGGGGTAGAGTACGGCAGGTGTAAAGTTCTGAGTGAGAAATCAATTCAGCGTGTTAGAGAGGAGGGCTGGAGAGGACTGAGCAGGAAGACAGGGGCAGAGGGGGGTGTCAGCAAAACAGGCATCAGCAAGATTGCAGACAGAGCGCTGTAGGCTGGCACGAAGAGACTGGCGTTCATTTCAAGTGGCAGCCACGTGATCTAATTCATGCTTTCTCCCATCACCAGCTGCTGTGCAGACCAGGGCTTTCTCTCTTCTTTCTCTCACACATCCATGGACTAGGCAGCATTTACTGAGCCGGAGCTGGCTGCTGATGGGACCAGGCAGATAGGTGATAATGACCAGTGCTGTCCTCTCAGAATCTCACAGGCTGAGAGTGGAGGCAGACGAGCCACCAGAAGAGCACTCCACGGCCACATGTGCAGTGAGACGGCAAGGTGAAGCTAAGAGGCCAGGCTCCTCACGGCACATCCCCCAGGTGGACACCCAAACCTTTCCAGAACCCACCAGGTCAGCCAGGGAAATCCCAGCTGCTCTGGCTTCAAAAAGACATGGGGCTGCATGGTCTCTGCCCCTAATTTTCACACTGAACCTTTAAGACCACTCTGAGCATTCTTGTTTTACAGAAGAGCAAACAGAGGTTTGCAGAAGCTATACGACTGGTCCAAGTTCACATGGCTAGAGGGTCCAGGACTCACCATCTCAAAAGCCTGTGCTCTTCTTTCTATGCTCTGTTGCTTCAAAAACCAAATGTCCAGTATTGTTGGCTACTGACGGGTATTCTCGTCCTGACCCCTCTGCTTTCCCCACAGATTTGGAGGTGACTAAAGCTACTAGTTTCAACCCAACTTCTGTATTTGGGAGGGACATGTGGAAACAAAACAGGCCGTATGTGGCAGTGGGGTCCTCTTCAGGCCTCCACTTCATCATCTGGGCTGTTAGGGGGACCAGGATGATGACAGGTGTCTGGTTCCCAGGGCAAAGATTGTGAGTTTCTGATTGGTCAGGACTCTCCAGGTTGCAAATGCTGAAAGTCCAATACAATCTTGCATAAGCAAAACAAGATGTCCGTTCCCACAGCTGGGAAGGATGGTGGATGGCTCATGGAGCTAGAAGAACACAAAGATGGTGGCACTGGTGGTGACTGCGCATGTCCCCTGTCATTCACCTCCACACACCTGAGGCTATAAACACCTGTGACTCTGTGCTGGAGGGCTGTTTTCTGCCACGAACAGGGCAAGCCTACAGGAGAGGGAAGGCAGCTTGGAGCAGCCCCCCACCAATGATGAATGGAAAACTGTGCATGAACACATCTTCTGTAGCCTCAGCTGCCCTGAGGCAGGCTCTGCACTGTCCCCTAGAGGCCCCACATGGAGGTGAGTCCAGATGCGACCGTGGTAAGTGGCTTTGTCAAACACCCAGCATTGGCTGCCTTCCTTTCTACGTCTCTTGCGCTTGTTTCCTGGGATCACCTCCCCATAAATTACTTGCAATCAATTGTTTCTGCCCATATCAGCTTCTGGAGAAAGCCCAGCTCAGGCCGTCATCAGCAGGGCCAGCATTAGGGTGAGGCACGCAAGGAGCCGAGAGTGCAAAATGTTAAGGAGGCAAGGATAGACCTTCATTTGCAGGACCCTGGGAGCGATGCCTCCTTAAATTCTGCACCCAGCGCCACCCAACAGGGCGCCCTCTCTCCACTCGCTCCTTACATCTGTGTCTGCTTGTCTGCTGTGCACCTTACAGATAGACCTTCACCTTCACCAATGGCTGAGAAAATGGCCACCAACACATGCAGACCTGTTGTCTTACAGCACATCATTCAGGAGGAGAAAAGAACAAGCCTTTCACTTCCGATTCTGTGGAAGGATTCTGCAGGGCTGAGCAAGCCCTGGTCTAGCTGAATAGGGTCTGTGCGGCCAGTCCAGCCTGATCAGATGCCCATCTCAGAGGGTGAGTAGGGGACAACGACTGCCAGTCCCCTGGGCCACAAGGAGTGGGGTCGTGTTCTCCAAAGGAAAGAGGTGTTATTATGATAAGATAGAGGAGACTGAAAAGCATGGTGGGCAGTCAAAACCAGCAGCTACTACAGTTCTCTTTCCGTTTGACAGATGAGAAAAATTAAGCTTCAGAGGTTAATTTACTTTCGCAGGTATCCACAATTAACACAGAACAGAGTCAGCCTGACCCCCAAATCATGTTTCCACTGGATGTGTAGAAACACTCTGCTCTGCCTCAACTGTCCCAGAATTCAGTCGTAAAAGGGTTATAAAAAAATCCGTAAATTGTTGCTAAAACCAATGGAGCGCTTGCAGCTGTTTACTTTGGTGCAGCACTGGGGAAGCCAACTTCTCCCAGAATGAAAGTAAAATGAGGTTTCTGTGAATTCACATGTGCTTTTTCTTGATAACCAAGGCTATTATCATAGCTTAACAATGAAATGTCTTTCTGGAAAACTCTTAATAAACTCCAGATATCAAATCTGCCAAAGACAGAAAGCAAAGATAAAATACTCAGTCTGAGGAAGGTGGTTTTCTTCATCCTATGCCAGCCCACTTCCACCTTGAATTCTATAATAGTCGTGTAGACCTCTGCATGTACCATGAAAGGCAGCAATTATTTGGTACTCTGACCAGAACAAACTTGTATCCTATTGCCTTGAAGTTAACTAATTTCATCCTGAATACCAGACGTTTCTACGTATTTCACATGAGTCTGGGTGTCATCAAAAAGTTGCTATGACCCAAGAGTGACTTCAAAATAGAACCCTTAGACAGCTTGCATTGGTTTCAAAAGATCCATTACAACCATATTTAACATATTTATGCTCTGGACAACAGGTCCTGAGAGCCAAGCCACCAAGCAAACAGCAGCACAAGTGGAGGCAGAAAAGGCAGACAAACTTTCAGGGAATGATGACGGGATATAACCAATTTAAACCTCACAGGGCTGCATGCTGACAGATGTGGTAGTATGGCATGAATGGATGCCAAGGGCTCAGGATCAAAATCGCCAGTGGCATGAGGGTAAAAGCAATATGCTTCTGGATTCTATGTGGTGCCAACTGTGCTGTGGATTAAAAGACATGCTTCGGTTTTCCTGAAGTCATGAAATGCTCAACATGAGGCTGACAACCGACCAAAAGTTCCATGGGATTTTAAAGTGTTTTGTTGTTGTTGTTGAAGTTCATCCACTATCCGTGAGATTACAGGCAAACTTCCTAAATTCTCTGGGCCACAACTCCTCTTCTGAGAAATCTAGAGAAGGGAAACCTCCCTGTGGCGCATACGCTCTGCCCCAATCTCTGGCTGGCCCGTAACGATCACATGGCGGGGGGACTGTAAGCAGCACAGCGAAGAGCGAAAAAGGCGTCTGAGATTCGTGCACACACACCCTCAGCAAGAGACTGAGCAGTGTGAGTTCAGCCAAGCTGACTGCTTGTTAAAAGTACATTGTCAAAGAAATACAATCGAATCCAAAGTCTCTACGTAATATTCAGTATCCAGGATGTTATCCAAAAACAACTCAACATATAAAGAACCAGGAAAATGTGACCATCTCAACGGAGGTGAATCCTAAGATGACCCAGAGGTTGGAATTACCATAAAGGACATTAAAACAGCTGTTACAACTATGACCATGCTGTATGATGTAAAGAGCAATATGGTATAAATGAATGAAAGAAAATATAGGGAATCTAAGCAAAGAGAGAGAAAGTATTTTTTATCAAGAATTTCCACCTATGGGCCGGCCCGGTGGCTCAGGTGGTTGGAGCTCCGAGCTCCTAATGCCAAAGGTTGCCAGTTTGATTCCCACATGGGCCAGTGGGCTCTCAACCACAAGGCTGCTGGTTCGACTCCTCGACTCCCACAAGGGATGGTGAGCTGTGCCCCCTACAACTAACAATGGCAACTGGACCTGGAGCTGAGCTGCGCCCTCCACAATTAAAACTGAAAGGACAACAACTTGACTTGGAAAAAAATCCTGAAAGTACACACTGTTCCCCAATAAAGTCCTGTTCCCCTTCCCCAATAAAATCTTTGGGGGGGAAAAGAGCGAGAGAGAGAAAATTTCTGCCCAGGCACATCATAGTCAAACTCCTAAAATTCAAAGATTAAAGGAAAACCTTAAAAGGAGAGAGACAAAAGTGACACATGACACACCAGATAACAATGATTCAAAGTTTCATGACTTCTCATCAGCAACTGTGGCAGTCAGGTGACAATGGCAAAGAATATTTAAAGCAATGAGGAAAACACTGTCAACCCAATAATCTGTATCCAGTAGAAATGTTCTTCAAGAAAGAAGGTGAAAGAAATACAGTTCAAATAAAATAAAATTGAGACTGCACTGATAGGAGACATGACCACATAAAATATTAAAGGAAAATATTCAGAATGAATGGAAATGATACCACACGGAAATTCAGACCTTTGTAAAAGACATGAATCAGTATCAAGAACTATTTTTTTACTAATTAAAAAAAAACTATATTTGTTAATATTTATATATACTTATTTACAAATGTATTATATATATTTATGTATATATTTAAAACAAAACAATAAGATGATACTGAGAGTTACAATTTAAGACACTGTACTACATCTGACAACTACAGGATAAAGGTTGATGGGGACGGCAAGTGGATCTACACAGTGGCCAGATTTTTTTCACATTTTATGTGAAATATAAAACATAAACTCTAAGAAGACTGTGAAATAAGTTAAAGATGTATATTATAATCCCCAGAGCAATGATTTAAAAACTTAATACAAGGGGGGTGGCTGGATGGCTCAGTTGGTTAGAGCGCGAGCTCTCAACAACAAGGTTGCGGGTTCAAGTCCCACAAGGGATGGTGGGCTGCGCCCCCTACAACTAAAGATTGAAATGGCAACTGGACTTGGAGCTGAGCTGCGCCCTCCACAGCTAGATTGAAGGACAACGACTTGGAGCTGATGGGCCCTGGAGAAACACACTGTTCCCCAATATTCCCCAATTGAAAAAAAAAAAGATGAGCAGGGCAGCTATTAATAAATTAAAAAAAAAACTTAATACAAGGAAGTATAGCTATAAAGGCAATAGACAAATTAAATGGGGACTGTAAATATTCAATTAATCCAAAACAATACAGGAAAGGAGAAACAGAAAAACAGAGAGGGATGGAGGGAAGCAGGTAAAGAGAGAAAGAGAAATCATGGTAGACCTAAATAAAACCTTATCAATGATTCATTTACTATGAATGGACTAAATACTCCAAGTAAAAGGTAGAGAATGTCAGAATGGATTCAAAGAAAAGTAAAACCTAACTATATGCGAGTTAAATATAAAAAATATAGATAGGATAAAAGTAAATGTATGGAAAAAATATATGGCATGAAAACAGTAAACATAAGTAGGTTGGAATGGCCACATTAATCTCAGAGAAAGTAAGCTTCGAAATAAAGATTATTAGCAGAGGCAGAGAACATTTCACAAAGATAATAAGGTCAATTCATCATGAGGACATAACAATCATAAATATGTATGTGCCTAACAACAGGTGTTCAAAGTATAAGAAGCAAAAGGGACAAAATAAAGAAGAAACAGCTCCACAGTAATAATTGGTGATTTTACACAACTGTCTCAGAAATGGATAAAAAGAGATTTTTAAAACCACTAAAGACAAAGAATATCTGAATAACATTATTAACCACCTCTACTTAATTGATATTAAGTTGAGAAAACTCCATACACAAATGGTTTCATTCATATATCCTATCAAACATTTAAAGAAGTAACACCAATTTTAAAGCATCTTTCAGAAAAATGAGAAGGAAAATACCCCAACTCATTTTGCAAAAGGAGTATAATTCTAAAAACAAATTTGACAAAAACCTACAGGAAACTACAAAATAACTATCACAACTAATAATTTAATTAGCAAGATTTCAGGATACAAGATTATGATACAAAAATCAATTGCATTTTTATGTCTAGCAATAAACAATTAAAAATTAAACTTAAAACAACTCCATTAAAATAGTGTCCAAAATACCCCCTCATAAACTATTTAGGGAAAAATTTAATACAAATTTAATGCAATATAAAATTTGTATTAATTTAATACAAAGGGCAAAGATCCTGCCCACAAAAATTACAAAACATTGCAAAAATAAAGAATATCTAATAATAAATAAACATCTAATAATAAATAAATAAATAAAGTAAAAAGGAACAGAGACATACACCATGTTTGTGAATTAGGAGCCTCAATGCTCTCAAGATAGCAATTATTTTCAAATTGATACATAGAGCTAATGTAAACCCAATTATGAGTCCACCAGTTTTTTGTAGAAATTGACAAGAAATTCAAAATTTCTGTGAAAAACCATACACCCAGAATATCCAAAACAATCCTGCAAAAGAATAAACTTGGACGATTTACACTACCTGATTTCAAGACTTACTATAAATCTACAGTAATTAAGACAGTCTGGTACTCATATATGTAGGTCAGATGAACAGAATAGAACTCAGAAGTAGACCTCCCACTTATACAAGGCATCTGATTTTTTACAAGGACACCAAAGCAATCTAATGAGCAAAGGAAAGATTTTTCAAGAAATGGATATCCATGTACAAAAAGGAAAAAAAAAAAAAGACCTCAACCCTTACTTCACATCATACAAAAAACTGAATTCAAAATGAATCATAGAACTAAATCTGTATCTTAAAGCCATAAAGATTTTAGAAAGTAAATACAGGAAAAAACTGTGACTTGAGTATGGGTGTTTTTTTGAGCCAGGTTTTCTTATACAACTCACATAAAGCAATAACCCTAAAAGGAAAATCTCAATAAATTAGACCGCATCAAAATTTAAAATATCCGTGCATCAAAACACACCACTAAGAACATTATGCTAAGTGAAATAAGTCAGACAGAGAAACACAAATACCACATGATCTCACTTATATGTGGAATCTAAAGAAGAGAATAAATGAACAAACTAATCAGAAACAGTCTCGGAGACATAGAGGAAAACCTGAGGGTTGCTAGATGGGAGGGGGGTGGGGATGAGGGAGGTGAGGGGATTAGAAAGCACAGTAACCACAAGATGGCCACAGGGATATGAAAGTCAATTTGGGGAATGTAATCAATAATGTTGTACAGATTTTGTAGGGTATCCAATGGACACAGGTCTTATTAGGGCGACCACCTCAGAGGTGATGTAGATGCCTGATCACTGCACTGTACACCTGAAACTGAAGCTGAATAATAACGAATGTCAACTATAATTTTATGTATACACACACACACACACACACACACACACACACAGTCACAAGAAGTGGAGTACAGCATAAGGAATACAGACAGTGGAAACATAATGGCTGTATGCGATGTCAGAGGGGTAGTGGATTGGGGAGGTGAGTTATCACTTTGTGAGGGGTATAAATGATAAATGTCTAACTATTACAGTGTTTTTTACACATGAAACTAATAAAAAAACTAAAAAAGAAAAAAAGGTTAAAAAAAGTAATAGGTAAACCACAGTCTCGTAGAGAGCAGTCTCATATCTGACAAAGGACTGGTATCCAGATATATACACCACACCTCAGTAATAATCAGGCAATCAACGCAGTTTTTTAAAATGGAAAAAGTTCTGAACAGAAACTTCACAAATGAAGATATATGACTGGTCATTAAGTATATAAAAAATGTTCATCATCATTACTCATCAAGGAAATGCTAACTGAAACCACACTGACAGACTATTAAACACTCATCAGAACACCTAAAGTGAAAAATATGGATAGCACCACATGTTGGCAAGGAAGTGAAGCAAATGGAACTCTTAGTAGGCGTATAAAATGGTACAGCCACATTGGAAAGTCTTTTGGCAGTTGTGGAAAAATTAAACAAACACCTACTCTATATCAAGCAATTCCAATCCCAGATATTTACCCAAGAGAAATGAAACATGTTCACAAAAAAAAAAGACTTCACGAAGTTTCATAGCAACTTTATGCAAAACAGCAAAACCTAAAAACAGTCCTGGAGTCCATCATGATGAAAATGGATTAACAAACTGTGATACAGTAATAGAATGGAATATTATTCATCACTAAAAAGAAAATAAAGTGCTGAGACACAGCAAATGGATGAATCTCAAAAACATTATGCTATAAAAACGTTATGCAAAATGCAAAACATTATGAAGCCTTATACAAAATCGTACTCGTATGATTTCACTTACATTAGTTATAGAACAGACAAATCTAATCTATAGAGGTGCAGTGGTTGAGGTGGAGATGAGTTTTTGCTGGAAAGGGTCAACAGGGACCTTTTGGATGACAGTAATATCCTATATCTCGGTAGAGGTTCAAGTTACACAGGTGTATACATTTTTACTCAGCAAATGTAAACTTAAGATTTGTGCATTTCATTATATGCATATTTTATACCAAAAGAAAAACTGCAGACAAATATCTCTGCTGAAATATTTAGGAGGAAGTGTACAGATATTTGCCGTTTACTGTAAAATTCATAAAAAATAAGATGGATGGATGGATGGATAGGATAGCTATTTCATAAAATAAGTTTGGTAAATGTTAATTGTAGAATGCGTGGTGGACATGCGTGTTGACTATAAAATTCTTTCAACTTTGCTGTATGTTTGCAAATTTTTAAACTAAAGTGTTAGAAAATATTATGTAGACATCTACTGTGTTTCCCCGAAAATAGGACCTAACCAGAAAATAAACCCTAGCATGATTTTTCAGGATGCTCGTAATATAAAATAAGCCCTACCATAGTTCCCCGAAAATAATACTGGGTCTTATATTAAATTTTGCTCCAAAAGATGCATTAGGGCGTATTTTATATTACGAGTGTCCTGAAAAATCATGCTAGCGCTTATTTTACGGCCATCCACAGAAAGGGTACTTTTGGAAGTCTGAATTCAGTATCCTCCAAAATCACACCGTATACCCGTACCTCCTGGGTTTTTCTCCACCGGTGTTTTTCAGACTGTACTTTAATTATCTGTTTATTTCTCTGTCTCTTGCAAGTATCTGAGAGATCCTCAAAACGCAGGCACCATATCTCATTCATTTTTGTAACCTCAGAATCTAGAACAGGGTCCAGAACAAAAAAAAAGTGATGGTCTGTATTGTGGATGGATGGATGGATGGAAGGAAGGAAGGATGGATGGATGGATGGATGGGTGGGTGGATGGATGGATGGATGGATGGATGGTGGATGGATGGATGGTGGATGGATGGATCTTTGGATGGATGAGTGAATAAATGGACAAACGAATCCAAGAACGAAGAAATGAACCTAAGCTGGCTAATTTTATATCAATTCTACACAAACTGCCAATACCAGGACAAGACACCAGATTTAAGAGAAAACTCAATGACAAGGCTCCCGTTAAATCCAGAGCTCCGCAGTTTTCCAGAAGAATGAGTGCCATGCCACATCACAAGCCTTGCCAAGTCTTGTCCCACCATTCATCAGCAGTGACATGTCACATATGGTGAGATGTTCTGGGAATTTAAAGGGACACGACAGCCTGCTGTCCCAGTGCTCTGCTTATGTCCAAACAAATGCCCCTCCAAGTAAGACCCAGGCCTGCCTCTTACTACCACCACCTACTTAAAAGCACATATATTAATAGTTAAACTACTGCCTAGTCGGGGAGAGCACCCAAGCGGTGAGGGGATAAGTACTAACTGAGCGGAGGTTTGGATTCTGTGCAGTGCACTCCCGTATATCATCTCATTTGTTTTTCACAACAGCCTGATGGGAAGACATCCCCACGCCCAATTTACATGACAAAACAGAGGCTCAGCCCGTACCTGGCTGGCACTGGAAGCCTGCTGTGCCCAACTCCCAACTGTGTGCCTTGCTCCCTGTGCCAGCCAGGCTGCCCTGCAGGCTCATAAACCCTAGCTGACGGCCATTCCCGAGGAAAATCCTTCTTTGCCTGAGCATATTGTGTAAGGATGAGCTGCTCCTTATAAACACAAAGGAATCCTAGATGAAACTCGAAGGAGTCCTTGAACACCCCTCTAAAATACAGCCCAACCCAGGAGGGTGAGGCGAGCAGCCCATGGTACAGATGGAGAACTTGGTTAAAGGGGACAGATAAATGAATAAAGAAATGTGGCATACAGGCACAATGAAAGCCTTAAAAAAGAAATTCTGTAGTATGCTACAACATGCATGGACCTTGAGGACACTGCCCTAAGTGAAATAAGCCAGTCACAGAAAGACAACTGCTGCATGATTCCATGTACCTAAGGTCTCTAAAACAGTCAAATTCACAGAGCCAAAGAGCGGAATGGTGGTTTTCAGGGACATGGCAAGTCAGTAACTAATGGGCATTAAGTTTAATCAAGCAGCATGAATAAACTCGAGAGATGCTCTGTACAGCACTGTCTGTAGTCAACAATAATATGCCGTACACTTAAAATTTTAAGAGGGTAGATCTCATGTTCACTATTCTTTCCAAATAAACTTTTTTTTATAAAATGCCTATGTTGTAGGAAGGAGCTGATATTGGCCATCTCATAAGTGTGTGGGGCTTCTGTTTTTGCCACTTTCCTCATTTAGATCCTCAAGGAAGAAACAGTATTAGTGATCTTGAAATAATTACCACTGTAATTCACCTAAACCAGGGCTGCTGTGGAAATTTAATTTTCAGAATGAAATTACAGCGCATCTAAAGGAAACTATTCAGACTTCCTTTCACATTTCACATTTGGCAAATCCAGATCTTTCTGTCAAACAGGACATCCCCAGGGCCCAGCAACCATCAGAAAACCAGACACACAAACACATATACCTAAGCCCAGGGGTCAGGACTTACATATGTTTTGTGGATGAAATTTTTAAAGATCATTCTTACCTTTCCAAAACTCCCTTTACCAATGGCCCGTAGAATCTGAAAATGGTCAAAGTTGACTGCAAAAGAAAAAGGGGGAAAAAAGTCAGATTTGCCAAACCTTGTACTGGTTCTTGAACCGTCTTACCTATATACCTAACCATTTATTCCAAATGGCTAATGGCTTCAATTCTCTTGTATTTGCCCTGGCAGCACTCCACCACTGAATGGATGCTTCTCGGCATTTTCCAGTCCCCCACCCCGCAACACGTACATTTGGCAGTTAATACCTTCCCAGTGGGTACAGAGAACAAGAGACATCTTTGGGCCCAGGGGAGGGGATGACAGAGAAAAACTTGGACACGTGGGCTGCCAAATTCTTGTACATGCTGTTGTCCCCTTCACCAGGATGACCTTTCCCCACTTCTGGTCCCCATCTCGTCCCCCGGACGCTCTCATCTTACACACTCAGACATCAGCTTCCCTGAGTCCAAAAGCTAACCCTGACTCCTGTATGGAGACCGAACCGTCAACTGCCGCGACCACATCATGGCCCTTGTGAGCTGCTGGGAGGTGAGGACAACAGGCCCTCACCCGCGTCCTGGTGCTATCCTGTCTCACGCCTCTCCTTCATGCCGTATTTCTTGGGGTTCCATACACTTGCTATTTCTGTTGCCTCACTCCGAGCTGGCTTCTCCCCTACAGCACAACAATGCATGGCCACTGAATCCACCGGACGCCTTTCTGTCTTCCCTTTACTTGGCCACTGTCTCCCTTTGGAAAACACCGGCCTGGCTTCCATGGCAGGGCACCCTCTCACTTTCCCACCTCGTTTCAGCTCCTCGTGCCCACATAGCTTCGTCCCCCCAAACATTAAACCCTGGAGCCCTTCGAGCCTCCATTGCGCAATCTTCCCCTTCACACTGGCTGCCAAGTCTTCCGTCACCACCTAACTGCCATAGGCCTCCAAGGCGTCTCTCTGCAGGCTGTGCGCACCACCCCAAGCCACCTCACAGCTCCTCTCAGAGGCTTCCACGGGTCAGAAGCAAAACCCAGGATGAGTGGTTCACCATTCATCGGACCTCACAAGCTCAACGCCTGGAACTCATCCTGGACTCCTCTCCCCCAACCCCAGATCTAATTCTTCATCAATTTATGTCAGTTTTACCTCCTCACCGTCTCTCCCGTCTGTCTGCGTCTGGGGCCACACTTGGCTCTAATCCACCAGCATCTCCTGCCTGGACCACCACAGTGGTCTCCCAGCATCCCCTCTTAACTCTCCCGCCCTGACATACAACGCCGCGCTGCAGGCAGGGGGCCTTACCCTCTGCTCGCACCCCTCCAATGGCCGTTCCACTGCTCTCAGGAGACAGAGCAAGTTCCTCCCCATGGCCACGAGGTCCTTTACAATCGGGCGCCTGTCACGTCCCCTGCTTCACCTCCACCACACTCCCCACACCCACTGAGCTCCAGACACACAAGCTTTCTTTCTGTCCCCGTGTCTTTAACACTCTTGTCCTGGCCCGACACCTGTTAACTCTGCCTCCCCTTCCTCCTTGAGCACCTGGAGATGGCTGCCCTCACCCTCCAGACGGAGTCTGCTGCCCTGTCATGTGCTCTCACAGCACTGCGGGACTTTCCTTCAAAACACATCATTCTGTACGATTTTACGTGGAGCTGTGTGTTTCATTAAGATCACTACCCGCCGTAGACTCTAAGCTCCCTGAGGTCAAAGGCCATGTTTTTTTTCTCCCATTGTATCCCTAACTCCCAACTCAGTGTTAGTACATGGTCAATATTCAACAAATACTCCTCAACTAAAGGAACGACCGAGAGAAAATCTCCACATTCATGGTGCCAAATACGACTCCGGTACATAGTGAGTGCTTGGGAAATATTCTTTAATTAGATTGGATTACAGCCAGTTTCCAATAACTAGGAAAGACATGTTATTTACAAAAGATAAAGTGAATTGATTAGTTCGCTACATAATGGGCACGAGGATATGGGGAAGTGAACACATACCATTAGTTCCCTGGAAATTAAACTTACGCAACAGAAGATAATTATGTTGAGTCGTGTCCCCGCCAAGCCAAAGTCAGAATTGAGTGTGCCATCTAATAACGCGTAATAGGCTTAGAATAGAGAGACAGGGTTAATGGTTAACTTAGCAAAGCCTTAGTGCTTTGACCTACATTGGTTTCCTTGGAGAATAACCTGCCAGGGCCAGAAATTCCGTATTTTCGCATCTTCCCCACTCACCAAAGGTCAAGGGAGAAAAGGAATGGGCTTGGGCTGCACTTGTAATGTGACCAGCAACAAGCTAGGAACTGTACACACCCTGTCACGAGCCCCCGGGTTCCGCAAGGCAGACCCTGCTGCTGACATTTGCCACCTGCTGTCCCATCAGCACTCAACACGGTGGTCCCAAGGCCCCAGGAGGCCCCACGCTGCTACGTCACTGCGCTGTGGGTCCACCTGCCTGGAAAGCCTTCCTCCAATTCCCCTTATTTTGGGGAAAACGCCTCCCTGGCCTTGGATGTGCATCTCTCCTGCTCTCTTTCCGGAAGCTTTTCCCCACCCCCACACCACTTTCTCCTTGGGGCTATCTCTAAACCTTCTCCAGGGAACAGCAGAACCTGGCCTGGTAGGAGGAGTCACTTGGCCTGTGTGCCTCACTCACCCACTCTGTAAAATGGGGACATGGTGCCTACTTTCCAGAAGAGCAACCTCTCAAAAAGCCCCAGCTGTTTGCATTGGGGGTGCCGAGCAATCCTGGTTTCCCCCAGGAGGGGTATTTCCCCGAATAGCCCAGGCCTCTTGCCCCACCAGAGGTGGCGAGAGTTGTCTGAGTGGAGAGGTGAGTGGCTCCAAACAGAAAGGAGGGAAGACCCAGCAGCCTATTTCTGCTCGTCCTGCTCTCTCTTGGGAATCTGTCTTCATGGAGCAATCTTTTACTCTGCTTCTTCTTGCCAGAAGCTTTTCAGGGCCATCCACCGTGTGGAGAGGTCAGTGCGGTCCACAGTTGTCACTGAATAGGCAGTGGGTCTGGTTAATTCTGCGCTCCAGAATCAGGGTGCCCAGAGCTGCCACCCTGCTGTGCCCCACTCCTCCAGCCCAGCTTTCTCCCTCCTAAGGCTTGGTTCTCCGCTGGCCTCCTCTTTTGTCTCGTAACTGGAGAGGAGCATTAATTACTGAGCAAACTGGCAAATGTCAAAAGCTATTATTTTAATAATCAGTATTATCATGCTGCAAATAATCTCACACATCCATATCCCTTACAAAATGTGTGTTCCTGGGGGCATCTAACATAATGCACAAAGAGGTACTTGTTTCATGTTTATTTCCTTATTGGACTAGATTGGATTTAAATGACTTTAAGCAGATGGCCTGTGTTTTCCATTTCCTTGGCATCTCCCTGCGACCTGGTAAACTGATGCTTACCTAATAGTACCTACCTGAATACACTTTGAATAAGGGAAAGGGTGCCATTTAGTTGAAATGGCTTCAGTTGTGAGAGTGCCAAGCCACAGGCGGTCCTAGAAATCACACTGTCACATAGAGTTGTTCGCCCAGAGCAAGAGGAATTGTCTGGGAATCCGTGGGGGTGGAGGGTGGAGTTGAAGCACGGATTTCTGAGGGCGACTGTCTTTTCCTGATTTGCCCGAGACCCTCCTCATTTTAGCACTGAAAGCGCTGTATCCCTAGAAACCTCGGAGTCCTGGGAGAGCCGGGACAGTTGGTCATCTGTAGATTTCTAGATCATTAAACGGTCCCACCTGAAGAAGTACAAGCACCGCTGAGCTGCCCAGGGGACAGAGAGGTGCATTCTTTAATAGCAGTGTCTGTTCAAACTACCAGACACTTAGCGAGGGTTGCCAAGGGTGACAGGGCTGTTAAGGCAGAAACAGGTGGCACACACTGGCGGCCAAAAGCACAGCCAAGGGTGCCAGTGACTTCACTCAAAACACAAAAGCAGTGACACCTGCCTGGAGGGCTGTCACACAATGACATGACAGACTGTTAAGTAACAGGTTGATTTGTCCAGCCGGGCTCACCTCCCCTTCTTCCTTGATAAGGAAACCTCAGGTGTGTGTAGGGACCAGGGTGGCCAAGCCCAGGCACTGAGTCACAATTGATCTAATCCAGTGACAGTCATCAGGATCACTGGAGGCTTGTTAGGGCAGATCGTGCAGCCCCCTCCTGAGTTTGCAGGGAGGGGCCAGAGAATAAATTCACAAGGGATACTGATGGTCCGGGGCCGTCTAATTAACTTGGACAATTTTGTCCCCCATTTCCCCATTCGTGCAGCTGGCAGTGACTTTGTGACACAAGTCTAGTCAATGAGATCTAAGCAGAGGATTAACGGGGGTGTTTCTGGGGAAAGCATTTTGTCCTGATGAGAAGGGACAGACACAGCTGGAGTGACTCTTCCCCTCTCCCACCTATTCCTGCCATGAATGTGGATGTGATGTCTGGCGCTGCAGCAGCCACCTGGGACTAGGAGACAGAAACACAAGCACAAGGCCAAGACAGGTGTGGAGAAGCCACTTCCTGTTGTTGAGGGATATAACATGAGGTACGATGATCACTACGATCCTGCAGGAGTGCCTTTTCCCCATTTTACACCTTTATGGCACAATACTAGCCTGATTCAATTACGACAAAACATCGCCCGGGCGATAAAGCTAGAACTGTATCAGTGCCCGTTAAGTTATGGATGGTGATTATCACAGTGAGTCAATCTGGTTGTCCTTTCTTGCGAGCCAATGGCCTCTTTCCTCATTTCCACCAGACTAATTATTTCTAATGCATTTCACAGCACTCTTTCAACATGCACTATTCCTGACGCAGTTGATTCAGGGAGCCAAGCATGAATTTTCAAGACGGCCAGTTACTCTTTCAAACAATCTCTAATGGAGAGTCCACTCCAGTCAGTACCCTGTAGAAATACATGCCTTTAAACATCACACACATCAAGCGAAGAAAGGAAGCAAATGTCCCCTTTCCCGGCTCCCTAAAAGCTGAAATGCGCTTATTCCTTGTACTGCTGGTGCTGCACACAGACTGCATATGGGCTGGTCACACATGCAAAGGAAATTTCACCCCAAAATACTAATTTCCGACATCATTTCAAGAAGTGGAAGATCTGTGAACCTGGCCCTACAATGGCCCCTGAACACTGGACAGTAGAATCTCTAATTCACCACTGGCCAGGTCTGCCCAGTTTGTGCATCTCTGTCTCCTGTCTGATCCCATAGGCTTTCGAGATTTTGGTCATTGGACTGTGGTGGAAAGGGGCCGGGCAGTCGGGGCAGGTGGTGAGGGACAGAGGTGGAAAAGGGGGGGCTGGTGTCCCACACAGGTAGCTTTAAACTTAGCCCCACCGTTTTCATCAGTATAAAACTGAGGAAAGAAATTAATTTCCTCAAGCCTTGATTTTCCCATCAGGCAAATGGGGGTAGTGATGTCTACCTCCCTACATTGTGGGGAGGGGAGGTGCATAGGCAATGACATAGGTAAAGGCTGACTCAGCAAATGGACCCTCAACCTGGTCAACAAAGCATCTCAGAATCTCAGTCTGCTCATCTCTAAAATGGGGTCATGCTTGTCTGGAGGGATTTTTCTCCGGATAAGACGATTCCATAATCAGCACATAATGACAGTGATTATTTGGTTTTGGTTTTGTCTCTCCTTAGTGCAGCGATCATACAGGTATCCCAGTGACTCCTAGAGAAAGGGGCTACGTCCTGTGCATCGCTGCAGGTAACACAGAGTCATAATCAAGCAAGATAACTGACAGGCGTGAATGAATGAGCCGTGCCCTGAGGGACAGGAAGGTGGCTCCCCAGGGACTAGG
Source organism: Rhinolophus ferrumequinum (assembly GCF_004115265.2). Lineage (NCBI taxonomy): Eukaryota > Metazoa > Chordata > Mammalia > Chiroptera > Rhinolophidae > Rhinolophus > Rhinolophus ferrumequinum. Next base: position 83,430,347 of record NC_046288.1, on the reverse strand, counting down.
AAATGAGACCACCTTCTCTGACCTCCTCACAGACAGCAGGGAGGACCCAGCTGCACCACGCATCCCGAGTAGTTACCAGGTGAGAAAATAAAGATCGCCAGAGTAGATACACACTTGTTAAAGTGATAAATGAATGTGTGCTATGTGCCAGGCCCTGTGCTGGGGACTGGGAACCAGCAGTAAACAGAACACTCAAAATGACCCTCCCTCCGTGGAGCTGACCTTCTGGTACAAAGAGGCAAATAATCCACCAGTCTGTAACTCGCTGGTAGAAAGCGGTAAATTCTATAAAGAAAAATAAATCAACGTGTATTAGTTTCCTAGTGCTGCTATAACAAATTATCACAAACATAGTGGCTTAAATAACACAAATTTATTGTCTGACAGTCCCAAGGTCAGCAGTCTGACACAGGTCTCACTGGACTAAAATCAAGGTGTCAGCAGGGCTGAGTTCCTTCTGGAAGCTCTGGGGGGGAAATGTGTTTCTTTGCCTTTTCCAGCTTCTAGAGGCACCTGCCTTCCTTGGCAGATGGTCCCACGTCACTCCAACCTCTGCTTCTACCATCCGATCTCCTTCTCTAACCTGCCCGCCACCCTCTTTGCCATAGAAGGACCCTTGTGATTACAATGAACCCAAGTGAACGATCCAGGATCATCTCCCCATCTCAAGATCCTTCATGTAATCACTTCTGCAAAGTCCCTTTTGCCATGTCATATAACGTACACACAGGTTCCAGCTTTCAGACACGGACATCGTGGACGGGGGCATTGTTCTGCCCACACCACCAGGTGAAGGGATAGAAAGTGACTATGCTGGGAACCAGAGCTGCAATTTTACACCAGGTGGTCAGCGCAGGCCTTTCCAAGGAGAGCACAACTAAGCAGCTCCATGAAGCAAGTGAGAGAACGTGCCATGCAGATATTTCAGGGGTGGTCTTATAGGCGGAGGGGCCGCAAGCGCAACGACCCTTGGCAGGAAAATGCATGATGGTCTCCAGGAAGAGCAGGCAGGCAAGGATGGCTGGGGCGCAGCTTGCGAAGCAGAGAAAATGGGGGGGTGAGGTCAGAGGGTAACCAGGAGCAGGTCATACAGGGCTGGGGTTAAGGCTTTAGGAGGCTTTTCTAAACTTGATGAGAAAGTACTACAGGGTTCTGAGTAGGGGAAAGAAAAGTATGGTCTGGTGGTGTTTGTTTAAGCCGTTCAGGAATATCTAAATTTAGCTGCAATCTCAGGGAGACAAAACTGCCACACGATGGTAATTAGGAACATGGGCTCCCAGCAACTGTATTACAGTCTGCTAAAGAAAGTGCATCTGAAAAGATAAAGTGGGCACAGAGGATTTTTAGAGCAGTGGAACTACTCTGTGTGACACCATTATGGTGGACACATGTCATTACACACCTGTCCAAATACACAGAATGGACACCCCAAGCGTGAACCCTCATGTAAACCATGGACTTAGGGGAACTATGTGTCAATGGAGGTTCGTAACTGTAACAAAGGTACCCCTCTGGTGGGGGGGGGTCCTGCCAGTGGGGAAGGCCCTGCATGGGGGGGCAGGAGAATATGGGAACTCCCTAGTTTCCCCTCAATTTTGCCATGAGCCTTGAACTGCTCTAAAAACACAAGTCATAATAAAAGACAAACAAAGACAGAGTGGGTGCTCAGCCAGCCCCCCAGGGCAGGGAGAGGCAAAGCCAGTATGCAGCAGTGTTGACCCAGCCTGTCCACACATGGGGAACAGGGACAGGGACATTCTCCTGAGTAGATTCAGGTGTGCTGTCTCATCTGTCTACGGAGTCCTGACTCTACCAGGAGCAGGGGACGTCGCAGGTAACGGGGCTTTGCTCCCAGGAGCGCATAGCCCAGCAGGGGACAAGCGCAGGTCCCACAGACACAGAAGCGGGTGCTGGGCCGCCTCAGAATCAGGCACAGGTACCGGAGATGGATCCGTTCTTCCATCCTGTAGAGACCGTCACGGAAAGTGTTAGAAAGCACAGAAGCCTGAGTGTGGGTTTGAGGAACAAAGGGGGAGCGGGGAGAGAAGAAGTAGGAATTCCAGGAAAAGAAACAAGAAAAACAAGAACCCAGTGGCATGAGTGATGAGTTCCCAGAAGAGCAGGATGGGGTGTAGGTGGGAAGGAATGAGTAAGTGGGGTGAGGAGGGTCAGCCCACTAGATCACTAGACATGCGTCCAGGGCATGGATGCGTCAGGCCTCAGGGAGCCTGAAAAGCATTGCTGATGGGGGTCCACGTCCCCTTGGTCACCAAGCCGCCCTCCCTGGGACGAGTTCAAACTCCCAGGAACTTGAGTTTCAATAAGCAGTGCTTTGAGACAGGAGATGAGACCACTGTAGTTCTCAGAGAGATACTCTTGCTGTGAATTCATCTGCTGGCTCCAGACTCTGAGCTTGTCCCCAGCCCAAGACCAAGACGAGTCTTTTCTCCTATCCTTTGCCCACTATCCCAAGAGCCTTCAATCCAAGTAATGCTTAGATTCTGCAGTGACATCGGCTGTGCAGGTAATAAAACCCACGCTCCTCTCAGGATGTGGAAGGCACTGGCCCTCGCCTCCCTTCCAGCCTCCCCCATGCTCTCTCCCCGCCCTCGGCATGCGCCGCCCTCCCAGGCCTCCCACGCCTGTGGGCTGTTTCCCACACACCCGGCCACTCACCTGGCATGCAGGCCCTGGTTCACCCCAACGCCTGCTCCTCCCATTCTCAGGTATCTCCTCCCTGGAGCAGGGAGAGGTCGTCCCTGACCAGCTGCCTGGGTGACTTTCCCCCTCGGTCCTCCCTACCTCATCGCCATTTTTACTTCCTTCATAGTAATTGTCACAAACTGAAATAGCTATTGTTCCCTTGTCAACCTGCTCATTGTCTGCACTGCCACCTTGGAATGCCACCTCCTGGACGTCTGGGGTGTTCACCTGTTTTGTTCACTGCAGTGTCCCTGAAACCTAGAGCAGTGCCTGGCATACAGTAGGTGCTCAATAAATACCTACTGAATGAATGAATGAGTGAATGAATGAGTCCTGAAAGGGAGAAGTCCAAGGGAATGACAGGATCACTTCTGCCTGCTTTGAGGAGGAAACAGAGCGCTCCACTTGTCAGCACCTCACCACAGTCATCTGTGAAATGGGCACAAGGATGCCAGCTCATTGGGTGGGTAAGGTGATGAATGGGATACGGCTCTAAAGGTTTGGGACGTTAGAAGAGATCTGTTAGTGCCTCTCAAAGTCATGTCCACATTTAACAACATAATCATACTAGAGGCTGTTCCCCAAAATTGACAAAATCACTCTTAGGAGAAAAAATAGCCAAGCACAGGGTAAAATGTCCTGACAAATGAGTTTTGAGGAGAAAAGTCATGTTCTACCAGATATGACAACATATAGTTCACTCATTCGTTCAAGAAAGAGTCGTGCACGTGATAAGATGTCTGCGGTGAACAAAAACACATAAACCCTAGTGAAGCGTATTCTACTGGGAAACTGAGTCATGAAAATGTCCCCCAGAGATTCAGTATGGAGCGGAGGAAGGAACACAGCTTGGCAAGTTAAAACGCCTGGGCCTGACTCCAGCAGAGAAGAGAGACATTTCTTGGTAAGCAGGGTGGGGAGAACTGGTTGGTTATTTGGACAAAAACAAAAACCCGTGAGTACCTCTCTGTTCACCAGACCCCAAAATAAAGTTCCAAGTGAATCAGAGTTAAATGTAACACCATCTAAAACCTGGAATGGCCAGCTCCCCACCCAGGAAGAGAGCCTGCACTGAGGACCCACGTGTGTGCATTCACTCCATACGCGGAAGACTATTTGCTGCCCCCGGGAACCCCCACCACATCCTGTTCATGGGTCTGTCCCAGCACGCATGGCCCTGGGGGAACCATCTTTGCACACAGGCCCCCTCGCTCATCCTTGGTTCCTCTGGCCCAGGGTGCAGGTGTCCATGGTTACATCCAGGGCTGATATTCAGCTCGAGACACCCAGCTAGCGCCTGGTCAGCATCCACTCTGGCCGGCTGGGGCCATAACTGGACCAGTTGTTCCTCGTGGACTTTCCATAATCCCCAGCACAGAGCAGACAACTAGTACTTGCTAAACTGAGCTGCCATCCCCTCTTTTAGCCTCATTAAAAACTGTTCAGTTTCCTAGTTGATAAATGTGTTTCCTAAAGCCCGAAAGGCTTTTTTGCTCCCTCTGCACTCTTATCAGCAGAAACACTGAACCTATAAGCATTCAGGAAATTACATGCCCAGTTCATACACGAAAATATTATATGGTGATAATCTCAGAACACAAGCTAATTTGGATGCTGGCAAACATGTGGAACCCACGATAAGGAAAGTATCAAACACATGTATGAGAGAGAGAGTGACGCTGACAATTCCTCGAAAGCAAGGACCTGAGACACATCTGCTTCCTCTGCGTCCAGCAGATTAATTTCCTGTGGCCACCATAACAAAGAACCACTGACTGCGAGGCTTAAAACAACCGACATTTATTCTCTCCTACTTCTGGAGGTCGGACGTCTGACATCAAGGTGCTGACAGGGCCGGGCTCCAGGCAAATGCTCGCGGGAAGGGTCCTTCCTGCCTCTTCAGCTGCTGCTGCCGCCAGCAGCCCTTACTGTCCCTTAGCTTGGGGCTGTTCCTGCCCAATCTCTGCCTGTCGTCACTTGGCCCTCTCCCCTGTCTGTCTCTGTGTCTCTTCCCCTCCTCTTACAAGGACACCGGTCATTAGATTCGGGCCCAGATCCCATACGGCCTCGTCTCAACTAATTTCAACTGCAAAGACCCTGCTTCCAAACAAGGTCACCTTCTGTGGTTCCAGGAGGACATGGACGTTGGGGGAACACTATTCCACCCAGTACACCCAGAACAGCACCTGGCCCAGAGGGGAGGTTCAATAAAGGATGGCTGCATGGCTGAGAGAATGACCAAATGAGCCCAACATTCGTGCACACCTGTGCGTACACACCGGTATGCACACCTGGATCTCTCTGAGGTAGAAACAAAACCGTGTCACTCGGCTCTCCATCCGGGTAGAGCGGAACCAGAGCTAAGCTGCTGTGGGAGAGGCAGGCTTGGGTTACCTTCTCAAACCAGCTTCCCCTGTGTGACACCGGACAAATCACGTGGGAAGAAAGTGATGCGACTAGATCACCTGTTAGGTCCGTGTCTGCTCTCAACACAGTAGTGCACAAACAGCTCTGCAAATACCCAGCGCACGACCATTTCTCCAAAAACCAAGTTATCAACTTCCTGATTCTTTGAGGGGAAGACACTACGAGATCAGGGGCCTAGTGTGTGGTTTAGAGTCTACTGATATTTTTCAACACCTCTTCCAATCAGCAGAATGGGGAGGAGGTGACAGTACATAGTCAAGAAAACGTCTATTATGTCTCCTTCTGCACAGATGGCAGCAGCACTGATCTGACGCGCGGTGCTCACACAGGGCGCCCTGGACACAGGTTCTGCCCAAGTGCTTCACTCATGAGCAGTGACAGGAGCTGAGCCAGACGAGAGTAAACAAGCCAGTATTGGGATGCAAATGATTACGTTTTGATTTATCTTCCCCTTAAACATAAGCAAACATCCTCCATTTGCTGCCATATATTCAGGATCCTGAAAATTTTACATGTCTTCATTGTATATGTTGCGTATTTATCACACCAAGACCTTGGACTTCAACTCGTGGGACCAAATCTTTAATGGTGAGTTTGGCCTGGTGTTAGAGTCTGAGAATAAGGTCCAGGGCAGCTCTGGGAAGGCAGCGGCAGTGGGGGAGTCATTAATCTCCCCAATTCTTCACTCTTGCCAGGACCCATGTCCTCGGCCTTCAGAGGTGACCTTCAGAGGTGACCTTCAGAGGTGACCTTCAGAGGTGAAGGTCATATTTCTCCACCATTGATTCTCCATTTAGCCACAGCATATGACTTCATTTAGCCGATGATATGTTAGCAGGCTTGATTCAACCTGAGGCTTGAGGAAGTGCTCGTGTATATCCACTTCCTCTCTTGCATGTCCATCTTCAGTGCAGGAACGTGGCCAGGCTACCTTCTGGACAATGCGCACTGGGCAGCCCCAGCAGCCAGACTATCCCGAGTGATGCCATCCCAGACTATGTGACAACCAGCCAACCCCCAGACCAGTGGGAAGGAGCACCCGAGGTGAGCAGAGCAGACCGGCAGACGAGTAAGGGTGCTAAAGGCTGGCTGGTGTAATCCACTAGCTTTGGGGTGGTTTGCTGTATGGCATTACTGAGAATGGTACCAAGAGGGAGACAAAGCGGGAGTGGTGGAGGGAGAGAAGAAACAAGGCCAGAAGGGAGGGAGAGAGACAGGACTCAGGGACTATCCTAAGAAGGGGGAGATGTTATAGAATAGTTTTAAAAACCCTAGAAAAAGATGAATAAAGTGGGAGAGCTCACTCTATCCAACGTAAAGGCCTACGATGGAAACCAAGACAGGGTGGTACTGGTGGAGGGACAGACGTACACATGAACGGAACAGAATGGCAACCCAGAAACAGACCCGCACTATATGCCCAGCTGATTTTTGACAAAGGTGAGAAAGCAACTCAATGAGGAAGGACAGCCTTTCAATATATGGTGCTGAAGCAAGTGGACACCCCCAGGCCAAAAAATGACCCTCAACCTAAGTCAAGGCCAGAGCCTTTTGGCAGAGGGCTAGGGTCAGATCCCTGAGCAATTCACCTAGATGGGAACAGGAGGCAGCCCTGCAGGGAGGTCCAAGAAGGGGCTAGGGCAGCCTGGAGGCAGAGCTGCAGACTTAGCTCCTTGTGGCTGTAGGGTGGGGGATCCCTGTTCCTTTCCTGGCTGTGAGCCAGGAGTTCTCCAAGTGCCTGGAGGTTTCTAGTAGTGTATCAAACCCTTCTCATGCACCAAGTCTCTCTTACTTTCCTTTCATCGACCACCTGGAGAAACCTCTGCTGTTAGAGGGCTCATGTGATTAGAGCAGGCCCATGTACAAGGTGTGATCAAACAGTACGGTGACTGTTTGCATAAAAAAACTGGTTACAGAAGAAGACACATTGCCATTTATTCCCCCTCAAAACACTCCCTCTCGCTTTGAACACACTTACCCATCATTCTTGCCACTTCCTGAAGCAGTTCTGGGAGTCCTCGTTCACGAGTGTTTTTAGTTGCGCTGTTCTAGCTGCCTCGATGCCCTAAATCAATTCAAAACGTTCACTTTTCATGGTCATTTTGACTTTGGGGAAGAGCCAGAAGTCGCACAGTGCCAAATTCGGTGAATAAGGTGGATGAGGACACACCGTAATGTTTTTATTTGACAGAAGTTGCCATATACCAGGAGTGATGTGTGACACAGAGCCTTGTCATGATGGAGGACACTTTACAGCACAGTTTAAAACACATCTTCTCTTAACCGTAGCTCACACCCAACTGACTGCACCGAACATGTTGAAACTTGTCACACACTGTTACCAAGGTTCGAGGTGCCGCTTCCCACATTGAAGGTCCCTGCCTTTCTGCAGGATGGCCCTCGGCAGCAGCATTCACTGTATTTGCTGATCACACCTCGTATATCATCTCCTTTTTACAGTATAATGTAACATAATCATGGGAGTGAGGGAGGACAGGAAGATCATGGAGCCATCTTTAAAAAGAGGGCAGAGATACTAGTTCTTGATGTAACGAGAAGCCAAGGGACTTGGCCAAGTCCCCGAGACCAGCAAAGCCAGGGCAGCACAGCGAGGGGCAGCTGTCCTGCTGACTCGTCCAGTGGCAGGGGTCCCGTGCTTCTCCTCAGCACCGGGTCCAGCTTCTCCGTACAGACCTGTGAATGGGGAACTGCCTTGGGTGCACTTTTCAAACTGGCTACGAGGAAGCTCCAATCCGTGTGGAGGTTTTTAAGGTACACATTCCAAGCTTCTCCCTGACGCAGTTTCTGCCCCATGCCTTGGTTTTCTTCTGTCTTTAGGCATATTTTCATTTGTTCCATCCTCTTATACTTCAAGTGCCTGCTGAGCCAACTTTAATCTTTCCTGGAATACTGTAGGAAAGCATTTTTTCAAGCTCACCATTCAGTCTCTCCCACTAACTGTGATCCTTTCCAGGGCAGGAGCTATTTGCGAAGCAGGGTCCAGGGAGAGGGACTGGCTTTGGGCTCAACTGGCCAACTGTGTACAAATCAGCACACGAGGTCCAAAGGGCACCGGCAAAGGTCTGAAGAGTGGGGGAGGGCGCGCCCATCTAGATGATAAAGCAGCACAGCAGAGCTCACCAATGACAGGGGACAGCTTGTGATGTGACACACACAGAGCACTAATGGCCCTTGAGAATTTCCCAAATTCCTCTACTTCCAACCAAATTAAAGCACAATCTCACTGTTATCTTTGAAAACAGATGACAGAGTCTCGGGAATGCCTCCAGCTCCCCTCTCCCATGCAGAGAAAGCTTCTCGCAACCTGTGGACTCACACAGTTGTTTGAAGCATTGCCCTCTCCCTGACTTGACTCATTAATGTGGGGTCAGGGCTGCAGGAAAGCTGGGCTGCCGAGTAATCCCAAACAAATGGCAGGCTCCAACCTGTGACATGCAGCGCACCACTGGCCATGAAATAACCAGTCCCCAGCCCCTCCCAATTAGAGCCCTCCAGCCCCCGCCCCCAAGCAGCCACGAGACACCGCAGGAGGGCTGCGGGTTCTTCAGCAGACGGCTTCCTTAGAGCTAACATTTCTCTCTTTACTGAAAGATGGGAGGGAGTCCTTTGAAATTTGTTGTACTGAACAAAAGTGAGTCTCTGCTCAAAACTCCTTTTAAAAGAGAATGTGGCCTGTAACAAAAGCACTCTAGTGGAGATGTATCAGAAAGATCTTGCATTTATGCATTCCATACATATTTACAGGGAGCTTCTTCTCTGACATCGTCAGTGCTCTGTGCTGAGACACCAGGGATGTCAGACAGCCATCATCCCGCCTTCTGGGAGCCTAAAGCCTAACAGGAAGCCGGACACCCAACAGGGCTTTCACCTGTAGTGTGGGGAAGTGCCGAGTGTGACAAGAAGACGTGTCAGGGGAAGGGGACCTGGGGGCAGGGTCAGCTCCTTTAAGGAGGTGAGCTTTACAGTGAGACCAGGGCGTGCAGGACGATGTGGGAAGGAAGGGCAGAGGCATGGCAATGGGTGAGCGGGAAACAGTCCATGCAGAGATCGCAATAGGAAGTGCAAAGATGCTGAGATGGGGGCGAGTGGTGAGATGATGCTGGAGAGGGGGCAGGAGTGGCCCATGCCGGGCCCTTGAGGCTCCGACACAGATGTTACTCTGTATCCCGAAGGCAGTGGGGATGCTACAGGTTTTGAGTGTTAGGAGGGATCGTGTATGTGTGTGTGTGTGTGTGTGTGTGTGTGTGTGTGTGTGTGAAAGGGGTGCCGTGAGCATCTTTGCCATTTAGCAAGATGTCTCATCCATCAGTATGGGCTAAGTTATGCAGTGCAACAAACAAACCCCAAGTCTTGACGGCTTCTAACGTAAGTGTTTATGTTTCACTCGTGCTACTTGTCCACAGTGACGCGTCGGTGGCAGTACTTACTCATGTGCTCAGCGACTCAGGCTGACAGAGGCTCCAGCCACCTACCAGATATTTTATTCTTTTGGCTACTGTCTGTCTCTCTCCTAAAAACTTTATTCACCCCGTCTCCCCGGCACCTGGCACGCAGTAGGCACTGAATCATATCTGTTGAACAAATGAAGGTTTTCACTCTGGCCAGTCACAGCCGTCTGTCAAGCCCTGGAGCCAGCCAGGCTCCTCTTTCCCTGCTCCCAGCTCTCCGAGCCCCAGCCATGGTTCCTTGTCCAGGCTCAGCTTAGATCCCTCCCCTACAGAGAAACTTTGGTGTGCCAACGTTGTGATAGTCCACTGTATGTGTCAACTTGACTGGGACATGAGATGCCCAGATATTTGCTCACATATTATTCTGGGTGTGTCTGTGAGGGTGTTTTGGATGACAGTAATATGTGAACCGCCGACTGAGTTAAGCAGATTGCCCAGTGTGTGGCCTGCATCCAATCAGCGGAAGGCCCGACAGAACAAAAATGCTGACCCTTATCCAAGTAAGAGAGCACTCCTCCAACTGGCTGCTCAAGCTGGGAAGCCGGCAGCCTTCGGACTCTAACTGAAACATTGGCTCTTCTTGGCTCTCAAGCCGACTGGCTCTCAGACCAAAACTCATACCACTGGCTGTCCTGAGTCTGCAGGTTTCTGACTGCATGTCTTGGGACAACTCAGCCTTCTGAGCCAATTCCTTGTAATAAATCTCTTCATGTATATCTATCTATCCATCATCTATCTATCTATCCATCTATCTACCTATCATCTATCTATCTCTCCATCATCCTATTGATCCTGATTCTCTGTCTTCCCTGACTAATACAACCTTGTAGCCGACTGTGGGTGCCCCACCCGTCTCTCCTTGGGCCCTAGAACTCAATGCACACACTGGCAAGCACCTGCATCTCCTCACTAGGGGACTTTCTCTGGTGATGGGACTCGGCTCTGCCCTGCACAGCAGGTGGGAAATGCCCAGAATTGCAAGTACCCTGAGAGCAGTCTTAAACCAGTGACTGGTGGGCATGGGGGGAGGAATACCCCAAGCCCCTTACACATAGGGTGGGATGAATCTGAGGGACGTCCTACACCACTTCCCCACGTCCGCAGGCGTCCTGCTCAATAATGCACATTTTACCTGCTGCCTTCCCTTCCCGGTCTCACTTCCCTTCCCTTCCTTGTTTCTTGGGATCACTCCTAAACAAACTACTTGCATGGGGATCCTTGTCTCAGGGTCTGCTTCTAGAGAAACCCCCACTCAGACAACCCACATTAAACAGGTCCATACACAGGGGCCGGCCCGGTGGCTCAGGCGGTTGGAGCTCTATGCTCCTAACTCAGAAAGCTGCCGGTTCGATTCCCACATGGGCCAGCGGGCTCTCAACCACAAGGTTGCCGGTTCAACTCCTCAAGTCCCGCAAGGGATGGTGGGCTCTGCCCCCTGCAACTAAGATTGAACACGGCACCTTGAGCTGAGCTGCCGCTGAGCTCCTGGATGGCTCAGTTGGTTGGAGCGTGTCCTCTCAACCACAAGGTTGCCGGTTCGACTCCCGCAAGGGATGGTGGGCTGTGCCCCCTGCAACTAGTAACGGCAACTGGACCTGGAGCTGAGCTGCGCCCTCCACAACTAAGATTGAAAGGACAACAACTTGACTTGGAAAAAAAAAAATCCTGGAAGTACACACTGTTCCCCAATAAAGTCCTGTTCCCCTTCCCCAATAAAATCTTAAAAAAAAAAAAGGTCCATACACATCATTTTCTATCACGGAACCCTGTACACCTCCTTCCTAGCATATACCATATTCTCGTAGTTTCATGTATTCATTTATTAGCTCAACGTCTGTAACAAGGGTAGTTGTCCACTTTGGTTTCCCTTGGGCCCAGCGTAAAGTAGTTGTTCGGTAATTATTTAATAAATACCTGTCGAGTAAATGAATGAAGGACCAGCCCTGGATGGGTGTCTCCTCCTCCTCCGACCCCAGCCCCCTTATTAAGAACATGAGGCACCTGGCAGGTCACTTCTGGCTTTCACATCCAGGGATTCTGAGATTTCAGGAGCTGGCGGGATAATGAGGCTGATGGTTTTATCGCCGGACAAGCCTCTGGATAAAAACGTGGCTTCAGTCGCATTAATTTGACAAGGAAGCCGGGACAGCACAGCAATTAGGAAGGAAGAAAGAGAGTAAGGGACAAAATCCTCCTTTCGGGTGGTCTTTGGCAGGCTAAGGACAGAGGGTAGCCTTGTGTTGGGAGCATTTGCATATAAAGTGCCTTTTAAGGTTTCCATTCTTCACAACTAATGAGTGTTTCACACTTAAACATAACTGTTCTCTCCTAATTACTGTTTTAGTCACCCTCCTGATTTTCCTCATTATTTCTACTTGTGATTCTAGGACCAAAAAAGATGAGCCTATATCCTGGTGTCAGGGGCCCTCGGCAATCTTGAGGAAGAATAACAAAGTCAGAGAGGTTCAAATCTGAAGTTACAAAGTTAGGGGAATGAAGGCAATATGTCATCAGCACTGGAGCTGACAGAACAATGGAAGAGAGCACCAAAAAGCTAGTTCCTTTGTGACAAGGGTAACACTGCAGTGCTCTGGGGGAAAGCACGGTTTGGGTAGATTGTTGCAGAACGGACACCTCCCTGTATCCATGACACGGGGCAGCCCCTCCTGCAATGAGTCTGGCATTGACCACTGGCCTTGTTCTGGCCAAAGGGATGACAGTAACTGTAATATAAGCAGAGACAGAAAAGCACTTTCACATGACGATATCCTCGCTCTTCTGTCTTGGAGCCCAGCCACTATGTGAACCAGCCTAACCTATCCTGCTGTACCCTGAAAAACCACATGAAAAGGGGCCACCACCAACCCAGGAGTTGGTTGCAGACATAGGAGAGAGACTCAACCCAAATTGCTGATATGCAGAACTGTGACCAAAATATGTGGTAGCTGTTTTAAGCGACTAAGTTTTTGGTGGTTTTTGTTACACAGTGATAGCAAACTGTTGCAATAGTCTTTTCAATAAACAGTACCGGGTCGACTGGAAGTAAATATTGTGCCCTGCCCCCTGCATCTTGTATACAAGGTCAGCTCCAAATGAAAAATCAATAATGAAAGGTAAAACTATAAAACTTCAAAAGGTTACATACACAAAAAGAAATGTTTGTGACTTATTAGAAGCAAAGATTTTTTTAATAGGAAAGAAAATGCATCTAACCATTACAAAGAACAAACTTATGTTGGCTACATTAAAGTAATAATTTCTGTTCACTGAAAGATACCATCAGGAGAATGAAAAAGCCAGAGTATGAGAAAAATTTTGCAATGTATATAACTGATAAATTATTCAAAACACATCAAACACCTAAAAATAATTAAGAAGAGAGATAACCTAATTTGAAAAATAATTGTCAAAGGACTTGAACAGATATTTCATTAAAGGAGTATCAAACAGCCATTATACAAATGAAAATGTGCTCAATTTCATCACACATCAGAGAGATATAAATTGAAATCACAACGGAATGTCACTATACACCCCACCAAAATTTCTAAAATTATAGAGAATTATAATGAATACTAAATGTTGGCAAAGACATGGAACAACTAGAATTCTCATATATTGCTAGCGGGAGTTTAAATTATTAAAAGAAAGAACACTTTGGAAAGCTATCTGACAGTCCCAATGGAGGCCGAGCATTTGCATATGACCTAGCAATTCCATTCCAAAGTACACATCCAAAAATAAAAATAAAAAACAAAAAAGAACTGTAGGTACAGCAAAAGCATATGCAAGACATATACACGATTTGTTTCAACCTCACACTGGAAACAGCCTAAATCCCAAATCAATTGAAGAATGAATGGACTGCAAGATATTCACATACCGAAATATAACGCACCAACAAGAATAAACCGTCTACAAGTACCTGGAACAGGACAGGTGATCCTCAGAAAAAATGTCGAATGAAAAAGTCACACACAAAAGAAGACATACAACAGGGTTGTTTTACATAAGTTCCAAATCAGGGAAAAACTAAATGGGGGTGAAGAGGGGAGGGCAGTGGTCCCCTCTGGGAACAGGTGAGTGGACGACAACCCAAGGGGGCTTCCTGGGGCCTCATGGTGTCATATTCATTGATGTGGGCAGTGGTCATACGTCTGTTCACCTGGTGACGACCACCTCGAGCCATACAGTAACGAATGCTGCCATCATTTGTATGTATGTTATGGTCAACAAAAAGGTATAAAAAAAATAAGACTGACATTTAGGAAAATGCATGGATTTTACAAAAACTGAGTTCGTAATAAGCCTCCAAAAAGGAGACAGAAACGAAACTCACTGAATTACACTGGAAGATGCAAAGACACCAACTCTTCTGAAATTTGATGAAGAAAAGGAAAGAATTAAGCATTTATTCTGCCACTCAAGAATAAACTTTATTCCAGGGTAACCAAATAGCAGAGGATGACGTAGAGTTCTTTCGCTTATTAAATACAGAAGAAACGGTGAGGTGAAATTTACCAAATGCCATTCCTCAGTTAACGCCTGATTCTGGTCATCGATGGACAGTAAAATTACCAAGTGGAAGGACGGTGAGTGATTTTACAAGACAGGGATCAGATTGTCACTGCCAAACCCACAGATCAATTTTAGCATTACTAAAAGTGACATATCCGAAATTAGACACAACGCATACCACCACTAGTGAAAAATGCATGCCAAAACTATTCAACTTAAATCTAACTCGCACTTTGTATCTTAAGGTTTACAGGACACATAGGGTCCAGAGGAATAAACTAAATGACATCATAAGGAAGCAATCATAAAATTCAGTACAGGAAACATGTTTTCAGGAAAACCTACCACCTTCACAAGTAAATAGCATGAACAAGTAATGTTTAAAGAGAAACAACTATTACCGGTTAAAAGAGAAAAAGAAAATTAAGAGACATAGCATTAAGAAATGGAGTGGTTGGAACTTTGTTTGCATCCTGACTTCAACAAGCAACCCAAAAAAAGCATATTTGGGGCAATGAAGGAAATTTGAATATGGACTGAATGATATTAAATAACTACTGTTAATTTTATTAAGTGTGATAACGACCTCTATCTTATACTTTATGCAAAAACTCACCCCATGTAAGTTGCAGATCTGAGCGTGCATGCATGGTTAAACCCTAAGTTTTCTAAAAGAAACTGGGAATATAGTAAACTTACGTCATGTGGTAAAGTTAACCACCACAAACTTTAAATAAACATGTTTAATGTTAAAACTTCAGAAACATTTCAACTGAAATTAGGAATAAGAAAAGGACACTCTCTATTAATGACCCTATTCAACTATTCCATCTACTGGGGAAAATGGGCAAAGGACATGACTGGGCAACATCCTTTGCCATTTGGGACAAATGCATGACCTTAGAGTAGGCAAAACTTCTTAAGCACCCACCATAAAAGACAAATAAATTAAATTAAAAAGACTATCTGTTCATCAAAACACACCACTAAGGAGCAAAAACGCACAATATGGAATAGGAGAAGATATTTCTATCATACCGCTAAGACCTCTGTGGTAGTGCTTATATCCAGAGTATACAGAGAATTCCTATCAGTCAATGAGAAAAAGACAAATGCAATAGAGAAATTCACAACGAGAATTGCACAGATAGTTCATAAAAAGAATATCTAAATGAAAATAATCACGCAAAAGGGTACTCAATGTCATTAATGATAGGAAATGTAAGTTAAAACTGCAATAAATTGTTATTATACACCTACCAGAACAGCTAAACTGAGAATGACAGACAGTGACAATTGTCAGAGAGGACGTGGAGCAAAGGGACCCTCCTTACAGCACGGATGGGAATGCCAGTTGGTACAACTGGGAAATTAAGTAAAAGCACGTCCTGTGACCTCAAAATTTCACCCTAATGCATATATCAATGAATGCTATTCTACCATCAAATGTGTATCAAGATCAGAAAGAGAACTACAATGTACTATATTCACACAATGGAACATAAAAATAAAAACAGACAATCGCTACACGAAACAACATGGATAAAAATTACAAACAATGTTGAGAAATGAAGCCAGAAGCAAAATAACATATATTCCATGGTTCCATTTGTATGAGGTTTGAAGACAGGCAAACTATCTATGGTGTTGGAATTCATGATAAGGATTGTCTCTGAGGAGAAGACAGAGGGCAGAAGCAGGAAAGCGGTTTACAGTTATAGTTAACGTCCTATTCTTTGATTGGCTGTTGGTCACGTGGGTGTGTTCATTTTCTAAACACACACCAAACTGTACACTTATACCTTGTGCACTTTTACATATGTAACATCTTTTTTCTTTTTTCTTTTTTAAATTTATTGGGGTGACAAAAATTACATAGATTTCAGGTGTACAATTCTGCACTACATCATCTATAAATCCCATTGTGTGTTCACCACCCAGAGTCAGTTCTCCTTCCATCACCATATATTTGATCCCCCTTACCCTCATCTCCCACCCCCCACCACCCTTACCCTCTGGTAACCACGAAACTATTGTCTGTGTCTATGAGTTCTTGTTTCTCATTTGTTTGTCTTGTTCTTTTGTTGTTTTTGGTTTATACACCACATATCAGTGAAATCATATGGTTCTCTGCTTTTTCTGTCTGACTTATTTTGCTTAGCATTATACTCTCAAGATCCATCCATGTTGTCACAAATGTTCCTATATCATCTTTTTTTACCACCAAATAATATTCCATTGTGTATATATACCACAACTTTTTTATCCATTCATCTATCAAAGGACATTTTGGTTGTTTCCACATCTTGGCCACCGTAAACAAAGCTGCAATGAATATTGGAGCACACATGTGTTTTTATGTGTAGATGTTTTCAGATTTTTTGGGTAGATACCCAGAAGAGGGATTGCTGGGTCATATGGTAATTCTATTCATAATTTTCTGAGGAGCCTCCACACTGCCATCCATAGCAGCTGCACCAGTCTGCATTCCCACCAACAGTGTATGAGGGTTCCTTTTTCTCCACAGCCTCTCCAACACTTGTTACTATTTGTCTTGTTGATGATAGCCATTCTGACTGGGGTGAGGTGATATCTCATTGTGGTTTTTATTTGCATTTCTCTGATGATTAGTGATGTTGAGCATTTTTTTCATATGTCTATTTGCCATTTGTATGTCCTCTTTGGAGAAATGTCTCTTCAGGTCCTCTGCCCATTTTTCAATTGGGTTGTTTGCTTTTTTGTTGTTGAGTTTCATTAGTTCCTTGTATATTTTGGATATTAGCCCCTTATCGGAGGCACTGTTTGCAAAAATCTTCTCCCATTCAGTTGGTGGCCTCTTTATTTTGTCGATGGTTTCTTTTGCTGTGCAGAAGCTTTTAAGTTTCATATAGTCCCATTCGTTTATTTTAGCTTTTACTTCCATTGCCTTTGGAGTCAAATTCATAAAATGCTCTTTGAACCCAAGGTCCATAAATTTAGTACCTATGTTTTCTTCTATGCAGTTTATTGTGTCAGGTCTTATGCTTAAGTCTTTGATCCATTTTGAATTAATTTTGGTACATAGTGACAGATAGCAGTCCAGTTTCATTCTTTTCCACGTGGCTTTCCAGTTCTCCCAGCACCATTTATTGAAGAGGCTGTCTTTCCTCCATTGTATGATTTTAGCTTCCTTGTCAAAAATTACCTGTCCATATTTATGTGGTTTTATTTCTGGGTTCTCTATTCTATTCCATTGGTCTATGTGTCTGTTTTTCTGCCAATACCATGCTGTTTTGATTATTGTAGCCCTGTAGTACAAGCTAAAGTCAGGGAGTGTGATACCTCCAGTATTGTTCTTTTTTCTTAAAATTGCTTTGGCTATTCGAGGTCTTTTGTGTTTCCAAACAAATCTGATGATTTTTTGTTCTATTTCTTTAAAAAATGCCATTGGGATTTTGATGGGGATTGCATTAAATCTGTATATTGCTTTGGATAATATAGCCATTTCAACTATGTTGATTCTTCCAATCCATGAGCACGAAATGTCTTTCCATTTCTTTGTGTCTTCTTCAATTTCTTTCAAAAATGTCTTACAGTTTTCAGCATATAGGTCCTTCACATCCTTGGTTAAGTTTATTCCTAGGTATTTTATTCTTTTTGCTGCAATTGCAAAAGGAATTGCTTTTTGTATTTCTTTTTCTGAGATTTCATTGTTAGTATATAGGAATGCAATGGACTTTTGTACGTTGATTTTGTAGCCAGCAACTTTACTATATTCGTTGATTGTTTCTAAGAGCTTTTTGATGGAGTCTTTAGGATTTTCTATATATAGCATCATGTCATCTGCAAAGAGTGATAATTTAACTTCTTCATTCCCAATGTGGATGCCTTTTCTTTCTTTCTCTTGCCTGATTGTTCTGGTAAGGACTTCCAACACTGTGTTGAAAAGCAGAGGTGATAGGGGACAGCCCTGTTGTGTTCCTGAACGTAGAGCAAAGGGCTTCAGTTTTTCACCATTAATTATGAGATTAGCTGAGGGCTTGTCATATATGGCCTATATTATGTTAAGGTATTTTCCTTCTATACCTATTTTATTAAGTGTTTTAATCATAAATGGATGTTCTATCTTGTCAAATGCTTTTTCTGCATCAATTGATATAATCATATGATTTTTGTCCTTTATTTTGTTTATGTGATGTATCACATTGATGGATTTGCGGATGTTAAACCATCCTTGTGCCCCGGGGATGAACCCCACTTGGTCATGATGAATGATCTTTTTAATGCATTGTTGTATTTGATTTGCTGGAATTTTGTTTAGTTTTTTTGCATCTGCATTCATCAGAGATATTGGTCTGTAGTTTTCTTTTTTTGTGTTGTCCTTACCACGTTTTGGTATCAGGGTAATGTTGGCCTCATAAAATGAGTTAGGGAGTACTGTCTCTTCTTCAATTTTTTGGAAGAGTTTGAGCAGGATTGGTACTAGATCCTCTTTGAAGGTTTGGTAGAATTCACTAGTGAAGCCATCTGGTCCCAGGCTTTTGCATTTGGGAAGGTTTTGGATGACTGATTCAATTTCATTACTGGTGATCGGTCTGTTTAGATTTTCCAGTTCTTCATGGTTCAGCCTTGGAAGGCTATATGTTTCTAAGAACTTGTCCATTTCTTCTAGGTTATTAAATTTGGTGGCACATAGTCCTTCATAGTATTCTTGGATGATCCTTTGTATTGCTGTGGTGTCCGTGATAACTTCCCCTTTTTCATTTCTGATTTTGTTAATTAGTGTCTTCTCTCTTTTTATCTTAGTGAGTCTAGCCAAGGGTTTGTCAATTTTGTTAGTCTTTTCAAAGAACCAGCTCTTTGTCACATTAATTTTTTCTACTGTCTTTTTGTTCTCTATTTCATATAGTTCTGCTCTGATTTTTGTTATTTCCTTTCTTCTGCTGACCTTGGGTTTCACTTGTTCTTCTTTTTCTAGTTCTTTAAGGTGTAACATGAAGTTATTTATTTGGGATTTTTCTTGTTTCTTGAGATAGGCCTGTAATGATATAAATTTCCCTCTTAAAACTGCTTTCACTGCATCCAAAAAATTTTGGTAGGATGTATTTTCATTGTCATTTGTTTCTATGTATCTTTTGATCTCTCTTCTAATTTCTTCTTTGACCCAGTCGTTCTTTAAAAGTATGTTGTTTAATCTCCATGTGTTTGTGTTTTTCCCTGCTTTCTTTTTGCAGTTGATATCCAATTTCAAAGCCTTGTGATCAGAGAATATGCTTGCTATGATTTCAATCTTCTTAAACTTGCTGAGGCTGATTTTATGTCCCAATATATGGTCTATCCTTGAGAATGTTCCATGTACACTAGAAAAGAATGTATAGTCTGATGTTTTAGGATGAAGTGCTCTATATATGTCAATTATGTCCATTTCATCTAATGTGTCATTTAGGGCTGCTATTTCGTTATTTATTTTCTGTTTGGATGATCTACCCATAGCTGTCAATGATGTATTTAAGTCCCCTAGTCTAATTGTGTTTTGGTCAATTTTTCCCTTTAGTTCTGTTAGTAGTTGCTTGGTATATTTCGGTGCTCCCTGATTGGGGGCATAAATATTGATGACTGTTATGTCTTCTTGTTGTATAGTCCCCTTTACCGTTATGAAATGTCCATCTTTGTCTCTTGTTATCTTTTTCACCCTGAAGTCTATTTCATCTGATATCATTATGGCTACACCTGATTTTCTCGGGGTACCATTTGCTTGGAGTGTCAATTTCCACCCTTTCACTTTGAGTCTATGCTTGTCCTTGTAGCTGAGATGTGTCTCTTGGAGACAGCATATGGTTGGGTTTAGTTTTTTGATGCAATATGCTACTCTGTGCCTTTTTATTGGTGAGTTCAGTCCATTTACATTTAAGGTGATCATTGATATGTGAGGATTTCCTGTCATTCTATCTTTAGTTTTCTGGTAAGGCTGTGTCTCCATTGTTTCTTTGCCTTTTTGTTGTTGTCTATTATTTCTGTATGGTGGTATTCTATGATGTTTCCATCTGTTTCTTCTTTTATTACAGTATGTATTTCAGTTCCGGATTTTTCTTGAGTGGTTACCCTTAAGTTTAAGTAAAAGAAAGTTTGATATTTAGAATATTCCATTTTCTTTAGCACACTTACTTTCTCCATTCTCATATGCCGGTTCAGGCCTTTACTCTCCCCCTTTTTATGTTTTGGTTGCCACAAATTGTCCCTGTTGATGGTAGTTGAATAGCCTCCCTTAGTATTTCTTGTAGTGCAGGTCGTGTATTAGAAAATTCCCTCAGCTTCTGTATGTCTGGAAAGGTCTTTATTCCTCCTTCATATCTAAAGGATATCTTTGCTGGATACATTATTCTTGGCTCATAATTTCTCTCTTTCAATAGTTTGAATATTTGGTTCCACTCCCTCCTGGCTTGTAGAGTTTCTGCTGAAAAATCTGATGATAATCTAATGGGCTTTCCTTTGTAGGTTACCGTCTTCTTTTCCCTGGCTGCCTTGAGGATTCTTTCTTTGTCGTTGATTTTAGACAGCTTCAATACAATGTGCCTTGGAGAAGGCCTGTTGGGATTGAGGTAATTAGGTGTTCTATTTGCTTCTTGGATTCGAGGATCCAGTTCTGTCCACAAGTTTGGGAAGTTCTCATTGACAATTTGTTTGAATATATTCTCTGTTCCCTTCTCTCTTTCTTCTCCTTCTGGTATGCCCATTATTCTCATATTGCTCTTTCTGATGGAGTCAGAAAGTTCTTGTAGAGTTCTTTCATTTCTTTTAAGTCTCAAGTCTCTTTCTTCTTCCATCCGTGTCATTTCCATGTTTCTGTCTTCGATGTCACTGATTCTTTCCTCCATCTGGTCAACTCTACTACCTAAACTGGTTATTTCATTCTTAATTTCTTCTATTGAGTTCTTAATCTCCAGAAATTCTATTTGGTTCTTTTTTAAAATTTCAATCTCTTTCGTAAAATGCTCATGTTGTTCTTTGATTGTGTTTCTGAGTTCATTAAACTGCCTTTCTGTGCTTTCTTGCATCTCATTGAGTTTTTCCAGAATTGCAATCTTGAATTCTCTGCCGTTTAAGTCACATATTTCCATATCTTTAAGTTCCTTTTCTGGAGACTTTTCACTTTCTTTCTGAGCTGTCTTGTTGCCTTGGTTATTCATGGCAATTACTGATTTATTATTTCTCTTCCTAGACATTTACAGGAGTGGCCTCTGCAACAGGTTGATAGAAAGAGGTCTTTCTTTTGTTTTCCAGTACTTGTTGGTAGAATGTTTTATTTTCTCTCTGACTGCAGCCTTTTATTTCATATGTAATATTTTAATTAAAAATATAAAATTAGCACCCGTTGGTAATGCTTTAAGAAACTCTTGGCAAACCGGAAACATAACGAACTTGCTTAGCTGATATATAGTGAATGTCCAAACACCTGCAACAAACACCATTGCTCCTGTTAAAACTGTAGAAGCACTGCCACTAAAGTCAGGAATAAGATAAGGACGCCTTCTATTACTGACGCTATCATTAATGCAATCTATGGGGGGGAAACAGGCAAAGAATCTGACTTTAGCCTTTCCCATTTTGGAAACCTCAATAGATAGTAAACACTTCAAAAGAGGTTCAACCTCACTAATATGGGGAGAGGCAATTTTTAAAAACTCATCATACTGGAAAAAATTTAAAGTCTGATAATACCAAGTGTTGGCTAGGTGTACGCAAGCAGGGACTATCAAAAATTGCTGGTGGAAGGGCAAATGACCGTTCTGGGGAGTAATTTGTCAACATCTTATCAATTCCAAGGGAGCACACCCCATGACCCAGCAATCGTAGGATTTCTCAGTGTGTATTCTACGGAATGCACCCTACAGAAATGCCCAGGCAGGTGCACAAGGAAACCCAAACAAGAATGCTCCCATCCACCGTCAACGAGGGAATGAGTCAGTGAACTGTGGGTAACCACAGTGAACGCTGCAAACACAGATGAGCTGCATCGTGTGAATAAACATAAAACATAATGCAGAGGGAGAAAAAGCAAAATGATCAAATTTCCTTTGGGCAGAGTTTAAAAATAGGATCGATTGCTTTGGGTTACATAACGTCAGGCAAAGGAATAAAAACCCGTGTGGAAATGTTTGTCACAACCTCTGGGTTACGGTGTGATAGACAAGGGACTTCAACGGTAGCCACTATGATTCTTTTCTTCAGCCGGTTGGAGACCCCGGTGTGTGTCACGTTGTTTTCCTACTTGTCCGAGTTTGACACATTTCATTTTTAGAAAATAAGGATCCAAAAAAAGTGATCTGATCCATGAATCCTCAGATTCGTGAAGGACTCTGACCGATCCCTTCCAAATGGCAAGGGTCGGGCGTATCTGGTTACCCCTGAGATGTCACAATGTCACCACAATGAGCCCGCAGTACACATGAATGTCTTGGCTTCTGTGGTCAACGTCGTCAGCCCGTTGGTGGGACCGTGGCAGAAAACAGAAACCCAAAATGGTGATGCCGCCCTTGGCAGCAGCTGGGTTTCTAAGAACTGCGGCCCAGAAGCCACGCTGTCCCTTCCTCCTGCAGCTGCTCCGGGCCTATCACTCGCCTCTGGAAAACAACTGTGCACATCTCTCTTCCTCAGAACACACTTCAGAGCCGCATCTCTTCTCTGTCACACCAGAACGCTGACTTGGAGTCCTGGGACGTGACTACGCTGGAATCGAACTCAGAGTGTCCGTATCGAAGGGCAAGGGAGTGGCCGAGAGCAGTGCCCGGCATACAGGAAGCCCACCACAATCAGCACGACCATATACTTTAGCGTCAGAACCAGGGCACTTTTGAGAATGAAAGGAGACATGAAATTGAGGAGGCACTGGAAAAACAGGACTGTTCCCGGCAAACTAGGGTGTGAGGTTACTTTATCAACCAATATCTGTTGAATGAACTCAGGCCTGTCTACCAGAGCCCGGATTTTAATCACCACATAACACTTAGCAAGCCACATCTGTGACACTGAATTACATTTACACAGGGCTTTTGTAAAGAAGCACGCTCCTCGATGTAAATCTACAGCAGTTCACATCAGATAGGAATTTCAGTTGGCATTTTACTATCACACAGACTGTTATTCAGCCCCAGAGAGTAGAAATGCAAATTAAAGAAATGCTTTGTATTTTAAAAAAACCTCTTTCAGAAGACTAAGTCATTATAGTCTGTAATTGGGGTACAAGATGGCATAAAATTTCTGTTCTATCAGAGACGATGATAAAGGAATCGTTTCTAGCCTCCCATTTTTGAAAAAATAACAGAGTTTCCAATGAACTTTCATATTAATAATGGTCTTAATTATCCACCCCCTCTCGTGAGCCAAATGCCTTTTCTTTTGGCATGAACAAAAGAAGTAATTTTCGTTTTTCTTTCTTCCTTTTCTTCCTTCTCCTTCTTCTTTCCTCCCTCCCCTCCCCACCCCACCCCCTTCCAGAGAAACAACTGCAGCACATAAATTCCTGACTCACCAGACCTCACGCTGCAGGACGTGCAGCCCCTTCTGGGACGCGACACAGTATGCCCAAATCCTCTCGGAAGGACAGCACCTCCGGGTGGAAAGAAATCTTGTCCGTTTGCACCAGTGCTCCTACAATACCATCTCTCTGGTCAGTGGCCATCTCTCCTGGTCATTGGCTTGAACACTTCCTGTGGCCCATGACAGTTGCCCACCCAGTTCTTCAGAGGATGCCCCATCAGGGCCGTGTAGTTTGGAGCATGGTATCAAGAACCCAGGGATCACGGGCCATGCTGGTTTTGTCACTTCACAGCTGCGTGGCCTTGAGCAAGTAACTCAACCTCTCTGTGCCTCACATCAGCAGTTACAAATGGAAATACTCTGCTTTCTACTTGGCCTATTCAGCGTTTTGTTTTGTTTTTTAATTTTTTTTTTTAAGAGTTGAATTAGACACTAACTTTTAAAAATACAGATTTCTGGCTTCTTCAGAAAAGCAATACCCAGCCACCCCGGCACAGAATCCTGCAGGGCAACAACTTGCTGGAACTGGGTGGTAGCTTGGACAGGGCCCTCCTGAAAACACAGGAGCCTCCTCTCCTTCCCATGACTTCTGTACCCTGAAGGCAGGCGAACTGGGGACCACGACTTACACACTTTGAGCTCAGCACTCAGCCTATTGGGAGTAATTGTGTGTCTGGGCCATTCCCTTTGCCTAGCATGTTCTCTCAACCAACTTTACCATTTAAATTCTATCCAGCCGTTAAGGTCAAGTTCACAGACTACTTCCTCCACAAAGTCTTTGTCTGTCCCCCCAACTCCTCAACCTGAAGCACTCTTCTCCTCTCCCTCCCTCTAACTCCTACATCCAACCCTCCACACCACGTCCCGCGTCCTGCCTTCTCCTCCCCTTAGCTGTGCATACACACGCACAGATACACACACCAGAATGGAAACTTCTTGAGACTAGAGGTCCTAATGCATCTGTGTCCCCCAATTTAGCACAATCTCTCTATGGTGGGCAGAAGAGTGTCCCCCCCCAAAGATGCCCACGTTCCAATTCCTGAAACTTGTGAACGTTACATTACACGGCAAAAGGGATGAAGGTCGCTGACAGATCTGAGGTTGCTGATCAGCTGACCTGAAGACCGGGAGATTTTTCTGGCTTAGCGAGGTGGGCCCAAGGGAATCACAGGGGCCTTAAACGTAGGCGTGGGGAGCACCGAAGTCACAGCCCAAGTGACGCTGTGTGAGGACTCTCCCAGCCATCACTGGCTTTGACAGCAAGAGACCATGAGCCAAGGAATGCGGGCAACCGCCAGATGCTGGAAAGGCAAGGAACAGCTTCTCCCCTAGGGTCCCCAGAAGGAACCAGCAGCAGTGAAATCTCTTTCAGGCTTTGGACCTCCCACACTGTAAGAAGATGCATTTGTGTTGTTTGAAGCCACTGGTGATGGTAAGTAGGGCAGAAATAGGAAGCGAATACACCCTCTTTCCATACAGTAAATGCTAATGTATGCCTCTAGATGCTGAATCTGACAGCATCGTCTTTCTCTGGGTCCCAGAAGCTCTTAAGGATAAGGATGCGCTGTCCCTCACCCGACACTGTCGAGTCACCAGGGAACAAAGCTGAACTCATTGAGAATGCTACTTGTCTCACCCCAGTCAGAACGGCCATCATCCACAAGACACATAGTAACAAGTGTTGGAGAGGCTGTGGAGAAAAAGGAACCCTCACACACTGTTGGTGGGAATGCAGACTGGTGCAGCCACTATGGAAGGCAGTGTGGAGGTTCCTCAGAAAATTACGAATAGAATTACCATATGACCCAGCAATCCCTCTCCTGGGTATCTACCCAAAAAATCTGAAAACATTTATATATAAAGACAAGTCTGCTCCAATGTTCACTGCAGCTTTGTTTACGGTGGCCAAGACGTGGAAACAACCAAAATGTCCTTTGATAGCTGAATGGATAAAGAAGTTGTGGTATATATACACAATGGAATACTATTTGGCAGTTAGAAAAGATGATATAGGACCATTTGTGACAACATGGATGGATCTTGAAATTATAACACTAAACGAAATAAGTCAGACAGAAAAAGCAGAGGACCATATGATTTCACTGATATGTGGTATATAAACCAAAAACAACAAAAGAAAAGACAAACAAATGAGAAACAAAAACTCATAGACACAGACAATAGTTTAGTGGTTACCAGAGGGTAAGGGGGGTGGGGGTGGGAGATGAGGGTAAAGGGGATCAAATATATGGTGATGGAAGGAGAACTGACTCTGGGTGGTGAACACACAATGGGATTTACAGATGATGTGATACAGAGTTGCACACCTGAAATCTATGTAACTTTACTAACAATTGTCACCCCACTAAACTTTAATTAAAAAAAGAGAGAGAATGCTACTTGTAATAGAGCAGCTAGAATGGGGACAGTGCACGGGCTCTGGCTTCGGAGGCTAGAATCCTGCCCTCCACCCAGTAGCTATGGTCACCTTAAATGAGTTCTTTCACTTGACAAGTCTCAGTCTGCTAGCCTGTAAAATGGAGCTAGCAATACCTCCTTACAGAATTATTGTGAAAAGTAACTGGTATACCCATGAGATTTATTTCAAATGCTTAACACACATACACATACACACCACATACATACAGTCTTCCAGGATGCGTTTCAACCCACTCTCTGCTGTTGATGGTGGGTGTTGTAAACCAGCTCTGGTTCTCAGTCAAGAGACACCGGGGTGCTGTATTAGCCCCAGGGTGTTCTTGTCCCCTGGGTCCCCTGAACATGAATAATGCATGCAGATTTGCACACCCTATTTCCTCCCTGCACTACTGCAATGATAACTCTCTGCTCCGAGTCATTTTGTTCACCCATCTCCACAGCACACCTTTGCACAGCGACTCTGCAGCTCCTCCCATCAAAAGGTGAAGTCTATTTCCTCAGTCCTTGCACCTGAGCTGGCTACAAGATTTGATTTAGCAAACAAAAAATGTGAATGTGGTGGGTATGATGGTGTTTCATCATGGAACCCAGCAAAGGAAACATCAACAGAGTGAAAAGGCAGCCTACAGAATGGGAGAAAATATTACAAGCCATGTAGCTGATAAGGGGTAATGTATGAGGGAGTCTTACAACTCAACAGTAAAACAGACAAACCAAAAACCCCACTAATAACCCTTAAAAAATGGACTCAGGACTTGTACAGACACTTCTCCAAAGACAACATACAAATGGCCAACAGGTATATGAAAAAAATACTCAACATTACTGATCATCAGGGAAATGCATATTAAAACCACAATGAGATCACGTCACACCTGCCAGGATGGCTAGTATCAAAAAAATATATATATATGACCACAAGTGTTGGCAAGAGGTATGGAAAAATCAGAACCATTGTACAGTGTTAGTGGGACTGCAAAATGGCGCAGTCGCTACAGAGAACAGTATGGAGGTGCCTCAAACAATTACAAATAAAATTACCATATAATCCCGCAATCCCACTCCTGGGTATTTATCCAAAATTGAAATCAGGATCTCAAAGAGGTATCTGCACTCCTGTGTTCATTGCAGCATTATGCACAATAGCCATGATATGGAAACAACCTAAATGTCCATTAGCCAAGGAATGGATAAAGAAAATGTGGTCTACAGGTACAAGGGAATACTATTTAGCCTTTAAAAGAAGGAAATTCTGCAATATGTGACAACATGGATGGCCCGTGAGGACACTCTGCTCAGTGAAACAAGCCAGTCATAGAAAGACAACTACTGATTGATTCCACTTATAAGGTATCTAAAATAGTCAAACTCATAGAATCAGAGTGGAATGGTGGTTGCCAGGAGCTAGGGGAGGGAGACATGGGGAGCTATTGGTCAATGGACATAAAGTTTTAGTTCAGCAAAACGAGTAAGCTCTCCAGATATGCCATACACCACCGCACCCACCGTCAACAGAAATGTACCGCACACTTAAAAATCTAAGAAGGGAGGTATCATGTTAAATGTTCTCACAACATTCAGAGTAAACACACACATACACGCATAGGGATACAACAAGAGCGTTTTTGCCATTTGGAAGGCTATCACTCATTGATCCATTCAACAACATGGATGGAGCGTGACCACATCCACCTACAGCAGAAACCAGGCAGGCTTCCCCGGTTAGTGCAACCACAGCCGTCATGTCCCCTGTTCCATCCCACAATGAAACTACCGTTGGCAAGCAAGCCACATGGATTACATGACATTGCGTAGATAGAGCCTGTCAGAACAAGAAGAAATAAGGTCTTCAGAATTAGAACAACCGAGGTTCAAATCTCAGCTCTGCCACTTATGAGCTGGGTAAGTTCCTTATTTTCTCAGCTTCGATTGCATCTTGCCTAGAGTGGGACTAAAAACACGTACTTCCTAGGGTCACTGTGATGGTTGAATGGGTTTCCACATGGAATGTGCCTGACACTTAGCAAAAGCTCAATAAATGTGAGTCCCTCCCTGCTTACAAATGGCCCGCATCATGGCAGTAATCTCAGTTGCTGGGAGTGTTAATATTTGTCCTGTTTTTCTGGCCATCAACAGTCACCCAGGTACCCTACATGGCATCACAGAAGTGCCCATCTGCAAAGGGGATTGAGGGTTCCTAACTCTGGCTGAAATACGTGTAACTCCACTCTCCCCTTCCCATAATCTCAGGAAAACTTCACGGTGTTCCCAACTGGCTTCCGCAGGCACCACAGACCCCACGTTTCTAAAAGCTACCGAACAGTGAAACACCACTAAGGCTTATCGCCTGAGAAAAGGCACTCTTCAAGCTCAAAGTGAAGATCTCCAACTACAGCAGCCACTCCCACAAACCCAGGGGGAGATGACACAGAATGTGCGCTGTGACTGCGTGAAGCTTTCATCTTTGTCGTCAAAATGCCATCTGAAGTGAGGGGAACCTGCACATCCATTTTCCTGAATTCCGTGGTCATTCCCAAGAGTGGGTTTGCAGAAATGCGGATCGCAGCTGGCTCCTCTGGCGTCACCAACAGCTAACCATGCTGAGAAAAGAGAGGGTGTTTCACTACTATTTTTACAGAAAAGTACAAAAATTCTAAAGTGCTAAGGTAGTACTCTATCCCTCCTACCAGCTGTCTAAAATGCTGAAAGAATCATCTAGTGTAGACCCAAAGCTTTAGCTTTCTTAGGAGTATTCATAAAGTGTGTTAAATGATTTTTTACCATGTGATATAGCACAAGCTTGTAGCAAATATTTCCCTACTTAGAGAATGCAGGAAAGTACATAGAAGACAATGAAAGCCATTCAGAATTCCACCACCCAATGAAATAACTGGTATGATTCCTGGCAGTAATTTCTTTTTTTTTTTTTTTTTTTTTTTTGGTTCATGTTTGCAACCTGCTTTTCCACTTAAATCTTGAGTATCTCCTACCAAAATTACTAAGAAACATTACTTTGAATGATTAAAGCATTTCATCATACCATGTCCCCTAATTACTTAACCCTTCTGTTAAGATTGGATACTGAAATATATTCTAAATGTCCCCCATTGTAAAGCATACTGCCACTAATACTGCTAACCACACAACTGAAGGGCCATGTGAGCTGTGACAATGTCTCTTTTACTAGCCAGCATCTACCCAAAACCAAGTACAGCAGGTCCTCGAATCATGTCATTTTGTTGGTCGTTCCGCGGTAACATTGATGAGATGCTGTAGGAACCTAACTCTTGTTTGTATCCTTTAGCCTGTGGTAACACTGGCTTCTTTATACATCATTTTACTTCACATCACAGAACCTATGGAAGATGTTAAGTGAAGACTCTCTGTACAGGGCCTGGAATAATACATATTGTTTTAATGAACAAACCCTGCTATATTTTTCGAATGTAATTTATATTAACGTTCTTAAAGCCATACCACCTTAAGCTTAGCATTAAGTCGCAGTCCAAACCCACAGCCGGGCACCTGAGGTAAGCATGATCTCTTGCCAGGGTGCCATGAACCACCAACCACACCACCGTATGCCCTCGGACTGTCCTCATTTAGTGAAAATGCCCCCTAACCCTCATTCCCATATCCTTCCCTCCAGCTCTCTGGGCATCCCATGATCCAGTCCAGTTGACACATAAAATTAACTATCACACTTGCTTTATTATATTTTTTACAATATTTTTTATTGAGATATAGTTCAGAAAACATAAATTCACTAGTTTAAGGTGTACAATACATGGATTTGAGTACACTCACAAGTGTTGTGCAACCATACCTCTATCTGATCCCAGAAAATGTCATCACCCCAAAAGAAGCCCCGTATCTGTTAGCACTCACTCCCATTCCCTAGGCAACCACTCATCTACTTTCTGTCTCCATGGATTTGCTTACTCTGGACAGTTCAAATGAATAGGATCCTACAAGATGTGGCCTTTTGTGACTAATTTCTTTCTCTTAGCCTGATGTTGCAAAGTTCATCCAGGTTGGCAATATCCGTTCTTCATTCTTCTCATGGCTGAATAATATTCCACCTTCTGTTAATCCATTCATCCACTGACACACATTTGGGTTGTTTCTATTTTTCGGCTATTATGAATAATGCTGTTATGAACACTCACACATTTGTGTGTGAAATATATTTTAAACTCTCTTCAGCATATACCTACGGATAGAATTGCTGGATCATATTGTAACTCTCTGTTCAGTTTCTGAGGACCTGCCAAGCTGTTTTCGGTAGCGCCTGCACCATTTTACACTCCCACCAGCAACGTATGAGGTTTCCAATTCTCCAGATTCTTGCCAACATCTGTTGTTTTCCATTTTTAAAAAAAATTATAGTTGGGCTGGCCTGGTGGCTCAGGTGGTGGGAGCGCCGTGCTCCTAACGCCGAGGTGGCCAGTTCGATTCCCACATGGGCCAGGGAGCTGCGCCCTCTACAGCTAAGATTGTGAACAACGGCTCTTCCTGGAGCTGGGCTGCCGTGAGCAGCTGGTGGTGGGCAGCTAGGTTGGTGAGAGCTGGGGTGTGCTGCCGCCACCGTGAGTGGCCAGCAACCATCGTGAGCTGCAGTGAGCTACTGTGTGCTGCCCTGAACAGCAGGCTGCTGGCGAGTGCTGCCGTGAGCTGCCGTGAGCAGCTCACCAACGATCGACAGCTTCTGCCAGGGGGAGCGCAAGGCTCCTAATACCAGCATGGGCCAGGGAACTGTGTCCTACACAACTAGACTGAGAAGCAATGGCTTGACCCAGAGTGGGGGGTGGGAGGTAGGCGGAAGAAGGGGAAAAAAGGAAATAAAAAAGAAAATGTTCTAAAAAAAAATTGTTATGCCTGTTCTAATAAAGCTTCATTAAATGGAATTATACAGTGTATAGTCTTCTGGATCTGGCTTCTTTCACCCAACATAATGTTTTGAGATTCTTTCATGTAGATGTTCACTTCAGCAGTCTGCTCTTTTTTATTACTGAGTTGTAATCTATTGTATAGATACACCATAATGTCTTTACTCACTTGCTTTCCAGTTTTTTTAAGTGATGAATAAAGCGGCTATGAATATTCATGTAAAAAAAATTATTGTGATACCCGTCTTGGTAAGTATGAAAGGTACTGACCTCATTGTGGTTTTGATTTGCATTTTCCCAATGACTAATAAACCTTAGCATCTTTTCATGTGCTTATTGACCATTTGCATATCTTCTGTGGAGAAATGTCCATTGAAATCCTTTACCTATTTTCTAATTGAGTTGTCTTTTTAAAATTTTGAATTGTAAAAGTTCCTTACATATTCTCTATGCTAGACCCTTATTAAATACAGGATTTGTAAATATGTTCCCCCATTCTGTGGGTTGTCTTTCTGCTGTAGTGTCCTTTGATGCACAAAAATATTTAATTTTTATGAAGTCCAATTTATCTAATTTTTTTATTTGGTTGTTTGTGCTTTTGGAGTCATATATAAGAAACAATGCCCCAAGGTTCTCAAGCTAAAGTCTTAACAACTATGTTGCATTTTTCCAAATAACAAATTTTTTGTCTTGTTGATTTCCTCTATTATTTTTCTATTCTATTTAATTTATTTCCATTCTATTTGCTCTTCTTTGTCTATTTTCTTAAAGTGGAAGGTTACACTATTGATTTGAGATCTTTTTATTAACATAGACATTTACAGCTACTATAAATTTCCCTCTGAGACCACTTCCACTGCACCCCAAAATTTTGGGTATGTAGTGCTTTTATTTTCATTCCTCTCAGACTATTTTCTAATGTTGGTTATATAGGAATGTGTTGTTAAATTTCCACATATTTCTGAAGTTTCCAAATTTCCTTTTGTTACTGATTTCTAATTTTATTCTGTTGTGGTCACAGAACATACTTTGTTTGACTTACATGTTTTTAAACTTATTAAGACTAGTTTTGTGTCCAGATACATGGTCTAGCCTGGAAGATGTTGCGTGATGCATGAGAAAACCAAGTATTCGGCCATGGAGTTGACCACACTACCTTAGCCTTCACTTCCTGCTGCTACAGACCTTCAAGGTCAGCCAAAGGTAAGAGCTTTCGGGCCTTCTCAGGTGTTTCTTGAGCAGGTGCACAGTCCTGGACATGTCCGTGGCCTTCAAGATTCCCAGGGATATGGAGGAGCTTTTCAAAGCCTTTATTCTCCACGGCATCTCATTCTTCCGCTTTTCCACCCGAAATTTTGGGTTTGTCTATTATTCACTCCAACTGTTACCTACTGCCTGCTGCAGCAATGACTAAAACATTCACCTCTAAGTGACTCTGACCAACACCCCAGGTAGCAGTGGACAGGTTCCAAGTCAGGTGAAATAAAAATAAGCCTTTCCAGACAGTCTTCTTCCAGGGGGCCAAACAACAGGTCAAAAGATGACGACTCTTTGTGAATGAGATCTGGACTGCCCCCTCAGGTATTAGGAGAGTGGGCTGTTATTTTCAAGGCTATTGCTGAGGTAGGAAGTGGGAAATGGGACTAGGGTAAATTAAAAACACCACAAAGCTTGCTGTTCTCACCAAGATTCAGCTATTTTTCTTGAATCAGTGCTCCTTGAATTTCTACAAAACTTTGGTTAATTTCCAGAGTTCCAAAAAAATTGATTCTGATGGTTTCCACCAGTTTTTTTTACAGAATTCCAGAGTTCCTTACTCTGCCAGTTTCACTAATGTCCACTGGTGTTTGTTTCAAGAGCTGAGGGAGCTCTTGAATTCCATAGTGTACTTGCTTAGAATTTCCCAGAGCTGTTTCCCATGTGTGTTTTCCAGAACACCAGTTCCATGGGAAGACAGCTGGTACTATATTCTGTGGTGCAGTAAGTTTGGGACATGCTGATTAAATCAAGTTAAACACATTCCCTTACTGCAGGATTTCTCAGTCTATAATATGCCACAGTACCCTAAAGATCCTACACATCTTCAAAGGAAGGTATAGTACGAAAATAATAACAGCTGGTAACGGAGGGCCCGGAATGGTGCTAGATACTTCTATTTATTATCTCATTTGATTCATACCATCATATAATATTATTCCCATTGTATAGGCAAGGAAACTGAGGCATAGGAAGTTTAAGTAAATTATCCAACCTGCAATTGCCAGAGTCAGAAATTGATCAAAGCCATGTCCAGCCCGTGCCCTAAGCTAGTACACTGTGCTACAGGATATCCTTAACTTAATTTGACCACCGACACATTTGTTCACAGAGAGTTTTGGAAAACTAACACGTCTCAGAATACATTCTGGAAAATGCTGAGCTCAAGCACACTTAATAACTGAGAAACTGATTTGTGCTTTTCTCAACACTTTTGCTGTCATAAATCATACCACAGACTCTTGCTACATTAAATATTGATTGAAGAAGAGAACATGGAGTCCTTTGCCCTATAGATTATCAATACATAAGAGCTTCTGAATTCTAGTATCTCCTCTGCAGAAGGCGTTACAGGCAACTTAGCAACATCTAAAAAACCGGAAGAGTCTACCCTGAGGCAGGATTTAACTATATTATTTTAATTTATGAAACTGTAGAACTAAGTGAACTGAATCCATCTTAAAGATTTATAGTCTCCAAATTTTTTGCACAATGTATTTTTTCCAACAAAGAAATTTGTTCTCAGTATAAAAAATTTTTTGAAAACAACGTATGTAAAGGAATAGAAATTAAACACCTTTATTCCTTCCACTCAGAAGTAATTTCTGTCAGCATAGCTCTTTCTGGCATTTTGAGTACCTTATTTTCTTTTCATCCTTGGACTCTTGCCATAAATATAATTTTTATTATTATAATTATTTTTTCATACCATTAAAAACTCTTCATAAACATTTTTGGCATGTCATCAACATATTCCATTAACAGGAAGTATCATAATGTGCTTCCACTCATGTTGACTTTTTAGGTTGCTACCCATCTTTCATGGTTTTAAATAATGCTGCGAGAAGCATCTCAAGACGACACACAAAATGCTAGCATCCATCTTTTTTACACAGAGGTTTAAAAGCACACAGTGACACAGTGACACACACACACACAGTGATACACACACGCTCACACACACACACACAGGCGCCAGCTGACAAGGCCACGTGCAGCAGCAACTTCTCCAGCCACAGGAAGTGAAAAAAGGATCAATGTGACATCGTCACAGATTCGAGGAAATATTTAGAGAATTCATAAATTCACCAAAGAAAATTATATCTAAAATGTGAAACATCCAGTAAAACCACAGGGATTTAAAAATAGAGGTTGGAAGGGCAGCTGTTACTGGAAAACACAGTCTTGCAGAGAGAAATAGAAACAAATCAGGTGACAGAAGAAGAGCAGTCTATAGCCAGCGAAGCACGATAGATGCTGTCCCTTCCTGCTGCTATTTAAATACATGAGAAATAAATGCTGTTCTGTTTATTACTTCTGTGCACAGTGAATACTGGGGATAATTCCTGTCGTTTCGTTGTTTAAACTCGCAGTGCCGCCCATGTCCATTTACTGAGCATGTGCTACTTGCCTGTTTCTGTGCAAGGGGTCCTACATGCACCATCTCACTCAACCCTTATCATGAAGCAGATATAATTATATGCACCTGACAAAAGCAGAACACAAGGCACAAAAGTTGAGTAATTCATCCAAGGTCTTTCAGCCACAAAAGGCTGAGGGAGAACTGAAAACACACCTCATCCTGAGCCTGTTTCCTTCCACCATACCAAGCGGCCTCTCTAACAAACTCCACAAACAGAAAGGAAAACATCTCGAAAAGCATTTAAACAAACAGAATACAGATTCCTTAATATATCCTGAAAGGGGACTATTCATTGAAGCTGAATTTTAGCCATCTCCAGGACTCCCCAAGGGGGAAGTCGGATAGTTGACAAAGTGTAAGAGCCTTAAAACTATTCGTAAACTGTTTCTGCTCTGGAAACTCTAGTCCAAGAAAATGACCTGAAAGGCAGAGAAAGTGAGATGCACTAATGTTCATCACAGCATTATTTATAACAGCAAATAAAATGGAAATAATACCAAAAGCCCGCAGCAGAAACTAAGGAAAATAGACTAAGTTCATTCAATGTAATATTTTGAAATTACCAAAAATTGTACGTTAAAATTGTTCTTGTTACATGGAAAATACACATCAATCATAATGGAAAGTGGAAAAGCTGATTGCAAAATTGTACTGCACAATGAATACATTTTAAAAATACTCATGCAGAGAGAAAAAAGTCTTCCCAGGAGATAAAGTAAAATTTAACATTGGTTTCCTCTCAAAGTTAGGGTCACAGCAGTCTTTTTTTTTCCAGTATGAGTTTTGGACTGTTTCCAATTTTTTAAATCATGAACACGCATTATTATTTATGATAGAAAAAATGTAATGGGCACCCCAAGCAAACAAATGCAAAAGGATCTGGGTAGACAACAACCTGGAAGGAAAGGTACATGGATTTATCGATTCAAATACTCAGAGCTGCCACTTCATTCCCGGCGGGCACAAAATACTGGGTTATGACGGTGAATCAGACAGAAGAAACCCTTGCCTTCCTGTAGAATGATTTTAGTGGCGGTGCAAATAGTTGAAATAAATGAGAAAACCATATAGTGGCTAGACAGTGAGGAGGGCGCGGTGAATGCTGGGAAGGGTGAAACAGTTAAAGAGAAAGGCCTCCTTGAGGGAATGACATTTTAGAAAAGACCTAAAGGAGGCAAGAAAGCCAGTCACGCAGGCATCTGGGGAAGACCACTTCAGGCAACCGGAACAGCAAGCACAAAGGTCCTGAGGTCGTGCTGGCATGTTCAGCAAATAGCAAGAAAGCAGTGAAAGCAGCAGGAGCAGACAGTAGGAACAAAGGTCCTGAGGGAGGCGTGGCCTTGGGATAGTCAAGGGCCAGCAAGAGAGTGATGGCGAAGAAGAGGGTGGTGTCTGAGAGGTGCTAGGGGATCTGGTCACATAGGGCCTTACAGAACGCGAACCGCTGGCTTTTTCCCTGACTGCACTGCTGACCCCCAGAGAGTTCTGTGCACTGGAGTAACGGAATCTGGGTTACATGTAACAGGACGCCCCAGCTGCTGTGCTGAGACCTGGCTGTAGGACCAACAACCAGGAGGCTGCTGCAGGAATCAGAGAAGAGATGGCTGGGCTGGGCCAGGAGGGAGCCTTGGGAGCAGCGCAGGAATTGCTGCAGACTAGGTGAGGGATAAAAGGTGGGAGAGCAACGGAAATGTCAACAGTGACACCAAAATTCTGACCTGAGCATCTGGAAGAACAGAGTATTCATGAACTGCAGGCAGGAGCTGCTTAGGGGGGAAGTTCAAGAGTTCAATGTCAGACACACAGCTAACAATCATGTGCACCTATATTGCAGCTCCCAAGCAATAACAACCCCAATTAAAACAAAGATTCATTTTTTTTTCCTTTTTAATGAGCAAAAATGTAAAATAGTATAACTTTCTTTGCCGGCTAAGATGTGGTAAGTCAAGCTACCAGCTTAAATCGTCTGAAAAACAATTTGGGGATAAAAATCAAAACTCTTAGCAATGTTCATAAATTTCACCTTGTTAATTTCCCTTCAAGTAATTATTGTAGGAAAATCACAAAAAAATGTAGACAAAGATTTATGTACCCAGTTCACACATTCTTCTTTCTGAAAATTAAAAACTGGAAAAAGCCCAAACATCCAACAATGCAGATATAGTTAAATCTATTACTGTGCAACCACCCACACAATGAAATACTGTGCAGCCACTAAAAACTTTTGTGAAGAGTTTAAAACATAGTTTTGAAAGAAAATAGCAATACAAAATGCAATACCCTGTGGCTACAATGTAAAAAAAAGACCACTAAAACATGCTTGGTGAAGAATTGCTAAGGCATAGCAGTCTCTGGGTAATGAGAATATTTTTGGCTTCTAATTGAAGCCTTTTCAATATTTTCAATTTTATGAAGAAAAATTTCATTTTTAATAGAAATAGTCACTGTAATATCACAGGCTGCTGGGACGTAAAATGAGATACACTAAAACCTGTGATAAGACCAATTCCCCTGCAGTGCTCCCTTCCTCGTGCTGGTCCCTCATCTCAAGGGCAGAGCGAGTTTGATCCTCTGGGCGAAATGAACAGCGGGGGGATTTGGAGGGGAGGCTGAGGCCAGGCAGCAAAAAGCTGGCACCTAGACCTGGGAAGCTGGGAAGTGGAAGGCGGCTCCCCACGACCCCAATATTCCCCCCTGAATCTGACAACAGGAGGCCACGCAGATGATATCTAAGCCAGAGTGGACAAAAGCCGCCAGGAGGTGCCAGATGGAACCTGCAGGTTGGATAGATTCAGACGTAGGGGCTCGGCCCCCAGAATCCCCAACCCCAGAATTTCCCACGAGCCATCGAGTGGGCTCACCCTACACACATCATTAACGTCACAATGGCCTCGTATTTTACCCAGCTGAATTTTTAGCCTCCACTTATCAAATCATGGCAGGTTGTGGTTGTTGTTGTTGTTTTGAAGGCAGTGGCAGACACAATAGTTTGTCTACTCTAAAGCCATTCTATCTTCTTCCTGGGAGAAAGTTCCAGTTTTCGCTGGCCAGGCCTGGGGACTGACTCCTTGCTGATGCAGGATAAATATGGCAATCTAGTACACTATGGGCAGTGATTGGTTGAAGGAGTGCACATGTGACCTAGTTATGACCAATGAGCTGTGAGGAGAAGTCTGCAAGTAGCGTCAGGAAGTACCATCCTCCCTGTTAAGAAAGGAAAGTGATGGAAAAGCCCCTTTTCCTCCTTTGCTCCCTTCTTCCTTTGGACACTGTCGCGTGGGGCTGTGTTGCAGCTGTGGCAGCCATCCTGAGACCTTGACAGAGGAGCCTAAGAAAAAAAGCGAATAGTCGGAGAACGGTGGAGCAGGAGGACGGAAGGAGCCTGGATCTTCAGTGATGTCAGTTGCGCCCTGCGCCAATCCTGGGCCAAGACCTTCTGGGCTTCTTTTTAATTACACAGAAATGTCTGTACAGTCCAAGTTACTATGTGTTGAGTTTTCTGTTACCTGAAGCCAAAAGCATCCTGCTGGACACTAAGATTCTCTCCTTGACCAACTCTACTGGCTCCCCTGAACTTCTCAACTAGCTTCCATGTCCACCTCTGCATTGTCCAGTCTTAGCAAGAATCCCCTAAGATGGTTTCCTAGAAAGTCCATCCTCGCTATCTGATCACCCTCAATATCTAATCGGGTTCCTCCTCCGCCTCCATTTCCCAGGTGGTGTCTGATCACCCTGGCCTGCCTTCAGCAGCAGGAATCCTGTTAGTGGAGTTTAGTGAGAATCCCCCTTTACCCTTGATGTTTCCTCCTAGTAATTTTCTTTTCACTGGCTCCCA
The DNA here is from genome assembly GCF_004115265.2 of Rhinolophus ferrumequinum. Lineage (NCBI taxonomy): Eukaryota > Metazoa > Chordata > Mammalia > Chiroptera > Rhinolophidae > Rhinolophus > Rhinolophus ferrumequinum. The sequence continues at coordinate 83,391,872 of NC_046288.1, read as the reverse complement.
CCCTGCGTCTTGGCTATAAATTCCAAGTTGACCATGCTATATTCAGAGTTGAGTCCAATCTCTCCCTCCCACTGAAAGGCTCCATTTCAGTTGTCCCCACGCCTATCATGATGCCCCCCACAACCCGTTTGAGTAAAGTTTTCTTAACCTTGTTTTAACAAGTGTCAAATAATTTTTTTCTTTAACAATACAAGCTCCTGACATAGAGTCTGTTCTAAAGTAGGCTTGAAACTGTTACAGTGATATGGGTTCTCCAGGGCCTTCAGATACACCGATGTTAGAAAGGGAACCCAATTTCCTGCCTTCCTACCAACCTCTTTGCAAGTTGCATGGAAGTTCTGGGTTGTTGGACAAAACTGCCAGATGTCTTCCTCCAGGAAATTGGGTAAGAGGTATTTTGAGAAGACATGGTCTTAGAGAGAGGGCTGGGAGGTGCACCCATGGAAAGGCCAAACAACAGGGAAACCAGAGAGGTTCTTACATCACGTGCCTGCTCTGATCACTGGAGAGAAGCCGCCAGAGGGTGCTCTGGGGAGGACTCTTAAGCAGATCTGGGTTCAGTGGCTGTGGCGCCATGACGAGTGGTATCTCCCTCACAGCTGGCCGGGGACACTGGTACCCACCGACCTCTTGGGGGCTGGGGTGAGACTAGGGGACAAGGAAGGACTAAAAAGAGGGTTGAGCTATAAAAGAAAGTGCCTGTGTGCAACAGGGAGAGAGACAGGGTAGCGAGACATAAACAGTAGATTTGCGGGGATTCTGCTTGTTCTCATTGCCGTGTCTCATTGTCGCGACACTCTCACGTCACTGGTAAACTGACATGGAGCAAATCCTACTAAATGTGACAAACACTGGCAGGCTCTTTTATGCTTTCAACAAATATTACATGGGACTACTGTGCAGTGTGCTGTGCAGTGTTCTAGGTGCTGGGTGCGAAGAGAGAAGCATGGCACACAAGTTCCCTGCCCACCTGGAGGTGACTGTCCAGGGATGCAGCATCCTCCAGCCTGACAGAGTGGCCATCCTGAGGGTGTCGTGACAGACAGTGAAACCTGAACAAGAAAGCACCCCTTTCTCTCTTCTCCTTGCCCTTCATCCTCCTGTGACCTAGCCCTCCCATAACAATTCAAAGAAAGAAAAACCATTGCCCAGTAATATTTTACAATGAAGGAATAAAGATTTCCTTTCTGACGCAGACTTAGTTACAAAAAAGCTCTAAGTACCCAATGATATCAATATCTCCTCCCATAATTGTGGCCACTGTAACCAAGGCCAAGAGTCACACATGCAGAGTCTGTCATCAGTACCCTTCTGCAACCTGTAATTACCATGCACACAGTTCACCAGCTTAAAATTCAACATCTTTTTAGCACATTTTTCCACAGCATTAGCTGATGAGATGCAAAATGCAGGTTATATCAGCCTTGTGAATATGCAGTATTTACTAGTCAACGAAAAAAAAAAAATGTAGAGAATATGCTTGCCAGAAATACAGAGTAACAAATTGTGACTTAGAAGACAATAAAAATGTAGTACAAGCTGAAGTCAGGGAGTGTGATACCTCCAGCATTGTTCTTTTTTCTTAGGATTGCTTTAGCTACTCAGGGTCTTTTGTTGTTCCATACAAATCTGATGGCTTTTTGTTCTATTTCTTTAAAAGAAAAGATGAAATAGTACTATTTGCGACAACATGGATGGATCTTGAGATTGTAATGCTAAGCGAAATAAGGCAGACAGAAAAAGTAGAGAACCGTATGACTTCATTGGTGTGTGGTATATAAAACTGAAAACAACAAAGGAACAAGACAAACAAATGAGAAACAACAACTCATAGACACAGACAATAGTTTAGTGGTTACCAGAGGGTAAGGAGGGTGGGGGATGGGAGATGAGAGTAAAGGGGATCAAATATATGGTGATGGAAAGAGATGTAACTCTGGGTGGTGAACACACAATGTGATATATATAGATGATGTAATACAGAACTGTACACCTGAAACCTATGTAACTTTACTAACAATTGTCACCCCAATAAACTTTAGTTTAAAAAAAATAATGAAGAAGACAAAGAAATGGAAAGACATTCCGTGCTCATGGATTGGAAGAATCAACATAGTTAAAATGGCCATATTACCCAAAGCAATATACAGATTTAATGCAATCCCCATCAAAATCCCAATGGCATTTTTTAAAGAAATAGAACAAAAATCATCAGATTTGTTTGGAACCACAAAAGACTCCGATAGCCAAAGCAATCCTAAGAAAAAAGAACAATACTGGAGGTATCACACTCCCTGACTTTAGCTTGTACTACAGAGCGACAATAATCAAAACAGCATGGTATGGGCAGAAAAACAGACACACAGACCAATGGAATAGAATTCAGAACCCAGAAATAAACCCACATAAATATGGACAGATAATTTTTGACAAAGAAGCAAAAAATATACAATGGAGAAAAGACAACCTCTTCAATAAATGGAGCTGGGAGAATTGGAAAGCCACATGCAAAAGAATGAAATTGGACTGCTATCTGTCACCATGTACCAAAATTAATTCAACAAGGATGAAAGACCTAAGCGTAAAACCTAAAACAATAAACTGCATAGAAGAAAACATAGGTACTAAACTTATGGACCTTGGGTTCAAAGAACATTTTATGAATTTGACTCCAAAAGCAAGGGAAGTAAAACCTAAAATAAATGAATAGGACTATACCAAATTTAAAAGCTTCTGCACAGCAAAAGAAACCATTGACAAAATAAAGAGACAACCAACTGAATGGGAGAAGATTTTTGCAAACAGTGCCTCCAATGAGGGGCAAATATCCAAAATATACAAGGAACTCATACAACTCAACAACAAAAAAACAAACAACCCAATTGAAAAATGGGCAGAAGACCTGAGAGACATTTCTTCAAAGAGGACATACAAATGGCAAACAGACATATGAAAAATGCTCAACATCACTAATCATAAGAGAAATGCAAATAAAAACCACAATGCGGTATCACCTCACCCCAGTCAGAATGGCTATCATCAACAAGACAAATAGTAACAAGTGTTGGAGAGGCTGTGGAGAAAAAGGAACCCTCATACACTGTTGGTGGGAATGCAGACTGGTGCAGCCGCTATGGAAGGCAGTGTGGAGGTTCCTCAGAAAATTACGAATAGAATTACCATATGACCCAGCAATCCCTCTCCTGGGTATCTACCCCAAAAATCTGAAAACATTTATCCATAAAGACATGTGTGCTCCAATGTTTACTGCAGCTTTATTTACGGTGGCCAAGACATGGAAACAACCAAAATGTCTTTCGATAGATGAATGGATAAAGAAGCTGTGGTATATATACACAATGGAATACTATTCTGCCATAAGAAAAGATGAAATAGTACCATTTGTGACAACACGGATGGATCTTGAGATTATAATGCTAAGCGAAACAAGTCAGACAGAAAAAGCAGAGAACCATATGATTTCACTGATATGTGGTATATAAACCAAAAACAACAAAAAAACAAGACAAACAAATAAAGGAACAAAAACTCATAGACAATAGTTTAGGGGTTACCAGAGGGTAAGAGGGGAGTGGGGGCTCTAGAAGAGGGTAAACAGGGTCTAATATATGGTGATGGAAAGAGAACTGACTCTGGGTGGTGAACACCCAATGTGATATATAGATGATGTAATACAGAATTGTACACCTGAAATCTATGTAACTTTACTAACAATTGTCACCCCAATAAACTTTAATTTTAAAAAAAAGAAATTAGCAGAATTGTCAAAGAATTTGTAGGGGGAAAAAATGAAGTTAATGGAAAAACACATGAGGAATTTCAGGAGAGATACAGAAAACCTGAAAAAGCAAATGGAGATCCTAGAACTGAAAAGTATAATATGTTAAACTTTAAAATTCATTTACTAGAAAGAGCAGTCTGGACGAGGCAGAAGAAAAAGTCTGTGAATTTGAAGACAGATCAATAGAAAAATATCCAAACTGAAGCAAAGTGAGAAAAGAAATTTAACAGACACACAGAAAAAAATTAACAGAGTCCCAAATAATCTGTGGAACGCTATCGGGGGGTCGGACATGAATGTTATTGGAACGCTAGGGGGGAAGGGCAGGGGAGGAGAAGGCAGAGATGGCAAAAACATTGGGCAAGGATCACTCCAAAGTTTTGGCCCGAGCAACTGGAAGAATGGAATTTCCGTTTTGCTAAAGTAGGAAGATGGGAGGGAGCCCATTTGAGGAATGAGTCAGAAAAGCAAAAGTTCAACTAAGAGGCACTAAGAGTAAGGTTCCAACTAGATCTCCACGTAAAAATTTGGGGTTGGGAACTAAGAATCGAGTCTGTGGGGTACAGATTGAGCCTCGCAAAAAGAGGAGGAAGTTGTCAGCCTGTAATATACGGGTGGTATTTTAAATAGCTATTCCTTCCAACCCATCCCAAGGCAGGAAGCACATTTGAGGACCTCTGCCCCACAGGCCTCAGCCAGAAATCGGTATCAAAATTTAACACCACACTCCCATTACTTACCAACACATAAATGCATCCTTCTGGATGGGCAGTGAGAGCATCTCCCACAGGGCAAATCAGAGGCGTGCGCATACAAACCAAACCGCCAGCCTGCATCCCACGGCCTAATCTTGTGTCTGATTTGCTGGCTAAGAAAGAACACTGATCACAGATTATAGGCTTGTTTCTCTCCGTACCCATCACACCTCAAAAATTAAAGCGATTGGCAAACAGAAGCTCTGAAACATTTATAACCTCAGTTTAAGACCAGACCATGATACCTCAGAAAGATCAGAAACATTTGTTATTTCCTGGAAGAAATAACGGGCCAACGCAAAGCCCTTTGAAATGCAAATCCAAAACAAGCATAATTCTGGTTAATGCATAAGAGGTGAGTGCTCTTGAGCTCCCTTTGATTCTCCTGGAAGATTGATGGAGTAATTATACTCTGGAGAGGAGGGTTAAGGAACTACATAATATATTGAAACTTACTCAAAATGACACACAGCAACTTTCCGATTTTCTTTAAAAAGTTGTGCTTAAAAATAATTACATTTTAAATGGAATTGATCAATGTCTTATACCACTGAAGTGAACTGCAGAAAATTCTGCTGTGCCCTGATTTTGTTGAACTTGCTAAGCTACATCACCTATAAGTGATTTTTTTTTTAAATTAAAGTTTATTGAGGTGACAGTTGTTAGTAAAGGTACATCGGTTTCAGGCGTACAATTCTGTAATCCATCGTCTACATACCACATTGTGTTCACCATCCAGCATCAGCTTCTCCATCACCATATTTTTGACCCCGTTTACCCTCATCTACCCACCCCCCTTATCCTCTGGCAACCACTAAACTGTAAAGTGGCATTTCCTATGTGACCAAGGGGCTAGAAGATTTGTCCAGCAGCTGTAGGGGAATCTGTGTCCACATGTACATCAGTACATAGTGGTAAAAGTAACTGTCTACATATACGCAAGCGTACCCCATCATGAACACTTACGACACTCCCCCTTTCTTGGGGACTTGTATAATGTCTTCCTAGCCATGAACTTCTCCCCCTGCCCATCCATTCTTCAGTCTGCAGCTGGCATGAGCACTCGAAAATGAGAAACTCAGCACATCGCTCCCCAGATTAAAAGCACCAGGATCTCCTGCTCTTTGCTAACAGGGCAGCGTAGTGGGTGTGGGAGCCTGTGCGCTCAGAGGGGCCTTGCGCTCGGTGTAACACCCGGGGGTTGCCGTTTTCTCTCTCTGAAATGTTGCTTCGTAAAGGATTGCAATGGAGCATGTGCAGGACCAGAGGCTACACGCTCAGAGTGCCTGTCCCTCATTCACGCACTGTGTCTGTGATACTCCCTGAGCACAGAATTCTGGTGGAGGCACGATGTGTGGGGGTTTAGCAAGAAGTGCGCTTTGTCTACCCCTGAGTGACAGCACTATGAGACAAGGCATGTGTTCCAACCAGGGACTACCTCGCTTCCAACGCGACAGCGAAGACCAAGAAACCCTATTAGAGCCTTTCTCACCTGTGTTCCTTCCCGTGTTATCTCATCACTGACGCTGAAACGATGCCACAGAAGGAAAGGAAAAGATAGGACAGCCCATCGTTCTCTTCCTTTCAGTCTTTCCTTACTCATCAGTAAGCTGGAGGTAGAGAATGTTGGTAGAATGTGCACATATCAATAAGCAAAACCTAAAACAGCTGAGTTAATTTTGTGCAGCGTTTCCATGGTTCTGGTAAACATGAAATACATGTGTACAAATGCATTTTGAAATATGAACTGTGTAATTTTGGTGACTCCATCCAGGAGTTAAATGCTCTTGTATTTGCATTTAAAGCAACATGGAGATGAATGGTAAAATGCTTGCTAATAATTTAAATTTTTGAATTTCATTTACTATTAAGTAGCAAATAAAAAACACCATCACAAACCAAGAGACAAAAAGAGGCCTTAAAAGAAAGGAAAACGCTTTATATGTAAGTGCCTTTAATGGTTATTTTTCTGGTTTTTGAACAAGGGACCCTATAGTTCTTATTTGGCACTGGGGCTCGCAAATTTTATAGCCAGTCCTGTGGATTAAGAATAAAAATCAAATTCCTTAGTGTTATGGATATGTGCATATTTGTGTCCCCCCCAAATTCATATGACATCATTCACAGATGACGTCATGAGGGTGGGGCCCCCACGATGGGATTAGTGTCCTTGAAAGAAGAGAAAGAGACTAAAGCTTGCTAACTCGCCATATGGAGATACAACAGAAGAAAGCGCTCAGCAGCACCTTGACTTTGGACTTCCAGCCTCCAGAACTGTAAGAAGCGTCTGTTGTTTAAGCTCCTCAGTCTACAGCATCTGCCCGAGCTGACTGAGACACACAGCGTGACATCCTAGGCTCGTCAACGCCTAGCTCAGGCCCATCTTTACAGCTTCCTGCCCCCCGCCCCACTTCCCTCACCAGACCTACTCCCCATTAATTCGGGGGTACTAAACAACTTCCCCCATCCCCCGACTCTGCCCCCGACTATGCTCCTCCCACTTCCTTAAAGGGCCTCCCCTGCCCATCTCCCTGGCTCTTTTCCTACCTTCCTACATCCCCTTCCCTTCGATGCCACCTGCCCCTCTGTCATGACTGGTCTCAGACATTGCCTCTTCTGGAAGCTCTTCCCAGACCTGGTTTGGGGCCTCCTCTGGGAGTTGCAGTAAAGTGACTACACAATGGCAGAACTAGGTGTGTTTGTTTCCTCGGGTCACCATAACAAAGCACAAACTGGGGGCTTAAAACAGCAGAGTGGATTCTCTCCCAGTCCTGGAGGCCAGAAGTCCACCACGGAGGTGTCAGTCAGCAGGGCTGGTTCCTTCTGAGGCTGCAGGGAAAATCTGCCCGGGCCTCTCTCTTGCCTGCTGGTGGACTGCGCGCAATGTTGGGGGTTCCCTGGCTTGTGGCTGCATTACGCAATCTCTGCCCTTATGTCCACAGGGCCTTCTCTCTGTGTGCATGTCTGCCTTTGTGTCCAAATCTCCCCTTTTTTTGTTGTTTTTTTTTGTTTGTTTTATTGGGGAAGGGGAACAGGACTTTATTGGGGAACAGTGTGTACTTCCAGGACTTTCTTCCAAGTCAAGTTGTTGTCCTTTCAATCTTAGTTGTGGAGGGTGCCGTTCAGCTTCAAGTTGTTGTCCTTTCAGTCTTAGTTGTGGATGGTGCAGCTCAGCTCCAGGTCCAGTTGCTGTTACTAGTTGCAGGGGGCACAGCCCACCATCCCTTGCGGGAGTCGAGGAATCGAACTGGCAACCCTGTGGTTGAGAGCCCGCACTCCAACCAACTGAGCCACCCGGGAGCAGCTCAGCTCAAGGTGCCATGTTCAGTCTTAGCTGCAGGGGGCGCTGCCCACCATCCTTTGCGGGACTCGAGGAATTGAACTGGCAACCTTGTGGTTAAGAGCCCACTGGTCCATGTGGGAATCGAACCGGCAGCCTTTGGAGTTAGGAGCATGGAGCTCTAACCGTCTGAGCCACCGGGCCGGCCCCCAAATCTCCCCTTTTTATAAGGACACTTTTTATAAGGACACCAATTCTCTTGGATTAAGGCTCATGCTAAAGACCCATTTTAACTGAAACATCTCTGTATCTCTCAGTGACGTCACATTCTGAGGTAGTGTGGGTTAGGCTTCAACACATCTTGGGGGACACGGTTCCACGCACACCACTCGGCATCCAAAAGCCTTTCTCATCTCAAGCACCAAAGATGATTGACATTTTCTAAAAGGCAGGGGCCAGATATCTAATCCTCCCTAAAATCCCCTCCAGCCCCCAGGCCCTCCACAGGGGCTGCCAAGAATGAGCAAAAACAAGATTCAAGTGCCAGTTTGATCCACATCAGTGGCGTCAACCACCGACGTGAGGATGGCTGTTCCCATCACTGGTCACACACGACTTGTCAGAGTCAGGCTGCTAAAACCAGCCTTGCCCTTCCTGACAGATATAATAGGACTCAGGCAAGGAAGCTTTGAGGGCAGAGTCTGTCGGAACAGCTGTTTCCTAGGAGAAGGGAAATGAGAAAGGACCTCCTGACACCAGGGATGGAAAGTCAGCCAGGAGGAAGTCAGAACAACCTCCTTCTTCGGCCTGAATGGCAGCAGCCCTCACCTGGCTTCGCCTTACATACCTTTTTATGCTGCCAGGTGTTGAACCAGGCACGCTGCTAAGGGCTGCCCACTGTGCAGCCCTCCACACAGGTCACCCCACGGCAATGGTATCAGACTGCATCCCCATTCTCCAGAGGAAGAAACTGAGGCTCAGGGAGGTTAAGTCATTGGCCCAAGGTCACACAGACAATATGTAGAAAAATCAGAACTTGAGCCTGTGAAACTCCAAATCTGTGTTTTTAACCCCAAAGTCTGTGCTTTTAAGCTCCATGTAGTGACCTTCTTCAGTCACTAAATTTAATAAACCTTACACAGTACTTATTATGTGCCAGACTATGAAGTAAGCATTTTACAGACAGCAACTCATTTACTCACCCCAACAATTTGTAAGTACCACTTAATCCCATTTTATAGATGAAGAAACTGAGAGTCAGGGAGGTAAAGAAATTGACTCAAGGTCGCTCAGCTAATAAGTGGCAGGGCTAGCGTGGGACTCCAGGTGTTCTGACTCCAGGGTCTGGGCTCTTAACCACTATGCTATATAAGGGTATCCGTGCTGGAAGATTCCATAGGGACGTGGGCAGGGGGCCTGGTATATCCCAGAGACACATAAGCCCAGAGGCCCAGCTCTGCCCTGGAAGCTGGGCTCAAAGCTGAAGTGTTGTTATTAAGAAAGAGAACTGATGAAAAGAGCATCAGCTGTAGCTCCAAAGTTGGAAGGAAACTGTGGTGTCACATCCCTTCAGGGACCTGACATTAAACTTTGAGCGAATGTGCAAACCTGCCCACTGCCCCAACCTTGCAGCCACACAACTGGCATCCAGTACTACGGACAGTTCATGCATTATAAATCCATTCAAAAACATCCATGGAGCAAGTCACACACTACAAAAGGTCGACCATATTTTCCTACGCTGAATATCACTATTTTGCATCCTACTCACTTTATCTTTCTTCCTATCTACAGAAGTTTTAATCTGTTTTCAAGTAAAGCTAGAAATAGAAGGTTCCTTTGTAAAAGGTCCTATTAAAGTAAAATCTTTCAAGATAGAGAAGTCTTAAACACTAACAGTGCAGGTAATGCATGGCTATGGCAAAAACTAAGTCTGGAGGTGCGAACGACTAAGTTTTAGAAACGACTGCCCTTCAGCCACACAGAAAGGAGCCTACGCACCACAATTTTATCACCTCAGACAACTTGGTTACCCTCAGAACTTCAGTATCTCCAGGTAGAAAATGGAGCCGTTACCTCTTCGACCGTGTTGTTCTGAAGAGCGAATAAAACTGTGTGTGGAAGACATTTGGCCCAGACTAGGTGTGTCTTACACGTAATCTGATTTTCTCTTTCTCCAGACTACCTCTTTCATGTCCCAGAGGGCACCTGTTACCTTTCACAGGTTACCACAGGGATTTTTCTTTGTCTTTTCTGACAAATGCTCAAGGAAAACAGCTACAGAGCCAGGCGCTTTGTAATGCAGTGGGACCCATGTTCGAACGACAAAAGTCACAGGCCCTGTTGTCGTGGAGTCTCTGGTCTCATGGGGACACAGACATTCATGAATCTCCACACGAAGAAATGTAGAACTGAAACCATGATAAACGCAATGAAGGAGCTTGCGGTAATTCGAGGGGGGTTCCCTGAGGGTCTTGACCCAGTCTGGGGATCAGATAAGGCACCTTGAAGATGAGTGGAAGACAACTAAGCCAAGTGGGAACAACAGATGGCAACGCCTGGGGCAGGACTGAGCATGCAACTTACAGGAAACTGAAATAATGCCGCATGGTTGAAGAGTATGAATAATAACACCAGTTGTAAGAACAGAAACAGCTAATGCTATGGGAGACTGACCATGTGCCAGGTTTGGGTTAAGAACGTTACGTGCACTGAGTAGTTTCACCTGTGCCGGGAAGGGAACCACGAGAGGAGATGAGATGGGCGAGGTGGGCAGGTTCTAGATCATACAGCACCTTGGAGGCCATATTACAGCTCCTAATCTTTACCCAAAGCCATGGAAGCCATTGGAGAATGCTAAGCTTGGGACCAGCTTGATCATACCACTGATTTAAAGCTACGTATTATATAATTCTGGTTCTTGGATGGAGGATGTGCTGAAAGGCCAAGAGAGAGAACGGGAGACAGTTGGGAGGCAGCACGGGGGTCCCAACGAAGGGTGACGTGTGAATGGAAGTGGTGGCGGGGTGGCTGGAAAGACAGGGGCAGGTTTCAGAGGTATTTGGGGGGTAAAACCAACACAGCCAGGTGCCTAACTGGATTTGTGGGGCTGAAGGAGATGGAAGTGTCAAGGAACACCTGAGATACTGTAGCTTCTGAACTGGATAGACAACGGTACTATATTCACTAAGCTGGGAAATGAGGGAAGAACCTGAGCTTGACTGAAATCACTTTGAACTTGAGGTATTAACTCTTTTGAGACATCCAAGTGGAATTAACTATAGCTAAGAACACAGATTTGAAGCCCAGAAGAAAAGTATGAATTAAGGAAGTAAATTATTGAGTCATTGTCCTAAAGAATACGTACCCGTTATTAATGTGTCATGTCTCAGCTCCAAAGCCAGTGCTCTGTGACATTGAGCAGGACCCTGCAGACATTTCTCTGTTTCCCGCTGGCCTAACTCATGTTGGACTTCCCTTCCTCCTTCCAGAGCACTGTTTCCCACCTGGCAGCCAGCAGACAGGTGTACGGGGGCCTGGTGGCCCTCGCCTCAGTGGCCCTCATGGACAAGCTGCAGCTGTACCCTCTGGTACGTTTCTCTGTCACCCAGGAGGCTGCCTGATCCTCTGAAACCAAGGCCCTTTCCCAAGAGACTGGAAACACAGTCTCTGTGGAGAGGTGGCCTCTTCCAAGTTTCTCAGTTCTTTCCTTGTTCACTCACCCTTGGCCCTAGACAGAGCAGCCGTTTTGCGGGAGTTGCTTTTTCTGCCCCTCCAAGAGTCCTCTCTGACTCCTTTTCATAGTTAACCGTTTTACTAGGTGACAATTCTTTGTACTATATTTTCCTTTTTTGAAAACTGGTGTGGCTTCAGTCTCCTGGCTGCACCCAGACTGACAGAGGGCCACCGACCATGAAGAGATCTCAGTACAGAGAGCTAAGGGAGGGGTCCCAGTGCTCAGTCTTAAAGAACTCCAAGATGTACTGCAAGGAAGAGGAAGCCAACTTTGCAAAGGGAAGGAAAAGGGACAGCGAGAGAAGTAGGAGGAAACCCAGGAGATGGAAGGTTAGGGAAACTAAGGGGAAATATGGCTTTAAGAAATGACAAGCAAACATCAGTGACAAAGCTTTCAACCCTTTAACATAAAAATAGGGGAATGTCTCTACAAGAAGATTTTCCCATATACAGAAAAAATAAACAAACAAACCACAAGGAAAGTTGGATAAGACTACATTAAAATGAAATGTAAGACGTCAACTGACCTCATAAAGGATTTGAAAAGTGCAATCACAAAACAGGAGAAAACATCTGCCCGTAACTGACAAAGAAGAATTATCTAGAATATGTAAAGAACTTCTACAAAGCAATTAAAACAGGCTGACGACTTCCAGTAGAATAATGAACAAAGCTACGAACAGGCACTTCACAAAAGAGGGAACTAAATTCATGAGAAAAACTCAACCTCATCATTAGTGAGGAAATGCAATTGAAAACAACAATGCAAAATGAAAAACAACTTTAGGCTCATCGAATCAGCAAATACGAAACAGCCAACACTACTAAATATTGGCAGGGACATAAAGGTATGCTGCCCTGTATGGAGAAATGATGGCCACTACCCACACGTGCCTTTAGAGCACTGCCAATGCAGCTAGTCCAAATTAACACATGCTGGAAGTGTAAAAGGCACACCCAGTTTCAAAAGCTTAGTGTGAATAAAAGAATAGAGCTTAACCATTTTGATATTATTTATGCATTCAGACCATATTATTTTACCTATACTGGGTTAAATGTATTACTAAGATCATCTATTTCTTTTTACCTATGTAATGTCACTATTAGAAAATTTAAAATCGCACCTGTGGCCGGGATTTGGGGATTTCATCATATTCCTCCAGAACAGTACTGATGGCGAGCAATGGGAACGTCTGTACGTGGCTTGTCAGGGTATGAACTGACCCAACCACTTCGGAAAACAATGCGCCGTTTTGTGTCTCAGAAAGGTGCACATGGACCTTGCCTACGACCCAGCAGCTCTCCCGTCGGGGTATATCCTAGACAGACTTGTGCATGTCATACAACATCCCTGGCAGCCCTGATCATAAGAGTCAAAACCTAGAAAGAGTACTCACGTCTCCTGGCAGAAGAAAGGATAGTGAATTATGGTGCAGTCACATAATGCAACCTTATACAGTAGTGAAAAAGAATAGAATACAGCTAGACATAGTAGCGTAGATAAATCTTAGAAATTCAATCTGGAGCAAAGACAGGAAACTACAGAATACATAAAACATGGAAGCACTTTTGTAAATGTCAACAGCTGTGCGGTGTTTGTACCTACCTGTCTAGCATCACACTGCCCTTCTTCCGTTGACACTCAAGTATTCCTTGGTTAAATCCTTCATAGATACTCTTGGTCCAAATGACTCCAAGGGAGGCAACTACAGCCCCTGATTCAAGGCTGGGCACATGGTCCAGCCTGGCCAGCTAGAGGCCCTCACTCTTCTCGGTCACAGCAATTGGTTCATAAATGGCCCAAGAGTGAAGCAGAACCGATCAGAACTGACCCTGGGCTTTTTTCCCCGTAACAACTAGAAAAAGCGACTCCCTTCTCAGTACTCGGAGCTGTGAGGCTGTGAGCCCGGAGGAAGTAGGATCCCCATGAGGACAGCGCCTGCCTGAAGCCACACAGAGGACAGCAGCGAACCCAAGGAGGCCAATTCCTGATGATATTATTTGGAAACCTGGTTCCAGCCATGGCTGATGGAATCCACACCTTTACTCATTTGTTCATTCCTTCATCCATCAAAAACTTATCGGTATCTACTGTGTTCCAGGTGGTCTTTTCAGCCTTGCAGTTACGCAGTGCATAAGTCACACCACATTCTTACCTTTAAGGAGCTTGTAACTCCTTAGCAGGAGAGAAACACACAAAGTCCCTGCTTTGTAGGAGCTTGACCGAGTGGAGGAAGATAGTAAATAACAAAGAGCAAGGAGGGAGATGGATGAGGTCAGGGAGGGCAGGGCCTGGTGGGCAACTATAGGAACTTCGGCTTTTACTCTCTTTACCTGCCGCTGAGACGAAAACTAAGGAGGCCAGTTAAGGACGTTATTGTGACACTCTAAGTAAGAGATGGGATGGCTGTGTGGGGGTGGCCAGAAGTGTCCAGAGCCACCTAACTCCTGCCAAAGAACTGCTTGGTGTTCTGTCATTTGCAGCTGCAGGAGGCTGGTCTGACATGCCATGTTGCCTCTAGTCTCGGATGCCACTCACATGAAATGCACCATTATTTTCTGTACTAAGCAGATGTGCCGCCAGTTAACCTACGAGGGGATTCTTTCTTGTCACTTGAAAGAGCTTCTTTAGACCATTGTACGTCCTGTTCGTGTGACCAGTTATGATCGCATGCAAACACTAAGTCTACATCCCAAACACGACGGGGGCCAGCAGTGATCATAACCACAGTCCAGTTTCAGAGAGGTTGACACATGGAAAAACGTGTGCCCTAGAATCAATGAAAGACAATAGTGTGTAAACATGTCTGACTTTGTTGCGGTGACTGATACATGTTTTACACTTATAAATCCCACAGCTATTTTCTATGAGCATTGAGAGATATAGATGAATCCTGCCATTCACTTCTACTAAACCATCTTATGCTGATTTATGGCCATTTCCTTAATCCCCATGTACAAGACAAATCGAAGCATTTTCAAGTGAAGTGTGACTCATAAAATCTAAGGTTTATACCCTAGACTCTCACATTGGACATGCACATGCCTCAAACAGATATGGACACGGAGCCCATAAACCCACACGCACTACATATCATATCTCTGGCCTCCACCTCTGTACACGCTCTACATACAAGGGCAAAGTTTCTTCCAAACAATTCTGAGCTTTCTCCAAATACTTTTGGTTTCCACCTCATGAACCAGCCACAATTGGAAACCAAGATGTAACACGAGGGAGCTCGCCTAAAGTTCTAAACGTGTGGAGACAACGTTGAGAAAGAACCCTGCAGCACAGAAAGTGCAGCCACTTTGTGAATCACACATGACACACACGCCCCAGGTGCAAAAGACTGCCTCCAGGTGAAGCATGATCGCAACTTCAGGAAGTGATTAGGTTTCTAAGTATTTCCAGAGGAAAACTTCTGCTGTATGTTTAGACCAAGAAAATGCTTTCATGTTCTAAGCCACTAGTAAAGTCACCTGGCCAGATAATAATACGGAAATGACACTTGGTTTTAAATACCTTTTTAACTGATAACACTCTAAAGTGAGAATGCCCAGAGCTGCTGATGAGGCTATTAAATCGATACCCCCACATGCGGATGCGGGCCATAAACTGATAAAACACGGATTCAAAACCCTTTGGAAACATAATTTAACAACCTGTTTCTGGAGTCCTAGGAAGTGTTCAATCCCTTCAATCCAATAATCTCACTCCTTGCACCTCACTTTAAGGAATTCATTGAAAAGAAGCGAAATGCTTGATGTATAAAATTGTGAAGCAACTTATATATAAAGATGGAAAAATGAAAACAACCTACATTTCTAACAGTAGAAAAATATTTAAGTAAATTGTGATAGTTTCATTTGATGGAATATTACATCCCATTAAAATATTAATTTTGAAGAAACTGTAGCAACATAAACTACTTAAACTATGATGCTAAGAGAAAAAGCAGAAGTTGTTTTATTTGCGGTAGATGTACACATTAAAATGTCTAGACATGGATAAGGACAGTAGGGGGAAGAGAAACCATTTAAAAACCATTCTGACATGAATCTGGAATGGTAGATGACTTTGTTTTCATTCCCAGGTCTTTTATTATGATATGACTGCTCAACAAATATTTTGGGAAGCTGGTAACTGAGATGGTCATTGTAAATGATTAAGTGCGGTCAGAATGTATTGGTATGCTCTTCCTCTCTGTGTTTATATGGAGCCAGATCTCTGTGCTAGCCTCATTCCGTGTGCTCATACATATCTGTGAGAGATGAACTGTCCTGGAGGCCTCCAATGGCAGCCCAGGGAACATGGTCAGGTCCCAGATTCTGGAGTTAAACAGACCCAGGAATGAGTCCCAGCTCATCCACACACAGGCCGTGGGACCCTGGGAGATTTTCCTGAGGTCCTCAGTTACCTTTCGAGGAAAATGCAGATTCTGAGACCTCCCCAGCTGAGTTGTAAAAATGATTTCCAATTAGGTATGAAAAGCAACTCATGCAATGCAGCAGTAAGTTACACTTGTTAATATTATCTAGAAGCAGGTTAAACTTTTGTCGTCAGAATGCAGATGGCCAAGGTCTGATTGTGCAATGGCAAATTTTCGGCTGTGGTTTAGTATTAAATTACTCACAAACAAGACTTGTTCTGGTCGGATAGGTGTCTGCACCTTCAACAACCTGACGACTGGTTTGGGAAGGCATGTTCGTCCACTGGACCATGTCACTCCCCTGCTTAAAATCCTCCAGTGACTCCAGAATTCCTATTCGATCAAGTCCAACACATGGCCATGGGGCCCTTTAAACCCGGTACTCGGGGTTCATCTCCTGTGCCTTCCATCCTCACACCCCACACTGCAGGAGTCCTAAGCCCCCTACAATCTCCACAATGAGCAATGATTACTCTTAACCACCTACTTTTGCACTTTCTGTTCCCTCCTTCTGAAACACCCTTCCCCACCACCACCTCCTCCTTACCACCTCTGGTAACTCTTGGTAACTCCTGGTAACTCTTACCACCTCTGCAAGACTCAAGTCTAGGAGGAAGTGTCCAGGGTTAGGGACCCTCCCCTAGGACAGCACGGTCCCCTGAGCTCACTACATTGTCCTGGCTCTGTATTTGCTCCAGCAGCTTCCTGAGAGTTAGGACTTGACTTTACCTTCTCCATCCTCCTGGAACCCAGCAGGGAGTGGGAGCAGAAAAGATGATCAGTAAATGCTGATTAAATACATAAACTGACCGGTGGCAAATAACAGTGTTGTACTTGGACAGGGAAATAACTGAGAAATATGCTGGCAAAATCAAGCAAGTTAATGTTTCACTGGGCTGGAAGCTGGCGCAAGGAGGCGAGTCCTAACCTTGTATTTCAACAAGCCCCAAAACAGGCAGTTGACCTTGGGCCTGATCCCCTTTTGGAATGAGGAACAACAGCAGCAAACTCAAAAGTTTGGCGATGCCAGCTGTAATTATTTCACCGATAAATACTTTAAAGCACGTTTTCTGGGATAAAGGATAAAAATGGTTGTAAATATAAGGGAGGTGCATTACCTCTACAAATAAAGAGAAAGATGCTAAGAATATAGGAATTAAAATTTTAAATTTAGGAATTACCTAAAGCATGACCTTCGACCCAGATTGGAACCATGAACCCCTAAAACTAGGGGTGAGGTGTCAGTTAGCACTTGGGAGTCCATGGCTTTCAGCAGGCGATCCTGTGATGGCCTGAACTGTATCCCCCACCAAACTTCATGTTGAAGCTCCAACCCCCAAGGTGACTGTAGGAGGAGCTAGGGCTTTAAGCGAGGTCATAAAGGTGAACCTGAATCTGATAGGACTGGTGTCCTTATAAAAAGAGGAAGAAGAGACACCAGAGATCTCGCTGCATTTCCTCAAGCTTCCAGAGAAAAGGCCATGTGAGGACACAGTGAGAAGGTGGCCGTCTGCAAGCCGGGAAGAGAGGCCTCACCAGAAACCAACCTTGACGGCACCTTGATCTTGGGCTTCCAGCCTCCGGAACAGTGAGAAAACACATTTCTGTTGTTCAACCCACCACCACCACCAAATTCCATTGTTTACGTGTCTGTGCTATCTTCTGCCAGAGCAGACTAATACAGATCCCGTCCCCAAACTTGACAGGAAAACTTTGACTCATTGAGGATAGAAAATTTGGGGCCCAAGCCATCCTCTCCATCTTTCAATGAATGAGTGTATCTTCTCAGAGGGGCTGAGCAGCTCTGAATGTCATCTTGCAGGACAGAAGTGCTCCAAATGGGACAGGCTTGCCCCTATCCAGCTATCCCATAGCAGAGCAGACCTTCAAATACTGATATCGGTGTCAAGATCAGATTTCCGTGAGAAGTTCAGGGTCCACATGAACCCAGCTGAGGAAGAGATCAGTTACATGGTGTCCAGATTCCTCCTGGGACACACACGAGCTTTCACCACCTCCCTGCCTACCTCTCTGTCCATTCCTGGCTCCCCACCTGCCTGTGCTCCAGACCAAAGCATCACAAAGAGCTTGGGCCTCCTTGGGTCCTCAAGCCTGCTGCACTGGCCCCACACACAGCCCTTATCACCATGGGTGGCCAGTGATTATTCAGAGCCACTAGACTAGGAAGTGCTTTAAGAAAGAACCAAATGGGCCTGGCTCACTTAACTTACGCTGACTGTATTCAAGCACCCTTTTGAAAGAAGCTGTCCAGGCCAGTGTCTGACTACCACCCACAGCCCTGGTAGTTCTGGAAACCATGATCTAGGCACACAAGCCCATGCCTGGTGGTGATGAGAAGCACAGACTGTCCAGCCTCAAAGCCAGCTCTGCCCCTTGCAAGCTCTGACTAGGACACGTCCCTTTCTTCAACTATAAAATGGAGCGAGAAAAGTACCTAGCTCCCAGGGTTGCTGTGAGCACAGATAAAGCCCTAGCACGGGGCCTGGAACCTAGGATGAGCTCAGTAGTCTTAGCCCTTATTTGGGGCATAGTGGAGACCACTGCAGTAGGAAACCCAGCTGTTAGAGGCAGCGTTAACAGATAACCAACAACACGTGAAGACCTCTATACTGATTACATTCGGAAGGCACTTGTCACGTGGTTATCAGTGGTGAAGCTTCAAAACAACCCCACAGAATAGTAGGTGGTGTAATTCTCATCTCATAGATGAGGTAACAAAGGTTTCAGAAAGGTTAAGTAAGTTGCCCACGGAGACACAGCGCTGGAAATGGGGTTCTGCTAGTCCAAATACCAAGGTCTAGAGACCTGAGCCGCCGCGCAGACCCCCAGCCCTGGAGTTTACATGAGGTTGGAAAGCCGGTACCAGTCCTCCACCAGCGGGACGTTTAGTTTAACCAAGAAAAGTTTCCCTCCGCTGTTCTGGGCGGGTAAGGCGGGCAGCGTGGGGGCTGTCGTGCACGAGAGCACCCGCATCGTGGACACACGCGCGCGCAGGCCGCCTCCTTCAGCCTCGGGCTCTGAAGGGAACCGGCTTCCCCGAGCCAGAGCCAGAGCCAGAGCTGACAGCCGGACTCGTCTCCGAAGGCCACTCCTCCCTCCGGCTCCCCCGAGGGAAGGCTTCGGGTTCCACTCTCCGAACCCGCCGCCAGCCCGACGCTTGGCCCAGGCCACCCACTCAGGGACCCCGACACGTAGGAGTTGCCGGGGTGGAAGCCCGGCGCCAGGGGGGCCGGGCGCACGGGAGATGGAAGCAGGAAGCCAGGCCGATGCCGGAGCGCGGCGCACGGTGGCGGCGCCCCTCGCCCTCTTACCTTCCTCGTTCTCATCAAACACGGCGGGCTTGTGGGAGTGGTTCCCGCCCATATTCCGCCGCGGCTCCTGCCGCTGCTGCAGCTGCTACATGCCCGGCCGTGGGGATGCGGGGTGCTCGGTGCGAGGTGCGCGGTGCGGAGTGCCGAGTGAGCGGTAAGGGGTGCGGGAAGCGGGGCGCAGGGCGGAGGCTGCGGAGCGAGCGTCCAGCCCAGGCTGCAGCCGCGCGCCGAGCGGTAGGGACTAAGCGCCGCGCAGGGGCGGGGACCAAGCCCGCCGCGCCCCCTCCTCCCGGGCGTCCCCCAGGCTGCGCTGACTCCTCCGCCGCACTCCCTCCTCCTGGGCGACCCCGGGGTTGCGCTCGCTCGTCCGCCGCCCTTGCCCGGGAACCCGGGGCCACCCTCTCCGCTTCGGGGCCACGGAGCGCGCTTTTCACCAGCTGCAGCGGGCGGGAGACCGGAGGCGGCGCGGGCGGAGGAGGAGGGGAAGGAGGGAACGGGCGGGGGCAGCACGCAGGGGGCGCGGCGGGCGAGCTCAGCCCCGAGGGCGGCCTGGAGGAGGGGGCGCGGGCCAGCGCCTCCCCGCCGCACCCACCGGAGTTGAGTGCTGGGGTCAGCCCCAAGGAGGCGGGATCCCGGCGTTGGACGCTCCCTCCAGGCAGTAAGCGATTTGTGAGCACCTACTCTGTGCCTTCTCCTGCCCCCCACTAAACGCCTTATAAACATCCCCAGGTCATGCTCAGCGACGCAACGGTTAGAAAAATCATTGTTCCCCATTTCAGAGTCAGGCAGACTGAGATTCAGGGATAAAGGAGTTCTTTGGTCAGTAGTTAGTACATCCTGGCTGCCAAGGGACAACTCCTTCCCCCCACCACCTCCCCGACGCCCCATTGAGCCTTATTTGCTCATTCGGGCTCAGACTGGTTCTCCAACAGACGCTTTTCCTCTTAATATTGGTCTAAGTGTTTAATAAATTAAATAAGGTCTAGACCTTTCACGGCCCAACTTGATCCCTTCATTGTACAAGCGGAAACTTAGGCCCAGCGGGGCGTGGTTTGCCCAAAACCATTCTCCCCGGGAGTGGCTAGGCGTGGACCTCGGGATTCCCCCTTGTCCGCAGGCCTCAGAGTCTGATTAAGGGGCAGTTCTCATGTGGGTCGGTAGGCTCCTGGCGGCGGGAGTTGGGGGGCCCAGGTGGGGGAAGGGAGACGCACCGGTGACGGGGGTGCAATGCGTGCGCCCGAGGCTCGTGGGACCGAATGGGGCGAGCGCCGACCCTCAGAGAGCGCTCCCTGAGGGACGCGCAGGTTTCCGCGCCTTGCAGTCACCCGCCCCGCCCTCCTGGCTGGGGGATCTTTGGCCACATCCTGCCATCTGCTGGGCGCCTTATGCCACTGTCTGCGCTCGGGTAGAAAGTCGCGGTTTTGTTTGAGTCTCCCCATCTTGTCTCCTCATCCGCATCCCATCTCTCTCTATCTCTTTCTGCCTCTCTCTTGCGGGGTCTGGGGGAAGATGTCTCTCTGTCTAAAACAGCAAAAATCTCCAGAGACGTGGGAAAGCTGAAAAGATGGAGCCAGCCAGCCCCATCAGCGCGACACAGCTAGAGTTTCAGGATTGGCCTCAACTGCTAGGCTTGGGGTCAGACAGCCTCATTTACAGACCTGGTTCTACCACTTACTGTCTGTCCTATCCAGCCTTGGAGTTCTCATCTGTGAAATGGGGAGGATGGTACTAGTAACTCCCCAGGGTGAGAATTGTATCAGATAATATTTATAAAAGAAGGTAACAATAGTATCTGGCATGTAAAAAATGATCAATACATATTTCTTGCCTTTCATTATGACAACAAGCATTGATTGGTGGCCAGCCTACACCAGGCAAGGTACTGAACCAAGATAAAGGAGATACAGCCCCTACATCAAGAGGCAGGGGGAGGAATGGTGACAGGTATGGGCTCTCGGCCTGTTCTGCCAAGGTTTCAGTCCACTTTTCCATTCTCTAGCAATCTAACGAGGTAAATTACTTAGTCTTTTCTAGCCTCAGTTTGTTTATCTGTAAAATGGGGATAATAATACTTCCCCCCTCCTAGGGTTGTTATGAGGAATAAGTGAATTTATGTTGGTGTTTGGGACATAAGAAGCACAATAGGTGTTAGTTGTTATATTCAGTAACGAACTATTGTGTACATTGTGCTATTTGCTCACATTCTCCCTTCTCTTCCTGTCCTTGCCATGGCTCAATGGAGGGAGGGGCAGTTCCCACCACCCCCACACTGCCAATGTGGAGCTGACCATAGGACTCATTTTAGCCAGTGGTGTATGGGAAGAAGTGACATTGCCAGTTCTGAGTGAGTGACACCTTAAGAGATGTCATGTGTTTCAGCTTGTGCTTTTGCAATCCACCACGAGAAGACCTGGCCCTGGGTAGCCTCTGTTCCCAGAATGAGAGATCCAAAGAGCAGTCCTGAAACCCACATGTATCTGAAACAGAGTTGTAGGCTCATGAGTTAAAAAAAACTATGTGTTCATATAAGACACTGAGATGTGAGAGGGTGTGTTTGTTTCCCAGCATTATCACAGGAAGAGCTAACTAATACATATATTAAATAAATAGTCAGGCATGCATGCAAAGGCTGTGACTGTGATCTGTGCTGTGGTAGAAGGAATCGCAGGAGGCTCTGGGAACACAGGAGGCACTTGTCCCAGCCCTGAGAGGCAGGGAAGGCACAGGGTCCCTGCAGAAGGGTCACGAGCATGTGTTCCCTCCCCTTCTTCCATTGTTGAACAAACAGTTTCTGAACACTTATTTTGGGCCCAGCCCCAGTGCTAGGGACAGACCCAGTGAGAAGGAAGACAGGGTCTGCTTTCATGAAGTTGAAGTTCAAAAGTCTAGTGTGGGACGAGGACAACACTCGCAGTATGGGTCATCCTTTGATTGGGGGAGGGGACATAAGCAAAAGCTGTGAGGGCAGAGGGAGGTTCCTGAACCGCACTCCGGGTCAAAGAAGGCGGTCCGAAAGATGTGGTCCCTAAGCTTTCTCTAGAAGGACAATGAGGAAACAGCCAGGTGGGAAGACAAAAGGAGCCGCCTCTGCAGTCGCCAAGGCCAAGAGAGAAGGGTACCTGCAGAAATCGGGAGCAGTTCCAACTCACTGGAACACAGCTTCAGAGTTCGGAAGTGATCAGGGTAGCAAAACCGTGTTTGGGTATTGAGCGTTCTCTACGTGCCAGACTCTGTGCCAGCCCTTTGCAGGGAGCTAGGCCCTCCAGCACCCCCCTTCCCTGTTTCTCTCCCCATTTACAGGTAATGTGTCAGGCCCTGTTATTTCAAGTGATTTTCCTGAATCACCTTTTTAATCCACACAACAAACCTGCTACCATGTTTCCCCGAAAATAAGACAGGGTCTTATATTCATTTTTGCTCCAAAAGACGCATTAGGACATATTTTCAGGCATAATTTTTCATGTACAACAATCTACATTTATTCAAATACAGTCACGTCATCTTCTGGAACATCGTCATAACGTACTAAATGCGTCCGTCTGGCTGACGATCTTAACTGGGGCTTATTTTCAGGGTAGGTCTTATTTTCGGGGAAATATCATGGGTGGGTGTTATAGAAAGGAGACGAAAGCACAGAGAGGCTACACTACAGACAAATGGTTGAGTGGTAGGCCTGAGATTTAAATCCACAAATTAAATATACTGAAGGTGCCAAAAAAACTGTATACACCTATTAAGAAAGGAAAAAAAACTGCATTAAAAATACGCTATGGTAACCGCTTTGAGCACCTCTTGTAATTGCAGAAGTGAAACGTGACTTGTATTCATCTTTTGTCATCGGTATATATTGAGGATTACAATTTTAATACATTTTTTTTCCTTTCTTAAAATGTGTATACATTTTTTTTTTTTGCACCCTCTGTATATAGTAAACCTGAAAAAAAAAAAAGGGCGGATGGAATAGTGGCTATTTGGGGAGTTGTGAAATTCAGATCATTTTTATTTTCTTTTAAATGCTTTTGTATTATTTTACACTTTTTCTAGTAATCAGTAAAAACAATGATAATTATTTTCATTTTGAAAAAAATCTTGTGGACACTAAACCACACCTGATTTAAAGGCGTGTTTCACAGTTCATCACTACAGTGACTGCATGACATGAGGGGTGTCCTGCAATCATCATGGAGAAGAAGAGGCTCAGAGGGTCAAATGGCTTGTCCTTGATGCCAGAGTTATTGTATTAGTTTCCTGTGGCGGCTGTAACAAGTCACCACAAACTTGGTGACTTAAAACAGCCGAAATATATTTTCTCACTCTTCTGGAGGCCAGAAAACCAAAATCAAGGTGTCAGCAGGATGGGTTTCCTCTGGAGGCTTGGGTGGGGGGGGGCAAGTTCCAGGAATCCTCCAGCTTCTGGTGGCTCCAGGCACTTTTTGTAGGGCTGCCAGTTTTGCTTTGGGGCTTTTTTTTGTAAAAGCATAAATCCTCTTTGGATTACTTTCAGTTAGCGAAAACAGGTACTAATGAAGGTCTTTCATCAAAGACCTTCGTGGTGTATAGCGAACTTTTGAAAAATGGGGGCTACCTGTATATTGTAAGCAATCAATACATGTTTAAATCGGCCATGAGGACAGCCCAAGAAATGGACGTGATAAAACCCGAGTTCGAGGTAACGTTTAACTGCTCCTGCAAAAGGCTTTCTCACTAAAATTTACTGCTGAGCTTGTATTTTGTCAGACACGGGGCTAGGAACACTATGGAGAGAAGTGAGCAGCAATGTATCCCACCAGCCTCTGTGATAAAAGATATCGTGGAAGCAGAGCAAGGACGCTTCATAATCTTTCTCTGTGTCTAGTCATAGACAAAGTAATCATTTGTTCCAAGGGTTACGTGAGATATTTTATGAGAGACAGAAGTGAAATGATATGCATAAGTAAGAATAACACATGGTAAATATGCTTAAAAGCTAAGTATAAGTATATGTTTTTATCCCAAATAGAGGCTGCAGTCCCTAACTTTTCCTATTGGTGGCTCTATAAAATACCCACAGGAAGAAACTTTCCAGGTATACTTGGAAAAGACTGAAACGGGAGACTCCGTGGACACTGGTAGCCAAAAGAAGACAGGTAAGAACTCCATTCTCTACCTGGTGTCTGGGTGAGGGCTGCTTCTTTCGTCAGGAGGACATGGTCACATATTTAATTTGATCACCCTAACCTGAGCTTTTCTCCTTGCCAAGGCTCATTTCCAATGAGAAAGGTCTCCCGGTGTGGAAAGTTGTACCCTGCCTCTCTCACTCTGGTCTCCCTAGCAAACAGCAGAGGTTGGAAGCCTCTAGAAACCCTAATCATGACTATTCAGGCTGAAGGAGTTGGTTATGTCCTATTGAGACAATCTGGCTGAATTATTGTGAAGTAAGCACATTCCTCTCCTACCTCCAAGACAATGTTGAGTGCCGTCCAGTCCCCTCGAGAGAGAACGGCTGGACTTAGTTTCATGTGTTCTACATGAAGCCAGCTCCAGGTCTTGTCGTCTTGTCTGGCTCACATACTGATAAAGCTTTGTATGATCTTCTAACTGTATGTAAAATAGATAAACAAATAAAACAAAAGCCATCTGCTTCTCTGAGCTGAGCATGTCTGGCTTTCCCAGAAGGATGATTGTGAAAAGATATTGGAACTTAATGGGTCTAAGGGTCCTCCAATGAATCTGACAAGGGATCCAGTACGTGATTCTGTGTTACTTCTCAAATCCCAAATATAGGCGCAGAAATAAGAACTTGGATCCTTTTTCTGACTTAAGTTGTCATGAGTAGATTCTTAGGGCTGCTAGTCCTGTCATTGAGAACACGATCAAGCATTCACCATACTTGAACTTGGAGCCATCAACTCCAGCAGCTGTAACCTTGCATTCTTTGTAACTCGATCGTGCTGTAGAGGCTAATGTAATTCCCCCAGGGAAGGTTGTCTTCTGTGCCAAGTCGTTTTTTAGAGTCTGCTAGATCAGATTTTGTTATCATTTCTGGTAAGCCTATTTTATTTAAAACTTGATTCTGGTTCACTTAGAGTAAATACCGTCAGCTTGCACTCTATTTCAATATGTCCTGTTTGGCAGCGTTGTACATCATAAAGAAAAAAATGAGAGAGACAGTTTTGTGGCACACCAAGATAAGGAAAAGTTTTCCCATTCAGTTCTGTGGTTGAAAATCATTTCACTCAGATAGCAAATTATCTCTAACGATGAAAAAATAGTAATTTCAAGAGTGACCTTTTTATTGAGTCTCGGTGTGTGCACTCAAAATAAAGGTCCATAAAATGCTACTAATGTGGTGTGTCTGCATTTCTTGGCACTATAAAATTTCCCTAGAGGCATTGTCATAGTTTGGAACTTGGTAGCCCAGCAATTCTGAGTTCCTTGTTCTTACATTAAAACAATTTGCATAGTAGCTCCATGGTGACCTTAAATTAAGTGTTTGCAGAGAATTCTAGCTGTGATGTGAACCAGGCTGGGTCAGAAGGAAGGTTCTGTGGGGCCAAAAGCAGCATACATGGAGTGTGTTTCATTGTATTCCCTCCTGGGTTTATAGGGATTCCTAAGTGTTTAAAGGAGTCGTCATGAACACTCTGAAACGTACTTGAACTTGTGTGTGTGTGTGTGTGTGTGTGTGTGCGTGCACGCACAACCGTGCACATTTGAGTATTTTTATGGGGAGAGAAATAAAACCTTTCCCAGTTCCTTAAGAGGCTCCATGAATCCACCCCTCCCTTGAAGAAAGGGACTAAGAAACACGGTTCAACAGAATAGTCTGCATCAGGGAGAATAAATCCTTCTAATAAAGCAGAGCCACATGTTGCAGAAGCAATAGTAATGATCTACTGAAAGACACCGTGTATTGAGGGGGAAACTATGTAGCCGGGGAGGCAGGGGACAGACCTGAAGTTGTACTGCCCAAGACACATTATGTGACCTCTGCTAAGCTACTTCCCCTCTCTGGGGCCCAATTTCCCTATCTGTAAACTGAAAGATTGAAGGAGTAGGGCTGTGTGGCAAAGACTGCTATTTGATCTTTGGTATCCATTTGTCCCTTTTTTTAAAAAAATGAACACTCATACATTCATGTCTAGCTAAGCACATGGCTACCTGACTGGAGACTACATTTCCCAGCTTCCTTTGCAGGTAGGAGTGGCCATGTGACTAAGTTCCAGCCAATAGGATGTGAGAAATGAAATGTACAATATTAATAACTGCACTGTCCCTTCCCCTTCCTGTAGGTTGTGATGCTTACATGGTAGTGTGAGCCAGCTTCAGCCCTGCTGGAGAGGACCGCACCCTAGGGAGTAACAGAAAACCAAAAAAAATGAGCCCTGCCTAACCTCATGTGGCAGGATGCCCTACTAGACTTGGGCTGCCTACCTACCTCTGAACAGTTAAGAGAGAATCATACACTATTATAGTTAAACTAATGCACTTGGAACTTGAGGGTTTCTTTGGGTCATCGATCTAGCCCATTATTTAACTAACACAGGTTGGATGAATGGTCATCGTTGTCACCCACTTACATCCAGAACTACATGGGCACACAACAGGCACCCAGCAAGCTGAAAGAATGAACGAACAAATGAACGATCAAATGGGTTTAACAGTCAGGAATAGTATAGGCAGGATTCATGAACCAACCACGTTGGAGATGGATGAGATCATGTCCAAGTATTCTTCCAATACTAAAATCCTGTTGTGGTGTTTCTCAGAGCTGAGGTTTCACTTGGAAGCACAGGGGTGACTGGCATTGTCCCAGCTGAGTGTTTACCAAACAAAGATGGGGAGGGGAGGTTCTAAGAGGGACCTCTCTCCTACCTCCTTTCAGTTATTCTTTCATTTACTCAACAAACATGCTTATTCCATGCCAAGCACCAGCAGGTACAGAAATGCACAACTCCCTATGCAACCTTCACAAACCAATGAAAACGGTGCAATGATAAGTAAAAACGGTGTGTAGCTGAATGGAAGCTGAAACGGGCTAACACGTGGTGATCTTTTCAGTCTTTGAGTCTTCAGAGTCACCCCAGAGCTGGTCTCTAAGAAAGAACTCTCTTTATCTTCACTGACTTTACCATGACCAGGAGTTCTTAGTTTGCTTCGGGAAAGTTCATCTGTCAGAGCCCGTTCTCAGAGTTCTCAAGGCCTCCTCAGTCTAGGTCCACTGACTTTGTCCGCAGAGCAATTGTCATTTATTAGCAATGACCCTGGGATCCTGGAGGGGTCAGAGTAACGGCTGGGGAATGAGAAGTGCTGGTTGTGATCTGAACCCACCACCGGCTGTTGGACCCCTCATTCATTATTCAGTCATTTAGTTTGAACAAGTCATTTCTTTTCAATTGCTCCATTTGTAAAATGGGGATATTTTTTCCTATCTTATAGCGTCATTGTGAACTTTGAATCAAAGTACTCAACAGAGTGCTGGCTGCCTGCCAAGGGCTCAATACATGTGACTAGATGCTGATTTTGTAACATGAGGCATATCCCTCTAGTCCAGAAGCGTAACTGGCATCTAGTGGATAGAGACCAGGGATGTAGCTAAATACTCTATGAAGCACAGGACAACCCCAATAACAAAGATCTGTCCCAAAATGTCGGTCGTGTCGATGCCGGGAGACGCCACCACTCTAATCCATCAAAATACCAGTTTCAACATGATACATTGAAAGTCTTGCTAGAGATCTGCTGTGTGCAATTTAAAATGCCACCCTTGCCTTGGTACTTAATATGTAATTATGAAGCAGTATTTCTCTGACTGTCAATTGGAATTTTGGAAGCATTTGCCTCAAAATACCAGCAGCACAAGCTTTAGTTTTCTATCCACATATGAATCATTGCTGGCTGTCCTACTTACTCAGGTCCCCTTCAATACTTATCAGGCAGCATCTCAGTTGTCTAGTCTGGCCTGCCACTGCGGAGTTTATTTTCTGACTTCAGAGACACCTGGACCCAATTTGCATAATCAGAACCACGTGGGGCCTGCAGTGTGAGGAAGGAGCAGAAATGGTGAGGAGGTTCATGATTACCAGTTAAGCTGTGATGATTGTAACATTTGTTCAGTCAGTGTTTATTGAGCACCTACTATATTCCAGGCACTGTGCTAAGTACTGGGTATTCAGTGGGGGGATAAAAGAAACCCAGTGCCAACACTCATTGCACCTAGCTGCTTTCAGATGGCTTTGGCACGTAGTATTATATTTACACAAACCTTCGAGATAGGCAGGAATGGCATTTGTTACAGGTGAGAAAGATATGCCTACAGATAAGTGCACAATCAGGATTCCTTGTTGCAAAGAGCAGAATGACTTCTAGGCCATATAAGCAAAAAGGAAACTATTAAAGGATATTCATTAGCTTACACAACCCCTGGGAAGCCCAGAGAATAGAACTGGCTGCATGATGCAGCCAGTACATGATTATAACACCCCATTGAACAGGCTGCAAGCACGGTCCATTGCTTCTAGGCACCAGCATTGGAGAAGAAGAAACCGAGCATCTCTACCCTCCTATGTTCCTTAGGATGTCCCATGGTGAGGCGCCACGGACATGGGGAGAGGTCACCCAAAATCCTGGGAAGGAAGCATTGTTGAATGTATTATCCCCTTTTCATAACTCCCTCCTCCTCCCCTCTGCAGGATAAGCCAGTTCCTCCTCCAGCCTCTACAAGGACCAGGGATATTAGTCACCATGCAGCCATTCATTGAGCAATTACTATGTGCCAAGTAGTGTAATAGGCATGTTACAAACTTTAATCATTTTAACCACCCTATAAAGACTGTTTTTCCATTTTCCATGTACGCACAGTAAGGCTCAGAGATTGATTCATCTGTCCAGTTTTTCAATAAACATTTGAAATGGGCATGCAATGGGCATTTCTGGCTGCTGCAAATAACGTGAAGAAGACATGCAGTGCTTACAATTTAATGGTGATGAGAAGGAGCTTGGTTCTGAATGCCCGTCGCTGATGAGTGATGGGGCCATGCACATCCTGCTGAGATTGCCGGGCTCCAAATGTCAAGTACTCAGCTATGTACTCAGATACCTCTCCAGTGGGGTCTATAAATGGAGGCAGAGGTTTTAGACAACTGTGGAGATGCTTGCGGGATTCCATAACCAAATTTATATCTAACTATGAAAATGCATTTTTAGCCTCATTTGAAGGAAGTCACTGATGGCCAGGAAAAGGAAAGCAGACACCAGCAGGGGACAATGTTAAGTAAGCCCCTTGCTACTGATGTTACTGCACGACTTCTGTGACAAGGCTGCCACAAAAATGCATCTCGAACCAGCCTCTGATGACAGAGCCTGAAGAGAATCCAAGACACCTCTGCCACCTACCTGACAAATTCGCTAAAGGACTGGGACCAACTTAAGAAACAGCTGAGTGAATGTAAGGATCAGGATGGGTTTCTTTTGCTTATTTTTGAATGACACATCAAGCAGGGAAATGTAGATTACTTTGTAAAACACTTGACATGTGCACAACAGGCAAAGTTGTTTTTAAGTGCACAGATCAATTTTTGCAAAGCATCGGGCAAAACCATCATGAATGACATCAACAGTGAAAACGAGAAAGCTGTGTCAGGAAGCCCTGTGATGCTTATGAAAGCTATTGATAAACATGTGTTCATTCTGCCATTCATTCATCAAATGTTTGGTGGGGAGGAGTGCATAGAATATTTCTGGCACCAATCGCTGTGCTGGGTGCTCAGTATTCAGCTGTGAGCAACATAAGAACGTGTATAAGATAGAAGAACAAGCAAAGATCTGTGACTCATGTCAGGACAGGTAAGTGCAGGAATCTGTGGGAGAACACAGCAGGTGGCTTATCTTGTCTGGGGTCAGAAAAATGCCTTGTCAGGGAAAGGACAATGCAGATACCCCGTAGTCTGAGCCTGATTGCAGCAGGGCTCAGAACAGGGAATAGTGTTGCGGACAGAGGAACAGCATGGTCAAACCTCCAGGCCTCAGAGGCAAAATGATACATGTGAGGCACATGTTTTATAAACATTTGATGCCCGTGTGTAAGAGGTTATTATAGTGCATTCAGTGAGAAAGACTTGATTAATTTCCATACATTCTCTGGTTCAATTTTCAAAAGACTGACTCTGTAGCCGTACGAGGCACAGCTGCTACTTAATAAATCTCTACTGAACAAATGAATAAGTAACTAAATAAGAGTCCCACACACCATAGAGTTGAAATGGAATTAGGAAGAGCTATGCTGCATGGGTGAAATCTATGTGACCTGTCTGGAAATGTATGGGATGTGCCTCAATCCGCTTTTTGGCTTTTTCTTCTTTGTTTTGAAATGTTTCGATGGTAGAATTTTATAATACATTTGGTGTCTTACATCTCCTTTGTGACAGTGAATTTGGCTCACTGCACAGAACTCCCAGTGTCTTTTGAAAGTCTATGACAACTGAAGGCAACCCATGGGACTGTCGGCATATTCGGACAATCCCAGCCGATGAAGATGGTTTCAAGACATGTCCTACCATAAGGAGCACTGACTCTGCCTTTAGGAAGCTGTAGGTTTTATTACCAGCCCGAGAGTTCCCAGCAGCGTAACTCTGGCAAGACATATGGTCCCTTTGAGCCTAAGAGCTCCAAGTGTAAGATGGGGATTTTATGCTCATCTCTCAGTGTGGTTGTGAAGAGAAAGTTCTGAGCGTGGCCACTGTAAGTGCTCAAAAAACGTTTCTGCCCTGCTTACCATCCTTAGTCTGTGCCATCGGCAAGCCCCACACTCAGAAACGATGGCCTCCGCATGAAAGAAAAAAGGAACTATTCAAATAACACGAGAAAAACTAGGAGGCCACACTTAACGAGGCTTACCGTGCCAGCACCGTGGAGAGGCTGGGCCGGGTTCTGAACCGCTTTCTGAAGAGGCTGAAATGTTTTCTGCCCAAGGTTGAAGTTATTCTCGCCCGCTTCCTGCCCTGGGTGTGTGTTGGCGACAGGGCTTCCTGGAAGGATAGAGGCCAAAACACTCAAAGTGCTCTCTGAGGGAGGAAACCTTAACTTCACAGAAGCTGGAGTCCACAGGAACTGGAAGGTGAGGGGGGTTTCAGGGCCGAGGGCCCAGCTGGGTGCTTGTTTATGGCAGCTGTGCTGGGCGCTGAACTCAAAGTGGCCTTCATTTTATGGGGGGGAAGGCAGCACAGGGCACTATTTATTCACTCATTCCACCAGCACACTCTGTCCTTCCACTGGGCCCCACGTGCTGGGCTAGGTCCTGGGGGACGTGCCACAGCCCCCAGCCCTGAACCTCTCATAGTCCAGTGTGGAGGTTGCATTAGGGGGCGCAGGGTAGGAGCTGTGTTTCTGGGGCTGGAAAACACATACACAATAATCAGAGCAAACCCACAATTCTTACTCTACCCCAGCACTGGTTGACCTAAGGGCTTTGCATAATTGATCATTTAATTCTCTCTCCATCCTGGGGTGAAGGTAGGGGTGTTGGCAAGTAGCATTGTTTTCATTGTACAGATTCAAAAATAGAGCTACAGTCACACAGCTAGAAAGATACAGAGCTGGTGTGTGAGCCCCAAGTTTGGCTCTCTGATTTGAGTTTAAACTTCTAAATCAAGCTGGGAGTCTAAAAGAAAGAATGGGGGTGCCAGAGGCCTGGGGGAGGAGAAATAGGGAGTTGTTACCTAATGGGGGCAGAGTTTCAACTGGGAAGATGACCAAGTCCTAGAGATGGATGGTGGTGATGGCAGCACAACGAGAATGTACTCAATGCCACTGAACTGGACACTTAAAAATAGTTAAAATGGTAAAATAAATAAATAAATAAATTTTTAAAAAATTATCTATGTACCCCTCCCTCATCAAAATAAAATAATTTCTTTCATAGGTACAGGGCACGGTAGATAGACCTAGAAATAGTCATCCCATTGCTCAGGATCATCTTTCATTATCAAAGTAGTTGGATGGGACCGGCGGTATAACACTTTCTACATCAGGAGCCATGACTGGCTACTGGTGTCAGGTTCTAAATTTAAAAGAACACTGTGGTTGTAGAAGCATGGCCAGTGCAACAGCACATGTGTTCAGCTAAGTCAATTCGATTAATTTGTTGAAAAGAATCTATCAAGTGAATCATTTAGCATCCTATAAACAAAACAGAAGGGGGAAAAATCGGAGCCTCTGAATACAATCTCGATTACAACGTGCTACCTGCTAACAACTGGGGGATTCCCCAAGCGCTCTGAAGACAGGATTTGGGAAGGGACGTTACTCCTGAGTGTTCCCATTCTGCCTGAAACAGTACCCCACTTAAACCCTCACACCCACGGCTCTGTGAGGGGCCTGTGGGGTCAAAACCTGGGGGTCGAGTGTCTTCCCAACGTTGCAGGCTGGCACAGGGGTGGACGAGAGCCTGATGGGCCCGTGAGCCCCAGCTCTGGCCATGCGGCCTGCAGACTCGTACTGCCCAGGGCAGAGAGGACTCTCAGACCCATGACTGGCACCTGGAAAGCAATGTATCACCACATATACAATAGAGAAAAACATCGCCAAAACATCGCCTTAATTAAAATCACCCCTCATTTCCCATGGAAATGAATGTTCGAAGGTAGAGTGAGACCTGCACAATATCACACAACTTGTTAGCATCTAAGTATTAATAAAGTATTTTCTTCCTCCTTGCCTTCTCTCTGTCCTTCACCAAGTAAGGACTATTTAATTGTGTGGCCCTAAGCCAGTTACTTAGCTTTTTGCTTATTAGTGCCTCGTCTGTGGAGTGGGGACGTGATGATAGCAGCACCTTCCTTGTGGGTTTTTAGGAGGACTCCCTTGGTGAACACGCACAACGCCCTAAGAAAGGCAATGGG
This sequence comes from Rhinolophus ferrumequinum, assembly GCF_004115265.2. Lineage (NCBI taxonomy): Eukaryota > Metazoa > Chordata > Mammalia > Chiroptera > Rhinolophidae > Rhinolophus > Rhinolophus ferrumequinum. Next base: position 83,358,661 of record NC_046288.1, on the reverse strand, counting down.
CACTCAGCAGCCTCTGCATCCGTATTAGCGGTTATTCGTTTCCAGGTCCCCAACCCACGCACAGTGGGATGGGGCAGGCAGGCGGAAAAGTAGCATCAACTCACAATTTTTTGCCAAGTGTCAGCCTTCCATCATCCTAGAACACCCTGTCCAGCCTTTGTGCTTGGCCCAGGGAGCACAGAGCTGACCGGCTCAGCACCTGACATCAGGAAATCCTGAGTCTGACAAATAAACCGTTGTAAGGCACGTAAGGTGTAATTAAGTTGAAAAATTATAATCCTCAATGAATAACCTGACATGGTAATGTATTGCTCAGTGTATTCACTTTCTATTGCTGCATAATAAATGTTCACACGCTTGAAGGCTTAAAACATCACCCATTCATTAGCTCACAGCTCTGTCTGGAGGGCAGACACCAGGGTGGAATCAGCTGGGTTCTCTGCTGTGGGTCTCACAGACCTCTGGGACCTCTGGGAACAAATCCACTCCCACACTCACTCAGGTTATTGACAAAAGTCAGTTCTCAAGGCTGTGGGGCTGAGGTTCCCATTTCCTGCTGGCTGCCAGCTGAAGGCCACTGTCTGCTCCTAGAGGCTGCCATCATTCTTCCCATGTCGCTCCCTCCACCTTCAAACCAGCAATGTCAGGTCAAATCCTTTCCACCCTCAGCATCTCTCTGACCTCCCCTTCTGCTACCAACCTGAGGAAACTGCTGCTTTTAAAAGGTTCAAGTGATTGCATCAGGCTCACCTGATTAATCCCTTTTGATTAACTCAAAATCAACTGATTAGTAACCTCTAGAACATCTGCAAGATCCCTTTGCCATATAACTAACCTAACCACAGGGGAGATGTCTCATCTGACGCACAGGCTCCACCCCGCTCAAGGGGAAGGGGTCGTACAGGGGTCGTTGGAGGTCATCATAGAATTCTACCTTCCACAGTCAGGCTGAGCGAGGTTTTGCTGTGATAACAAACTAACCATAGTCCACACCACAGGTAAGCTGGGGCATTGTCCAGTCTTCTCCCCCTCACGGGGAGGCTGGCAGAGCAGCCACCATCTCCGACTCAGGTGGTTCCATAGCAGAGAGAAAGAGTGCGGCAAAGCACTCACAGGCTCTGAAAGCTTCTGCCCAGAAGAAACACCCATCATCTCCTCTCATGTGCCATTACACAAAATAACTCCCAAGGCCACGTGTAACTTCAAGGGGGACAGGAAAGCTCCATCCTGACATGGGCCCAAGAAAAAGGAGCCTGGCCATTTGTGATGACCAGCACTAATGATTGCCACAAATAGTGACTCATCAAAGAGAAAGCAACAGCGGTGAGGACGCTGCAGGGTACTGTCTGAGTCAGAACTCTTTCATTTGCAAGAGATAGAAGAAATCTCACTGAAACCAGCTCTGGCCAAAACAAAGCACCAGCTGTGTAGCAAGAATTGACCCCATGGCTGCTTACAAAGGAAGAACTGCAGGACTCAGCCTCGAGGACTGGACCCAGAGATGCAGCTCCAACCAGCCTCCTCCTCCGTCCACCTTCCGCTCTGCTCGTGCACATCCTGATGCCGCCGGCTCATCCGGCAGAAAGGCCCACTCCAGGGTGGGAGACACTGGTGGAATGAGACAGCGACTTTCTCCCGGTACCCATCTGTTAATCCCAGGGAAGGGCGCTAATTGGTCCACCCTGAGACATCTACCCGTTACCATTATCGGCAGGGAGGTAAGAATTGACCTAAGATACGGTTAAGACACAAGGTCTATAACCAGAAGAAAAAAAAATGAAACGAAAGAAAAGATTAAAAAAACGAAAACCACAGCTCCCATGGTCACTCCAGCTGTTTCGTGTGTATTTCATCTTCACAAAAACTCTATGCAATAAATGTGATGAACCCCACGCATCAGGGGAAAACAAGGGATTACAAGATTTGCACCGTCACATCAAAACAAAAGTGAGAGGGATTAAGAAGTACAAATTGCCAGTCAGTCACAGGGATATAAAAGTACAGCATAGGGAATATAGCCAAAAATATTGTAACCGTGGTGCCTGCTGGGAACAAGGCTTACTGGGCTGATCACTTCGTAAGGTATATAAATGTCTAATCACAATGACATACACCTGAAACTCAGATAATGTTGTATGTCAACTGTGACTGAAAAATATAACAAAAAAAGTGAGATGGAAACTGATGTCTATATTACCCCAAAGCCCATGCTTTCTCTACTAAGCCAAGCAAGACTCTTCTAGAAAGATTTTTTTTTTCCTGACTCCTTTCTGCAGAAACAGGCCCAGGGAAAACATTTGGGAGAATTTGTCCTGCACCTTGTTTCTCATTAAACTTTGAATCCGTGTCTTGAGGCTTAGAGAGGGGTCCGAATTCTAGAACATGGATTCTTTTCATAATCACTGTGCAAACGCCAAGCCCAACCTGGGTGTTTGTCTTCACTCCTTCTCTCTGGACCATGTGGGCCAACTTTCCACGTGGGGCTGCCAAGAGCGCAAGGAACAAGCTCAAAAACACATCACATCAACGGGTGAGACGTGCTGTTTTTAACCGAAGGAACGCCGACGTCAACAGGAACGCTGCCGCAATGGTCTGGCGAGGTGCTCAACTACTCCCCCCTCAAATACCTGCTGGCTGTCACTGCTGGGTCAGATCAGCAGGGGCGTCACTGGCTTCGGATCCCAGAATGTAGGCAGGTGTGGAGAAACCCAGAGGTGGCCTCCAGCGCCAGGCCCGGCGTGTTAACATCTCAGACTCTGTGTGTATCTAGTGTGATGTTTCCCACAGAACAGAAGCTGCCACTGGGCTCTTCCAGTCTCTGGCAAAGATAGTTACTGGCTGGACAGTGGGCAACAGAGGAGATCTGAGCTTGGGTGTGGCCATTTCGACCTTAGCGGCCATCACAAGCAGGCACAGGACAAGAACAGAGGGCACACTCAGGAAAGGTGTGATTCTATGTTTGAGCCACGTAACAAAGGCTTAAGGAAACAGCGAGTTCCTATTTCTTACAGTCTGCTCAGGAATTTCCCATAACCCTTTAGGGCTGGGAACAAAGCGTATTTCCCTGGTTACCTGCTTCACGTATTGGAATATGCTATTCTGAACAGCCAGAGGAAAAAGGTAAATGCGCTTTATCCAGAAATGCTAAAAAGAGTCCCGACTAGGGAAATACTAGAACACAAGACAGACACCGGCAGGGTCTGCTACCAGCACAAAGCTCAAGGTTTTCTTCAGTGGTCGGGGCAGATGTTTTCCTCTCTGGGTGTTGATGAGAGAGCATGTGTCCCAGACCCCATTGGCAGCCATTTTGTGACCACACAGGGACCAGCTTTAAGATGGACCTAATGGGACGTGTGTCAGTTCAGGTTCAACCAGTGAAGCAGAAGCAGAGGAAATTGCCTGTTTGAAGGTCAAAGGACACCTGGGTGTGGTAACTAAAAATCCTAGGGATTGAGAATGAAGTGTGATTTGGAGCATGTCACTTAACCTCTCTGTGCCTCAGTGGCCTCAAATGATGGTAACAGAATAAACACATTAATACTCGCTCAGAGCAAGGCAGCAGTTCCAGAGTTACCCATCGTCATTATTACCTGAGTAAAAGTGCAGGAAAGGACCGGTCAAGATGGCTGGAGAGCTCGGCTGGCACCCAGCTACAGACCTCACACTCTCCTCCAGGCCTCAGGGAACCAGGGAAGAATTTCAAACAGCGGCTGACAGGAGTGGACTTCTGCTTTAGAAATGGCTCCTGGAGGGAGAAAGGACTGTGGGCAGACACATAAATCGTGATGCAAATGTGGAAAAGGATCTTGAAGCCACTTCCCATGGAAAATGTTTCAAGAAATGGGTACATTGACTGTGAAAGAGAGTCAAGTCTGTTTGGGGGGCAGGGGTGAGCAGGTGGTGGTGACAAAGTGAGGTATGAGCGTGGTCTTAGAATCACTACAGGCCTGTTCTGAGGAAGAAGGCACAGGAGTTTTAGGCCAAGGAGAGCAGCACCAGGCAGTCATCACATCTCACCTTCACCTTGGGAAGAATTTGTATAGTCAGAGCTGCCCAGAGACTGGAGGGTGGCCAGTAGGAAGTAATGAGTTCCCCATCCAGGGAGGTAAGCAAGCAGACGCTGGATGAGCCCTTGACAGGGAGGCTGTAAGGAAGCACAAGCACCAAGCAGGTTGGTGTAGGTTATTTCTAAGTTCCTCTCAACCTTAATCTCTGTCATGTTACTGAACCCCAGAGACGTTAGTCTCCTATGTCAGCTGTAACAAATCACCGCAAACTGCGTGGCTTAAGACAACGTAAATCTCTTCTCTCACAGTTCTGGAGGTTAGATGTCCACCATGGGTCTCACTGGGCTGAAATCAAGGTCTGGGAAAGGCTGTGCTCCTTTCTTGAGGCTTTAGGGGAGAATCCTTTCCTGGCCTTTTCCAGCTTCTGGAAACTTCCTGCATCCCTTGGCTTGTGGCGTCTTCCTCCAGCAGCACAGCATCTTCCCAATTCTCCTCTCCGTCTCTCTCGGCATCCCGCTCACACCTCCGTGCTCATCCATTCCCCCAGCACTTCCTCAATTCACAGATGGAGCCACTGCTGGGGAGTGACAGGGGGGAGGGGGAGCGACATGATTTCGCCAGCAGGCCACGTGCCCCGTGTGCTTTGTTTCAGAAAGTTCATTGCTTTGTTCACTCTTCTACATGTGGACAGCACCCCCATCTGTCTCATTCACGGTTTCATCCCCATGGTCTATCTCAGGAGATTCAATACAAACACGTGTCGGCGAATGAATGAAGAATCCACTCAAAGAAAATGCTGGTATCTGGCTGAGAAATACCTCCCCGCTCGCTCCTTAGCTCTGGCCGTGGGTCTCTCCTAACATAACCGGGTTCCACACACCATGGGGGCCGAAGCCCCAGCTAAGACACTGTGGGGGAAGGGAGAAACCTTAAGGAGAAGACAAAGGCTTTAGTCTGTGGGAAACTCCCGCCTGGATGTTTAATGTTCACATTCCAGATGGAGCAGCCCTGATGCTGGAGGAGAAAGGGCGCGGGGATAGGGGCCAGGGAAGGGGCTGAGGGGGCTGCAGGGCGAGTGGCAAAGGAGACCTTTGTGAGCACAGCCCCACCTGCATCCAGGGCAGGGTCTCCGGCAGCCAATGGCGCTGGGGCCGTGCTCTGTGGGTGTTTACTGGGCTGCACCTTGCTCGGAGTTAACAAGATTAACAACCATCAGGTTAATTCCCAAAAGCCTTCCTGGGCATCTGCTCTGCCCACATGGGCGCAGGGTGCCGGCAAACCGAGATGAAAAGGAGCACCGGCTGGGTGAGGGACACAAACAAAAGCTGCTTAGCTCATCGTTGGGTGCTCAGGACACAGGGGGAGCTTCCGGTTCGTTCCAGATGCCCCTTGAGGACCACAGACGGTGTCCTGAGTCGGATCTGCCGAGGCCACATTTATGTCAACTTCAAAGGCGCACACCAGGCCTGCTTCCCAGCACGGGGACGGCTCCTGGAGCTGAGCAGTCCAAGGACTTGCGTTGGTGCCTGGGCTTGCTCTCTATCTTGTCCTGAATGTGGGGCTTATTCGATAAGCACATCCAGGATCCCTGGGGTCTGTCAAAAGGGCCTGGAGTCCCTGGCCGGAGCCTGCTGTCTGCCAGGGAGGGAGTGAGGAGGCGGCTTCCTCCAGAAGAAAAACATCTGTGTCTGCTGCTTGCACCTCCAGTTCTGCCCTGTCGGAGAGCGTGCCCAGGAGACGGTCCCTAGGTCACTTCGCTAAAGGTGTTTAGAGAACACACTCTCACCTGCAAAACAGGAAGGCATGACTGGGATCCCTGCCTAAGGGTTTCACACCAGAAAACCACATAAATAGAATGTCAGGACTGGAAGGGGCCTCTGGCATTGCCCAGGGTGACACTGTTTTATGGACATGTCCTGGGAACCACACTGAGCAAACAGCAGGCAGAGGCTGGAGCCGGGTTCTTATCCTTGTGGTCCATCCTCCACCCACCCCACACCCAGGACACCACTTCCCTTTCACTCAGCCCTTTGGCCCTCATCCTTCGTTGTTTCGTTCTGGGTATGGCTTGCCCTAGCCGCTTTCTGTCCTCCCTTGCAGTGAGAGAAGCTTGGGCAGCCCAAGGGCCCAAACTCATCTCTGACTGCAACTACTGCTCCTCCGCAGTTCCATACTATGGGGTGGAAAAATGGAAGGGAGACAAGGCACAGAGCCCCATTGGACCCTTTTGCCTCCAGCTTTGTGACCTTGAGCAAGTCACTGCAACTCTCTGAGCCTCCATTTTGCCACCTAGAAAATGGGACTGTTTCCTATGCTACCTGCCTCACAGGGACACTTGTAGGAATGGAGACGTGACATTCTCTCAGACATTAGCTCAGTGACATTAGCTCAGCATGTGTTATTCCTCGTCGTTGCTTCTGAGCTAGGTGTTCTCATCATCTCCATTTCACACAAAAGGAGACAGAGGACAGAGTTAAGAAACTTGCCCAAGATCATGGCCAGAAGTAAGTAACCATGCACTCCACCGAGTGTCCCGGGGGACAACGTACTACCATAACTGGTTCTGTTACAGGAGCGCTGCCTGCGGAGCAGCCTCTGAAAGAACCGCACTTGGAGAACTGTCCCCTTATTCGAGTCTGCTCTGTACCAGGGCCTGTGCCGGGCTGAGCCGCGAGCTTGAAGTGCACTGGCTTGGGCAATGCTCTCACATCCCCCACCACAGGCACCAGCACGAGCCCAGCCTCCAGCTGCAGACTTGCTGCTGCTCAGAGGGTAGGTGACGGCCCAGGGTTCCCTGGCTGGTCAGTGGTGGGTGGACATTGACACCCAGCTGCCAGATCCCAAGCCCCAGATCACTGGCGCTCAATCCATCACTCTGGTCCCTTTCCCTCCTCCAGTTCTGCTCTAGGAAATCAGCCAGTTACACAACCGGTTTGATCTAGCAGAGACCCTCTGAGGAACCACCCTCCATCCCTCCTTGTCTTCCTCTTGTCCCCTGTCCCCTCACTGGCTGGTCCTGCCACTTCAGGCAAAGCCCCTGCCGAGAGAAACTTCTACTGAAAGTGGGCGGAGAAAGGCCTTGCTTCCCTTCCAGGTGTCCTGCACACCCCCAGGCAGCCCCTCCTCTCAACAAGGGGGACCTTCAGGTCTGAAAGGATCCAGTGTCCCCGGCCAGGCCAGGGGGGCGTGCTCACTGGACTCCACTGGGCCCCACAGGAAATGGAGGCGTGGAGGACCACCCCCAAGCAGCTGCTTAAAGGGGCGGCTGGCTGGGGCTGCAGCTGGCTGCCTCTGCATCATGACGCCCTGGCTGCTCCTGCTGCTGCTCCCGCTGCTGCTCAGTGGCCCCCCCGCCGTGGGGGCTGCTCCCCCAACATGCTATTCCAGGATGCTGAGCCTCAGCCAGGAGATCACCGGTGACTTCCAGAGCCTGCAGGCCACAGAGCCCTTGGTGAGTTCCCTCTGGCCTGCTGAAGACCAGCAGGTTCAATGCAGACCCAGTTCCCGAAAGTTTGCCTTTACACCAGGCAAACAAAAAAAAACAAACAAAAAACACACGTTATTTTTCTTTTCTGGTCACTATTAATCTCAAGAGCATTTGTGTTTTAGTCCCATCCTACTACAGATGGTAGCAGTGGTTTGCACTTTCTTTCAAGTACAAGGAAAAGTAATCAAAGACTTCGCAATTTTGGCTTGTAACTTGCTAGCAAATGTCAGAGGATCTGTTGTAAAATGTAAAAAGGATAAAGGTCCTGAAAGAGTTAGAGCTCCGGAGTTAGGGAGGACCAAAGAATTAAGCTAACTAATACTCTTTGCGAGCCTGGTGATTAAGAGTTTGCAGTAAAGGGATGACACCCAGCACGGGGCTCCATCCCCCACCTGCTGTGGGACGCTGGGCAAATTACTCAGCCTGAGTCTGAGTGACCTGGTCTGTGAAAGGGGATGGCTGGGCACCCACCCAAACGCGTCGGGCAGCTGTGGAGGTCCAAGCAGTGAATACGGACGCAGCACACACAGCTGTGTCTGCACTTAGGACTCCAGGAATGGCAACCACAGTTGTCACCACTCTTCTAAGAGGAAGACCAGGGGCCCAGAGAGGGGAGGGCCCAAGGGCCTCCAGGAGCTAGAATCCTGACCCCCTGACTGCTCATGCAGTGTAGAAACAACACAAGTTAAACGTCATTAAAAGCTGTGGTAAAATGTAAAAGTGTCCCTTTACCCCTTGTAAACACTTCAAACAAAATGTAATGTTTCTCAGATGTGGGGTTTACGATACCCTAACACCTTCTTTGTATTTTCTTTTTAAAAGTTAAATAATGTTTACTTTTTCCCTAATTATAAAAGTCATATCCTTTGTAAAACGGTTGGAAAATGCACAAAGGACAAAGAACATAAATATTACTTGCAATTCTACCCCCTAGAGGTAACTGCTGCCATAACATTCTGGAGGATAATATTTCAGCTTTCCATCTATGCATAGGTATGTATGTGTGTGTGCACATGTGTGCGTGCGTGTGTGTGCATGTGTGGGCACGTGTGTGTGCACGTGTGGGCACACGTGTGTGTGCGCACGTGTGCATGTGTATGTGCGTGTGTGCGTGCATGTGTGCACATGCATGTGTGTGCATATGTGTGTGCGTGTGTGCACATGCATGTGCGTGCATGCATGTGTTTGCTTGTGCGTGCACATGTGTACATGCATGTGCACATGTGTGTGCAGGCATGTGCACGTGTGTGTACATGTGCGTGCACGTGTGTGCGTGTGTGTGAACAGATTGGATCAAACAGCACAGCAGTTTTATGATTTACGTTTCAATAACACCATCAAATAAATTAACATTCTTCTGTAACAACATTTTGTTGTATACTTGCATTGCAATTTATCCAGATTCCTTGGTGTGAAATATGTAGAGCAAACAACTTGTAAAGGAATCTGATTTTAAAATGTAAAAAAAGAATGTATAGGCTCAGAATTGCAGAGCTGGAAGGAAGTGGAGAGATTATGTATTAGAACTCTAATTTCACATCTGGAAAACTGAGTCACACAGAAGAAAAAGACCTGTCCAACGTCACACAGGGGATTTCTGGTAGAGCAGGACAGAATCTGGGTCTCTGGACTTCAGTCTTGCACAAAAAGTAAAACACAGTGATATCAGCATATGTATATATGCCCTTTCATATTATTATAGTATATATTATTTACTACTAGATCTAGACTACAGTTATAGAACTGTTTACATATGTACACACATATATGTATGTGTGTCTGTACATAATATGACAGTTCCCTAACTCATGATAGATGATATAAAGTTTGCACTCTAAAAGTCAGATTCTGGAAGAGCAGTTGTCTATTTTTGGAGGCATGTGGCACACAGTACAAGTATTGTGCATGTTGGCCTCAGGCGTCCCGTGGGATCTGGGGCTGGGCTGGCTGTGGAAAGGCTGGCACAGAGCCTCCTGTGAGCAGGCTGAGGGTGTGTCCTGCGGGCACCACAGTAACACGTACCCTTTTCTGCAGGAGCCGTGTGTGAAATACCTGCCCAGGCTGTACCTGGACATACACGTAAGAGGGGGCTGCCTGCCTGGGGGAGGTGCGGGGGTGGGGAGAGACGCCTTGCCGAAGGATGCAAGAACCCCCAGCTCCCATCCCTCTGGCTACTGACTTCTCCCTCCCTGTCGTCCACTCCCAGAATTACTGTGTGCTGGCCAAGCTGCGGGACTTCGTGGCATGGCCCCAGTGTTGGAAGGTGGCCCAGGTGGACGCCTTGAAGGACAAAGTGCGGAAACTGTACACCATCATGAACTCATTCTGCAGGAGGGTAAGTGACACCATTGGAATTTCTTTCTCTATGTGAAACGCTTATGGCATGCTTCCAGTTCACAAAGCCTTTCCTCAACCATTGTTGCCCTCGGTAAGTGATGGGGACTCAGGACCCACCGTCTCCACAAGCTCCCCGCTGATGTGGGGACAACACCCAGGACCTAATGATATAAGACAGACTGTCAGCAGCCACCTGGGGCAGAGCTGGGGGGAGAGGGTGACGGAATTCTGAGAGCTCCAGGGGTCAGAGGAGACTTTTCTGGAGAAAGGGGCTTCAGGAAGATTCTGGTAAAAGAGGGGGAGGAGACAGAAAGAGCAGGAAATCAGTGCTGGTTAAGACGTAGAAAGTAGACTCATGTGATCGCACGGACACAGCCTTCGGCCTCAGACAGACCTGGACTCCTGTCTCCATCTTCTTGCTTCCCAGATGGGCGCATCCCCTCACCTGTCTGAGGCAGTTTCCTCACTTGTGAACTGGGGACAGAATAGTGCTTGTCTCCTGAGCTCTTTGGGAGGATAATAATAATTACTCCTTGACCCTGTGTGTGCCGGGGGGTGCTGTAGTAACTCTCTTGATCCTGAGAACCCCAGAGGGTGACTAAACACAGAATCCCTAACAGCATCCTAGGCCAGGAATAAGTCCTTGGGAAACTTTAACAATTAGCTATTAACTTATAATTTATTTGTTCATACATCAAAGATTTGTTATGCATTTCTGCCCCACACCCATTTCCCTCCTCACGCCCCCTCCCCTTAGTCTTTGGGGAGGAAGACGGGAAGAGGACCTCGTTACAATACCATCTGATAAGTGGTGTTACTAACTCTCAAGTGTTTGAAGGTGACCTCTGGTGCTGTCTGTCACCGTGTCCCCAATGCCTGGCCCAGAGTTGCTGCTCAGAAACTAAGGTTCATTGATTCATTCACGGGCTCCCCCATCTGTCCATCTAGTCAACCAATGTTATGAGTGAATTCAATAAATAGTGAGGAATCTAGAGAGTCTATGGGAAGGTGAAGACATGACCAGCTCTTCTTGGGAGAGTAAGGGATGGAAAGTTTTTGCCCAAAGGGAACAACTGACATCCTTGAGGGTTAGCAGGATTCCTATCGTGCATGGGCTCGGCCACCACCTTCAGTAACATTCCTGCTCCTGGCACATCTTTTTTAGGATCTGGTGTTCCTGTCAGATGATTGCAATGCCTTGGAATACCCAATCCCAGCGACCACGATCCTGCCAGATCGTCAAGGCTGAGGGAGCCGGACCAGGGAGAAGCCATGGGGACTGAATTATGTCAACTGCCCAGACACAATGGGCTAAAGCCATGGTCCCCTCAGGTCTCCCTATTACTGTAGTATCTGAAATGGTCACGTGTCTGTCCACCATCTGGAAAGCAGGGACTGTGCTCTATCCCCAGAACTTACTTTGAACATAGTTAGAAGCCTTGTCTTTATTCCCCTTGGCTCGTCTTGCCAGGAAGGTTAGATACATAAGCATGTTTATTTGATCACGAGGAAGAAAAGAGCAAACAAGCTTCTCTTTGATGAACAATTAGCTTGAAAACAAGCAAAATAGCATGTCTATAGTACTGCTTTAATGGAGTAGTGGTACCATTTTCCTTTCCTGATAGGAACCTGCTTACATTTAACCAAACTTCTATTCCATACCCTCTCCCATCACAAACATTCCTTAGACTTACCTTTCATTTTTAAAGAAATTTTCACTGCCTATAAGATGTATTTGCGAGGTTTGTAATTACATAGTGCTGATGGGAACCACTCTTTCATGGAAAGGTGATGAAAATCAAATAAAGACGATCTTTACAGTGGGAAAGGTGTCCTGCTGTGTTTGTCCAAGGTGGATGTCAGTGCTTATTTCACGTTCTTTCTAAAAGTCGCTGCTCTTAGCAAGATGCCCATTTCTCCCTTTTGCCAAAAAGCCCAGGTGTTTCTGGGTCTGCTTCAATCCACCTGCATGAATGTCTGTCCTTAAAGCGTTGGGAGATGTTCCCATTTAGATATCGGTACAGACTGTACCTTGCATCATACCCACAAGCAATGCAGTACCTGGCACGTATCACGAAGGTCAGACGCAGGCACCTTGGGGCTGAGGCTCATAGAGATTAAGTGACTTGCACAAGGTCACTGGCTGGCAGGTAAGTGGGTTGAACTCCAGGGCTCCAAAGCCCACACACATCCCAGGGCCTCCATGCTGGTTCTCTGCAGGTGAAGCATGTTTGTTTAATTAATTCATGAAGCCTACAACACACTCTCAGTTGAGTAACTGGATTGGTGAAATGTTGAAATGTGAAATGTTGATTTTTTTTTTTTTAATTTGCATGTTACACTGGGTTTTTTTTTGTTTCCTTTACTCCCTTCAGTACCTATGGGCCATGCCAATCCTCCTTCATCTTAGACGCCTGTGACGTCTCAGATGATTTACGAGAATGCGTCATTAGGTTTTCATTTTCTATTTAGAAGCAGAAGACCGCAGCATCGCAAAACAAATCATGATTGTGTTGGTTTCCTAGGACCGCTCTAACAAGGCACCATAAACAGCTTTCACTGTTGACCGCCTCCCATCCAATTTCCACACAACAGCAGAATAATCTGTTTTAAATATCCAATAAATCACATCCTTCACTACTGAAAAACTTCCTATTGCTTCCACATTGAGTGAATTTGAACTTCTCAAGTTGGTCTACTTACTTACCACTCCCACCACCATCAGTCTCTCTAAAGCATCCTGTGACACACAGCACTTGTTCATTTGTTTGTTTACTTACCTATTATGTGTCCCCCTACTAGACAATAAGCTCCAGGAAGGCAGGCACCATGTCTTCTTGTTTCACCCTTTTATCCCCTGTACCTAACACTGTGCCTGACAGTTAGTAGATGCTCAATAAAACATTTTGGACGTCTATGGATACTGGAAACTGCTTACCGGGAAGACCAAGAAAAGTCACCAGTGACAATCGTGCAATTCCAGGTGGCCCATCCCCATTCTTTTTCACAAAATGCACTACATTGCACACACTCATAGACTCATAGCCTCAGAGGCTTCCTATGTTTCCAGGAATTCCTGGTTCTTGCTCCTTAGGTCAACTTCAAAACCTCAGTAACTCACACTCACCCACACAGGCACGCACAGACCCACAGCTCGTGGGTGTTCATTCTCTCAGCGCTGTGATCTGAAAACATGACTGCCTGGGCTGTAGCCAGCAGCAGAGACCTAAGCAAAACCCTTAGCTTTCCTTCCTGAGTACATCAAAAAGCTTAATCATCAGTTTGGCTGTCTTGGAGCACTTTGACTGCTGAAATCAGCATTTCACCTCCATACCCAGGGGCAACTTAAACCAACTGAGAATTATTAGGCAAAAATCCTCATAGTTTAATCTAAGTTGATTTGCAAAAGTGCTAATAATGTGAAATCGCCTTCTGCATTTGCAGAATATTCAGGTCTATAGATTGTCAGATCAAGCTTTCCCAAGACAGAGTAAGGACTGCCCTGAAATCTATTAAGTGTTGGAGGAGAAGAAGGAAAAAATAGAAAAAGAGCACAGTTACCCAGAAAATGGCCGAGTCAGCAGTCATAACTTAGGTTTATATTCCTTCACACAGAATGTGTCCTGGGAATTATTTGGACATTGGATGTGCATTTCTAAAACATGTGCAATCAAGTTCCTGAAATGCAGCTTGGCTTATTTTTCAAGAATTTTCTGGCAGCCACACAAAGATAAGGAAACGTGCTCCAGAGTTATTGCTTTTTCATTCACTTCATCTTGATACCAGGGATCCAGCATCAACCCAATTTAAGATGCTATAAAATCAGAAGATGCTCCATATTCAGAAGATGGGCTCAGGTTGCTGTCACTGTCACAGCAGGGGTCACCCTTCCTCTGGCCTACAGCTCTGCAGACATTCTGAGTTTGGAAAGCGTTCAGCTCTGGGGGACAGGACCTGGAGTTGTGCTTTAACACTGTGTATTGATGCTGCAAAATACTCTTAATTTATTGATGATAATAACGTCTTAAGTATGTGGAGAACTTTGCAATTTACAAAATATTTTCATGTCTACTTTTCCCTTTGTTAACTTTAGTTCTTATGCCAACATTGGCGAATGGGTGGATTAGGACAATTTATCTGCATTTATAGATTTAAGAGTGAAGTTTCAATTAAATACCCTTTTACACCTACAAAGACGCCTACAATTTTCAAATCTGACAATATTAAGCGTTCATGAGGACACGTGGCAGTTGACACATGCAGACAATTGGAAAATGATTTGGCATCACCAAGTGAATTTGAAGATATGTCCACCCTATGACCCAGCTATTTCAACCCTAGAATAGACCCTAGAGAAACGCTTGTAAATGTACCCCAGCAAATGTGTCTAAAGATATTCAGAACAGGATTTCACAAATGACCGATAAAAACCCCAAAGTCCATTAATGACAGAAAGTATGAATAATGATGATGTCACATAATACAGATGATATAATGTTGTAGAGTCATACAACATTATATCATGACACTAATTAATACATTACAATGACAAGTAATCCCAGGCCTGAATGTCAGGTACATGGTGAAGAGGAGGAAATACGGAATGTTGAAAAGCACAAGAAGGAACTCAGAATGATTCCATTTCTGTGAGGAACTAACAGGCAAAGCATAAAGTGTACTTTGGGGACTAGAAACATATGGGACTGAAGCTTTAAAGGGGTTCAAGAAAGTGCCTAAAACAAAATTCAGGACAGAAGCTATGCCCCTGAGGAGCAGAGGAAGAGGATGGCATGAGGTGGGCAATACATACTTTGAAAATAATTGCATGCTTTTTTCTTAAGTGACGTTCAATATTTTGTCACTCTTTAGAAAAAAATATATGTTATTATCCAGTCAATATTTAATAAATAAAACATTAAAATGAAGAGCATTCACAAAAAACATCAAAAACTAATTATAAATGCAATTTGAAAACCAATCCCATTTACGATAGCAGCAAACACCATAAGGTACCTGGGAAGAAATGTAAAAAAAAAATGTGTATAAACTTTACAGAGAAAATTATAAAACTCTATGGAAGGACATAAAAGAACGCCCTATATAAATAAAGAGATAAGCTATGTTTATGAATCTCAAATGAACATAAATTCAGTATATCCAGTGACCATCCCAACAGGATGGATCTTGATATGCCGAGCCTAAAATTTATAGAGAAGTATGAAAAAAAAATCAATAAATTCTGAAACAGAAGAATGTGGGGAGGGAAATTTCCCAGCAGGTATCAAGACTTGTTATTACATCATAGAAATTAAAATGCTGGAGTTTGATGCCAGGATTAAAAAATAACCAGTGGAAGAGAACAGAGGGCCAGAAACAGACCCATGGAAATTTGGTAAATTGCTGAGAACACATGACAAATTGGTGGAAAAATAATAAACAATACAATAAACGGTGCCAGGACAACAGGCTACCCACTTAGAAAAAACGGAAATTTGATCTCTTCCTCATACCATACACAAAAATAAATCCTACAACAACAATGGCCTTAACTAAAGCAATATTTTCAAATATTTAGAAGAACACGTGGCTGAATATCTTTGTGATATTAGGATAACAGGACCCAAAGAGTGCATCCAAGAAAGAAAAACATTAAATACAGCAGAGGATTTTAAAAGACACAGCAAATAAAGCTAAAGAAACCCCCACAGGTTGGAAAAATACTATGCAGACAACTGTTCTTATCCAAATGCCTACAAATCGATAACAAAGATAGAAAAATGGGTATAACCTGGAAGAGGAAATCATAATGGGCATTTAAATATATTGAAACTTTCTAGCAACCAGAGAGAGGCACATTAAAACCACAATGTAATTCAAGTTTACGCTCATCAAATCGGAAAAAAATAAAGTCTCATAATACCAACTCTTAGTGCAGATAAGGAAAAGCAGGAATTCTCATCTGGCGCTTTTGGAAGCCTAAGTTGATACAAACGCTGTGGAAAGCCATTTCATTTCTGAGGATCGATCTCAGACAAAAACTCACAGGAGATGTGAAGGAGGATGTTTATTATTGCCTCATTACTGCCTATAATGGAAAAAAGACAAAAAGACTAAGTCTCTCAGAAAAATGAATGAACTCTGACATACTCATTCCGTGCAATATTACACAGCAGTTAAAGTGATGAGTCAGACGCCCATGCTTCAATGTGCATTGATCTCAAAACCACTGTCTACCAAGAAAACAGGTTGCACAACTGTCCATTCCTTATGCTATTTGTGCATCTTTAAAGCTTTCAGAAACTTCTAGGGAGCATAAGAAAATGGACAGGAAACACTTCACATTCATGATACTGGTTGTGTCTGGAGAGTAGGGAAGAAGAGATGGCACTGGGAGGAAAACAGAGGATTTTAACTTTACCAGTAACATCTGATTTTTTAAAACTTAAAGCACGTATGACAAAATGTTAACGTTTACAGGATCGGAGTCGTGGGTCCATGGTACTTACTGATCATTCTTTGCTTTTTTTCAGTATGTTTCAAATATTCCAGAATTCAAAATGTTCAGATAACCGTTGTGCTCTATGGAATAACTGAAATCACCTTCCATTAAATGACACAATTATTATTCAATTATTGCCTTTCTCCCCACTTTTCTGACGTAAAGTGCCATTTCTTCCTGCAAAGAGCTGAGCTAAACTTCGTTATTTGACACAGAGCCAGAGAGAGCTCTGGGGAGAAAGTGATCCTCAGAGAGGTTCAGTAATTGGCCAAGAGTAACCCAGCCAAGAAGTTTGGGACTTAAACTAGGGTTCCAGACCAAGGGGCTGGGCCAAAGCTTAGACATTTCCTCAAGACCGTCAGAGAGGAACACAGAATGGGTGGGGCCACACAGCTGCTCAATTGTACAGCCTCCAAAGCCTGAGCTTTCCCCTCCCCAGTCCTGCACGCCCCACCCCCAGCTGCTGGCCAGGGCCTGGTGGAAGCCTCCATCCTCCACTCACCCACTGCGTATGGCAGGAGCCCTGTGCTGATTTACTCCAGGTACCAGAAGCAGACGTCCGATGTGGGAGACCGACCTCCTGGTGGGAGAACGTTATCTGGCATCTTCATGGAGCCCCCAGCTGTCAGTCTTAGCTGCTCCCTGAGAAAAAGGAAAAATAAAGACGAAAGGGTCTTGGGCCCAGAAATGATGTCCCTGACACCTTTGCTGCTTTTAGCGTCCCTTCAAACGTCTCTCTGGTGATTTGTACCTTCTGTTCCACAGATTTGTTTTCCCTGTATGTTCCGTTCAGGTTGGCATTTTCAATCACGTGTTGCGAGAATTCTCTGCTCCAGCCCATGGACCACCAGCATGTTCCCACCAGGCAGGTCAGCCTCCCTCCTCTTCCCACCCCATTCATAAATCCACATTTCTAAACCCATTCCTCCTCGTCCCTCCCAAACCGCTTCCTTCTCTGTTCAGTTTCATATGGAAAGTCCTGGAATGATCCATCAACTTCACAGCCTTGTGTAACATATTTTATAAACAAAAAACAGTGTTGTTTTGATTAAAAGTGGGGAGGCAATGAAGGAACCGTTACTGTAAAATTAGTCAAATACAGCAATTCAGTCTCTGGAAGGCATACACATGGTGACGACACATAATCAGCAAAGAAAATGAATTTAGATGCACAGTGTTGATGCTGGAAAGTTGATCTGGAGCCATAGTCCCGTGAGGACGAAGTGAAACCCCGTTCTGAGGAGGGTCACCGCAGAGGCCTGCAGCCCCAGGGACAGGACGCTGCTGACGGCTGTTGGCACCGCTTCCGCTTCGGGCGCCACTGCTGCCAGCACAGGCCCCTCTGGTGCCATAAGCAGCAATGGGCTCGTTACCCTCTTATCGGTGTGGTGTCACAGACGTCCTGAAATCGCTGATAAGCCTGGCTCCCATCTGGCCCAGCCTCTCCCGGCAGCAGGCTGGCCGGGGCGGGTGGAGCCGAGATGCCATAAAGCCACGAGTGGCTGCCTGAGAGGGCTGCATTCCAGCCTCCGTGAAATGGATTTATAGCCCCTGCTTATCTGTGGCCACGGGTTGTGCTTCCTCCAAGGAAACTGGGCCCCGGAATGAGGTCCCTTTCTGAGGGTGGACACCGCATGGCGGAGGGATCCATCTGAAGGAGCAGCCCACCTCTCCCTGGTCCCTGCTCAGACCTGTGGGTCACCCCGTCCCCCAGCGGCTCTGTTTTCTAGAACGCTGTGTGGTTTATGGAGCCCAGGTAGACGGAATGACTCACATGACCTTTTTGTGTTTCGAAAACGACCCTATGATGATGGCTTAGAACAAAATATTTTTCTCCCACTTAAAGATGACAAAAGGAAGTCTGCAGCAGGGAAAGTAACTTCCCTGAAGGCCCAGTTATCCAGCGGAAACGAGCCTTGGACCAGATCCTCCGTCCCGAGGTCACCTGATGCTCCGCCCACCTGCACTCTGGGACTCTCAGCTGTAGGATAATCCTCACCCCTACCCTTGCATGTTGTAAAATAACGTTTTGCCAAGTTCTTTTGTGACTCATGGTTGGGGAGTGAAATGGTTACACTCTATCACTCCTAGGCTGGGGGTAGGTGTAGGGGGTGGGGACACTTACCTAGGCTCCACAGGAAATGTCTTAGCTGTTCACACACAAAGCAGGGCTTGTTTTGACCTTGAAGTCAACCCAACCTCCGATTACACCTCCAGCCAAAAGAAGCAAATAGGATAAACCGGTGGATTGTGCTCCGTAGCTGGTATCTTGCAGGGGACTGGGGCAGCAAACAACAGGGCACGGTGATGTCTTGGGAAGACAGAGGATGCCTGCGGAGGGCACAAGCAAAGAGATGCAAATACTTGGCCATAGGCAGTAATGAAAAGCTTCTTCTATCAGTGGATGAACTCTGGGTATAAACTGAGAATTCCCTACAGTTACCAGCAAGAGGGCTGATGCTGGGAAGAGGTTTCTGAAGGAGAAGTGCAGTTGCCAGACGAAGAACAGATGGGCCAGAGGTCATGGCAGCATGATCCCTCCCTTCCCCCGGACCATCCACGACAGCATCAGACGGCTTCATGCAGGACAGAGGGCTGCGCACACCTTAGCAAAATACACTCTTTTAGAAGTGCCTCAAAAAATTCAAAATAGAACTACCTTATGACCCAGCAATTCCACTCCTGGATATTTAGCCGAAGAAATTCAAAACACTATTTGAAAAGATATATGTACCCCTATGTTCCCTGCAGCATTATGTACAATAGACAAGATATGGAAGCAACCCAAGTGCCCATCAATAGACGATTGGATAAAGAAGTAGTACATGTATACAATGGAATATTACACAGCCGTAAAAAAATGAAATCTCACCATTTGCAACATCGATGGACCTAGAGGGTACTATGCTCAGTGAAATAGGTCAGACCGAGAAGGACAAATACCATATGATCTCACTTATATGTAGACCCTAAAGAACAAAATTAATGAACAAACAAAACAGAAACAGATTCATAGATACAGAGAACAAACTGATGGTTGCCAGATGGGAGGGGGGTTGGAGGACTGGGTGAAAAAGATTAAGGGGTCAAGCAGTACAAACTGGTAGTTACAAAATAGTCACGGGGATGTAAAGTACAGCATAAGGAACATAGTCAATAACATTGTAATAAGTATGTGTGGTGCCAGGTGGGTACCTATCAGGGTGATCACTCCATAAGGTACATGAATGTCTAACCACGATGCTGTACACCGAAAACTAATATAACATTGGATGTCAACTATGATTGAAAAAGAAAATTTTTAAAAAGAAACAAAAATCCCACAATCTCAACACCAAACAAACAAGCAAACAAAGAAGACATATTCTGGAGCCAGAAGCCTGGGTTCAAATCTTAATTCTGTCCCTATAAGCATCTCTTGGCCTCAGTCTCCACAGGGTTGTGCCGAGAGTTGTGTGGATAAGTGATCGCATGGAGAACACTTGGGAAAGAGGCTGGCGCACAGTAGGTGTTACATCGATAGTCAATGACACATCAATAAAGGTTAGCAGCTGCCTCTACTGGGATGCATCCAGGGACCCAGGAAATGCTGCTGGAGAGCAGGGGTGGTGGGGTGCTCCTTGGAGAAGCCCCAAAGCTTTGCCTGCATGCACTGACCATCAACAGGAAAAGTCAGAGCTGTCTGAGGCTGGCCATACCCTCCAGATATAATTAATCATAAACAGAATTACACATGCAAATGAGATTCTCAGCTCCAGCAAATAGTGATGTGGGGATTTAGGAAAGCATCAATGAGAACTTTCTGTGCGCATTTCTGAAGTGGTTGAGGATTCTCAAAGGTCCAGATGCAGTGGTATGTACATGCTTAAAAAATCAACCTGCTAACTGCAGCCCGAGAAACCTAACATTGTTTGCTTTTCACTGCTCTCCAGTCTGTGGACCAAAAAAAAAAAAACCCAAAAAAAACAAAAACAAAAAAAGACCAGGACTTGGCTTGGCCCAGCTGGTCTCCTTCCTGACTGGCCCTTCCAGCCCTCTCTCCCCACCAGGAAGCCACAGAGACCATCTCAGGACATCAACCTGACCCTCTCCATCTCACACAACCCCCCACCACAGCCTCCCAGTGTCAACCGGGCTGATGGAAGCCCCTGGGGTCACAAGAGAGTGTCTCTTGGGAGAACCTGGATGAAGAGCAGGTCTCAGAGTACCCAGCAACCACACTGGCACCAAGACCCCATATGACCTGGAAAATCCCTTCCCCCTCCTGGCCTCGCTTTCTCAGATATGAGGTGGGGGACCAGAGAGAGATGTAGTCACGTGGGCCTTGATGGTTCAGTTCACTCTCCCTGCAGTGTCAAGCGTGTTTTTCTCCTCTGGCTTGAGCAGGGGGGTGGGCTTGGTGGAGGAACGGTCATCAGTCAGGTGTCTACCTCCCTCAGTTGACCTGAGACCAGACCAGGTTGACTACTGCTGAAGACAGTGTCCTGGAGCTTTGTGCAGCGGGAAAAGCACCGCTGCCCTCTAGTGGCCACTGGCCAGAATGAACAGTGGCTCCGTGGGAGACGCCCGGAAATCCACACTGAAGGGCACTGAACCCTACTGTGGGCCCCGGAAGCAACTTGCTCAGTGTGGGGCACAGGAAAAGGTCAAACATGCCCGCCCCCCCCCCGCGGGACTCATGCCCAAAGGGGGCAGATGTACAGGCTATATGGGTCCCATATGTAGCCTCTAGCTATGTGACCGTGGGCACATTTCTTAACCTCTGTGTCTCCATTCCTTCATCATTAATTGGGCTAAAAACCAAAATGTCCTCCCAGGTGCAGCTGGTCACCATGACTACCTGTTTCCCAAGTCCAGCCCCTTCTTGTGGTACCCACTGCTCCCACCTGGACCAAACCAGCAGCATCCCTCTCGGGTCAGTCTGCCCCCACCTTTGCCCCACTCAGTCCTGTCCACACACAGCAGCCAGAGGTCCTGCTGAAAAGGCAGTCAGATCACACCAGTCCACTGCTGACTGTCCTCCAGTGGTTTTTCATGACACTCCGAGCAATAGCCAAAGTCCCCAGCACGCCCCCAACACAGGATCTGGGCTGCCACCTCTCAGACCTCACCACCTACCTGTCTCCCAGTGCCCACCC
The DNA here is from genome assembly GCF_004115265.2 of Rhinolophus ferrumequinum. Taxonomy (NCBI): domain Eukaryota; kingdom Metazoa; phylum Chordata; class Mammalia; order Chiroptera; family Rhinolophidae; genus Rhinolophus; species Rhinolophus ferrumequinum. The sequence continues at coordinate 83,337,193 of NC_046288.1, read as the reverse complement.
TACTCTGGCCACACCGACCACTTCCTGTGCTAGAACACACTTCCTGTCATCACCCCTGGCCTCTCAATTTCAAATGGCAACTCTCCCCCTCCCCCCACGTCCCCAGCCCCCGACCCGACCTTCCTCTTCTCCACTGCACCTGCTGCTGTTATAGTGTTTTAAGTTTTCATTTCATCAGCTGTCTACCTCCCCCCCAGAGTGTCAGCTCCCCGGGAACAGGCACTTTTCTCTGTTTTCCTCACTGCTGCGTTCCCAACATCTATTACAGTTATGTAACTCATTGCAGGTGGTCGATAAATATTTGTTGGATAAATAAATGAATGCGTGAGCAGGGTTGTGATTAGTATAAAATTAGCTAGTCCCAGGCTGGGCACAGGTGAGCTTCCAGCGTTACTGTTGCTCTTAGTAAAGTCCAAAGTGAAATGTCACTGAGAGAAAAGTGTCCTGACCGCCGTGGGGCACAGAAGGGCCTGTGTTAGTGTCACAATATCAGGAAGGCTCCTAGGAGGAGGTGACAGACATATGAGCAGAAAGTGGGTTTTGAAATAAGCAGGAGTTTGCCCAGGCTCTCACCTGGGTGTTCAGGTATGTGGAGCAGCAAGTAAAGATGCCACAGAAGGGGAACCGTCAGGTGGACGGGAAGCAGCAGGTAGCCCGACGTGCCTGGGGGACCAAGGTGGAGTTTGAAGCAGGGGAGAAGCACCCCTATGTTCTAGAAAAGTCACTCTGGCTGCTATATGCAGGGCGGCGTGGGGGCAGGACTGGAGGAAAGGAGAATCCCAGAAGGTTTCTCCAAGGCAGTGGCAGTTGGTGACAGGACAGCTGGCAACTGCCTGTTAAGGCAACTGACTAGAGCAGTCAGTAGAGAGGAAGTGGGGTGAAAGCGATGATTCCTGGATCTTATAAGGTGGGAGGACCTGGATGAGGAGCATAGAAGCTACCTTCCAGTCCTGAAAGCTTTTAATTTTTTTTTTCAGCATTGCCCCATGACTTTTTGGATTATTAGCCACTAATATGGTTCAAGTCCAAAAAAAACCTATTTTATTCTCACATAAAAAATAATCCTCACCAATATCATCCTCAATGCATTGAATGGTACTGCCATAAAAGCTTGCACCACTATGGGTCACATCAATGGGAATAGAGTGACCAGACTGAGGGAGGTGATATCCATTGGATACAGCTAGAGCACACGTCCCAGCATGCACTCCAGCCCAGAGCAAACATTGACAGGCTGCTGTTCTCAGAGGAGGGACCTCCCAATACACACCCAAATTTTCAGCTGCTAGAAGGGTCGCATGTTGGATCCGGGGGTGTTCAACCTAAAGATGGGAAGAATCAGAGAGAATAGAATACACAAGAGCTCTCTGCAGTTCTGTCTCTCAGTGCTATTTTGGGGTTTACATGATTATTAGCTTTGCTCCAGTTGGTATCAAAATGTAGAATTAAGAGTCACAAATGGAAGTTGCAAGGAGCAGAGTCTGACGTATTCGGAAGGACTTTCTACCAGTCAGAGCTGTCCACCAAAGAAATTGGCCTGGGCATGGGGTGAGCTCCCCCTCCCTGGAGTAGTCAAAAAGAGGCCAGACATTGCCTCTTGGGGAAAAGGTAGAAGGCATGTCTGCATTTGGGTTGGACAAGGCGATCCTTAGTCATGCTTCCAAAACTGCAAGTCCACAAATCTGTGATCTGACTCAGTGGTACCTGGGCACCCATTCCCCGGTTGCTCCATCCCCCTCTCCCAGGCCTGGATTCACACGCTGCACCCGGAAACGGCCTGAACCGTTTGAGCTGTGAGACCCAAGGAGCCTGTGTGCGCTTGCCCATTTTACAGGCTGGAAATGGAAAGTTAAACAGCAGGGTGGACTTACACAGATTTGCACAGCTGCCTCATACCCGCCAGGGCACAGACCCAAGGTCACTGACGCCCAGGCTGCTCACTCCACTTCATAAGGTTCCACTTTTGATTTTTTAAAAGGTCAGTTTATTTCCTCTTATCTGCAAAAAGTAAAATGAATGTGCCTGGCCATTTCCATTTCAGCAAGAGAAAGTCCCTCAGTGTCTAAGTTGGGGAGGGCAATAGGGCTGCGACTCGTTACCATCAGCTTGTGACGCCCAGGCTCCATCTTTGTCACTGGGCCTTCGTCACTTGATCCTCACCCTTGACCCCATACCCACCCGCTATTGCTTTAGGCCTGGCTTCAGGCTTGGTGGCAGACATCAGAAATTCTCTCCCCGACAAAGGTCAGGCCCCACAGCACGTCATGGAGCTGCCTGGACACGGTGACTCACGGACGTGACAGCCAGCCCTACACAGTCCCACGGGCTCTGCTTTGCACCACTGGGAGTCAGGCCAGTGAGGGGACCAACCCATGACAACTAGCTCAAGCTGTCTGTGCCGGGTGTCTCAGCCTGGGCACATGGACCTCTGGGGCCAGTTACCTCATCATGATGGGCAGACGCCCTGTGCACTGCAGGGTGTTTAGCGGCACCTCTGGCCTCCATCCATTCGTGACGTGCCAGGAGCATCGCCCAGTGGCCAGCCAGCCAGGATCATCAGAAATATCTCCAGATTTTGCCACATGTGCCCCTGGGCAAAATCACACTCCAGTTGACAACCACTGAGTTAGAACCAACAGCATCTTCCCTCTTTGCCTTGCTCCCAAAATATTCTTGTGAGGTCCTGGAGCAGGAAAAAACATTTTATTGAACTTTTAGATTGGAGTATGTCATTAATGGGTGGGCGCAGACCCTGATTGACCCTGGGTGAGCGGAGGGTGAGCTTCCCACATGGCCATGACTCATGGATATCACTATGCCAGCCCCTAGAGTCACTGAGTGTCCCACATCCAATCCAAACCTCTCCTTTCATGGAGGAAGAAAGTGTGGCCCAGAGAGGTTAAGCAAGCAGCCTGAAGTCACACAGCAGGCTCAGTCATCTCACTCCCTGCCCAGTACTGTTTTCACTGCCCCACACCAAGCCTGGATCCCACCAGCACCAGTCAGGGGGCTAAAAGTTGAAAGTAGGCAAAAAACCCTCTCTTGACAGGAACTAAAGATACAGACAGAGCCTCATTTTCACGTTACAATGCTGTGAAAATGCGCAAAGCGAAGTGTTGTAAAAAACATTGGTGGAATGAACAAATACTGTGAGCCATGCGAGCCGGCTAATAAAAGGAAGAGCCCAAAATTGTTTGTTGCTATTATAAGGGTCATTTTCCCCCCTATAAAAAGAGTAATTTTCGTTTACAGGGACCCCGGGCAATTTTCCATCTAATTTGATGTTTTATAACGTCTGCAAAGCCACGCAGCCTTAGTTGGCTGTGCGGCCGTAGACATTTTATTTTCAAATTTTCAAGGTTATTGGTTCATCAAGAGCAAAGGAAAAATGTGGCTGGGTTTTCATGGGTCCTGGTTAGAAAGGCAGCAGCTGATGGTCTGGGGGCTGGAAATGAACTTGCTGTAAAGCCCCCAACCCCACGGCCTTCCCTCCCTCGGTGGAGTTTAGGACATCGGGCTAGAGAGGCTGGGGTCATTGTCACAGGTGAGGCCCCCACGTGGCTGCCCTGCCCAGAGGCAGTTACACTGCCCAGAGGCTCAGTTATCCAGACCTCCAGGTCTCAAGCACCCCGATCTTGCCATGCTGCTGCCCTGTCATGCACCCCCTGTTAAGTGCCTTATGTAAGTTTCTCATTCAATGTTCACAACAGCCTGTGGAGTGGGACACTATTGTGATCCCCAGTTTACAGAGGAGAACAGCGGACTTGGAGAGGTTACCTCTCCCCCAGCAGGAGGCGGGAGGCGCTCATCTGAACCCGGTCACAGGACTTCGGCGTTGAGGTCCTTCCACTCTGTCTACACTGGGACACTCTTTCCCACCATCATTGCACGGGTCCTCCCCACCATCCAGCTCATCATGGAGGGCCTCAATGTCCTCTTCTGTGAAATGGGCATGACAGCATCTATTGCCCTGGGAAGTGCTGAGGCCTCAATGAGGTCACATCAGTGAAAAGCAGCCCTGGGAAGTCGGTGGTGCTGAAGCCTCGACAACAGAGGGTCGCTCCCTTCCTGCCAGACAGTGAAACGAAGCGGGGCTCGTGGGAACAAGGGCCAGAGACGACAGCGTGAGGAAAGACAGTGATGGAAGATAAGGAAGAGGAAGTGGAGAGGCACAGGGAGAATCTGGAGAAGAAGCCCAGTTAGAATACACATGACCTGGTTTTCAGTGAGCATGTACTCTGAACCGGGCTGCAGCTGGGACTTCCTGTGCACACAGCCGTTCCATTCTCAAACTAGGACACTGGAGACTATTTTTCTCTTTTACAGATACAGCTGAGGCCATGCAGGGGCGTGTCCCACACTCTGGAGGACGCCATGGCAGGGTTGTCAGCCCTCATGGGGAACAAATGGAACAATCAGATCCCCAGCTCCTGGGACATTTCCATTTATTCCAAAGCTCTCTTCTTCTAGGGCCATCTCTGTTCCTGAGGACCTGATTCAGATGAAAAGGTTTTTGTTTTACATATACATGTGCTTTCAGAAACAGAATGCCACAGAGGAACTCAAGGAAAATGGAAATTACCTGAACCCCAATCCACAGACACAGTGGCACACCTTTCCAAATATTTAAGCTAAATGGGATTGTAATGCATACAGCACTTTGCAAGTTCTTTTTTCACTCAGTAGTTACAATGGACAACTTCCCACGAGCTGATGTCCTGTGCAGCATCTATAATGGCAGCGGGTGTTCCATTGCTTGTCCATAACAGGACGTGTTCTAGCCATTCCCCTGCAGTTGGACACTTGGGTTGTTTCCAAAGTTTTACAAGGATTTAGAATGCTGAGTTGGACACTCTCATAACTAAGGGGCATGTCCTTATTTGGAAGAACCATTTAACTGAGGGCAACATGGCAGGGAGCCTAGAAGGGCCTCAACTTCCAAGAAATTCAAACCCATCGCCACCTTCTGCATGGAGCAAGACCAGATGTTGCAGCTCAGACCCCTCTCGGCCACCTGCCAGGTGTGTAACTGCAGTCTCAGTTTTCTTACCTGTGAAGTGAAGGTGTAAATAACGCTTGCTTCACTGGTCGCTGGTCGTGTGAAGGCTAAACACGACAATGGCACATTTTGGACTCTCCTTCCAGATTTCCCTAGAGAAAACATAACTTCTAGCCCCAGGCACCAAGCAGCAGACCTTGAGGCAGAAGGACAAAGGGGTGAGAAAGACAATATCAAATGAAATCTCAGGACCGGATGGGAAAGACAAAAGGGAATATGGGGCGAGAAGGCAAGCTGTAGAGGGCAGAGAGGCTGGAGTTTTGCCTTCCAGGTCCTAGGCTATGCTGGAATTCCCTGACCACAGAAGCCTCTGCCACAAAGGCACAGGGGGGCCCCAGCTAGGTCAGCGCTCATCCCTTCCCCCTCGGGTGCCTGGGAAGCCCCCAGTCACCTGCATTCCCACCCCTCGCCCTGCCCCCATCCACTGAGCTGTGATTGATCAGGCTGCCTGTCCGACCCCACCCCCCTATCCTGGCCTGGAGGGCCTTGGGGGCAGTCATTTCTGTCACCTAAGGGCCCATGTACTGCCTGGCACAGCCAGCGGCCACATGGCAGAATGAATGAACGAGTAACTGTTTCAGGTGGGATTTAGAGAGGGTTCAACCGGGGGCACTGAGTCAGACGCCAGGATACGCAGTGGGGGGGTCCTGCCCCGTTCTGGTAGTCTGAGATTCTGGGGAGTTGCTGAGACCCTGACTCAGGTCCCCCCTCTGTGCAGGTTTGTTCTTGTTCTCAGACAAGTTACTCATCTCCTCTGCTGTCCAATGGGTAAAGTGGATGAGGGGTGTCTGCTGGGACCTCTTAATTACACCCCACTCTGAGCACCTGGCAGCAGTAGGCTGTCGATTGTTAGGGAATCCGCGTGTTTGAAGAGTACCCAGTATTTGTTTTAATCAAGTATGGTAAGACACTCAGGCAGCGAAATGGCTATCATGAAGGACGCAGTTTTTAGACGCACAGATCCTGAGAGCAGGAGGCTCACCGTGCCACACAGGCCACACGAAGAAGCTCCATGGTCGGTCAGGAGGCAGAGGGAATGGGGACCAGGCGGGCAAGAGCCCTTACTGAGGTTTCCACGGGAAGAAACAGGGAGGCAGGGGCAGCAGGCTTAGGAGGGGTTAGTCTGAGTAATTTCAGGGGCTCTGGGGCCCCGGGTTTGTCCCCCGTGGTCTGGTCCCTACCCTCAGTGACTGGAAGGATAGAGGGTGGTAGTGACCGAGTGTGAGCGCACAGTAGAAGAGGGTTACAGGGGGGCTCTGGATGGGTGGTTTGCATTGGGAAGGTGCCCTCACAGAAGTCCCTTACTCTCCCTAGGAGTCGGCTCCCCCTGGGAGGGACAGTCTCTCCAAGATCAGCAAAGTCCCAGAGGTCAAAGCATCAGAATACAGAAAATTAAAGGCATGGTTAATACACCATGAGACCCAGTACAAAACAAGGCCCTGGAATCAGCTGAGTTTAATCCCAGCCCCATCTCCAACCAGCTGTGTGATTTAGCCAGTTACTTACCATCCCTTGGCTATAAAACTGAGAACTGAAGTCGTGGCCTCTAGCGGTACATGAAGTGGGGCCAGCCAGGCACCTGCCTCGGGCACCGACACTAAAGGCATGAATACATCGCTGGCATAAGGCAGAAATCCAGTGCCGGGGAGCGCAGGTCTCTGCACAGCAACCTAACTGGGCCTGCAGAAGGGGAACGTCAGCCCTAGTCCTGCTCAGGTGGCTGCTGGGAAAGTAAGCCAGGCTTCTCCCCCGTGCGGAGCCACCCAGCTCTGCCAGCCAACGGGAGGCGGTGTGAGATTGCCGAGCTCAGCAGCTGACTTTCAGAAACAGCACGAGGTATTATCCAGAACTGCTTAGCCCAAACGAGGGCTTTATTTTATTATCTACGTTTTAAATGCTTTACTATGCTCCCCAAGATGCTGTCTGGTTTGGAAAATCACCTATAACAAATGCACACACTAAATCTCTTATTTTGAACATAGAGAGGCGTGCAATTTTTATTAATAGAGCATCAGTCTCTCTCTGCTTTCCCTCCCACCCCCCACCTAATAAGCAAATATTTGAAGAGTATCTGTTGAAGGGATGCCCTGGCCAGTCTCAGTTCAGCCCCGCTTGCATCAGACTCCCTGTGAATAAAAAGGGAAGGTGTTCTGGAAGGTTCTAGCACGTGCTCCCTGCCCCATCACCATGCGGGTCTTGGCCATTTCGAACCCTGGGTAGATCCAGCCTCTCTCCCTCTCCGTAGAGAAAGTCGCAGGGACATAGAGCCTCCACACGTCCTTTTCCCTGTCCCAAATGAGACCTCCCCAACCTGCCTCCCCTGGGGTTCCTGGCCTCCTGACTCCCTCCCTTCTTCATCAGACTCTACAAATTACCCCTGAGGACAGGGAGAGGAAGACACCCGGGGTGTCCATCACGGGAGAAACAGAGTGGACAATGCAAGCTGGGCGCACCCCAGAGTCTAATGGAGCAATTAGAAATGATGGGTTCCAGCACGACATAGTAACGCGGTGGGTGAAACCACGGGGTGAAGGGTGGGGGAGGGTGTGGAAAGAGGAGGAGAGGGTGGGGAATGACGGGAGGGAGGGAGCAAGAAAATGAGATGCCTGACCAATATGTCTCACAAAAATTGAAATATACCCATAGAAGTAACTCACATTTCGTAAGAACATCCAAGTAAAAAGACATAAACACATGTGCACACACAAGAGACGGAGGTGGGGTACGGGGCTCAAAGGGAGCAAATACATCCATGAAAAGAAAGGCTTCCGCAGCCACGTGGAAGGAGGTGTCAGGCTGTGGGGATGTGCTCACCTCAACCTCTGCACCTGAGGGCTAATGAGAAAGAAAAAACAAGAGAACACTAAACATATACACACAGACATGCGCGCGTAAAGCGAATCCTGCTCTAAACCGGCCTTTCCCGTTGCCTAGATGAGCCCTGCATCCTGTCTGCCCAGTTTTGGCCACGCTGCTCCCCCTGCCTAGGATGCTGCTCCCACCCCTCAACCACTCAGCTTTGCCTCATCCTTCAGATCCCTGCTCCCATGCCTACCCCCCCTGCCGCCCCCGCCAGCTGGCCTCACCCCTTCCAGACTCCCTCACCGGCACATCTACGTCTGTCCTCCGAGTGCACTGAAGTCAGGGCTTGCTCACCTTCTTCTGTCATCCTAACCCACTGCAGATTCACCTCTGCCCCCACCTCACCACAGTGTTGCAGGCCCCTCCCACTGTCCCCACTTGGGACATTTCAGTGGCAAATCCAAAGGCCCTTCTCAGCCTGAGCCCCTGGGCTCTGCCTCTCCGTATTCTCCTCCCTGCTCTCCTCCCACTTTCCCAGCTAGGGCCTCTCCCTCCTACTTCCCAATGAGGCGCGACCCCTGGACCCCCACCCCTCTCTCTCTCTGCACTGTTTCTCAGCTTCTCTCCACACCACGGCTTCCCTGTCCCCTCACTCACTGGCCATGCGGACCCCACCAGCCCCTCCAACTCAATATACCCCAAGTAACTTGCCCCCGGCCTCCCCCAAGCCCACTGCTCTGCCTGGCACCACCGTCAATGAAATTAGAAATCTGGTGTCATCTGTGACTCTCCTTCTACTGACCCCCTAGTTGTCACTGTCCTAAGGTTTGTCTTTGGTGTTCATGTCTCAACCCCCCAGACGATGGTGCCGGCATTGGTGGCAGGGACACTGACGAATGAAGCAGAGGCCCAGGCTATAGATGCTTGCAGTCATGGCGCCCATTTGGAGGCAGGCGCTGTGTGACAGGAGCAGCACCCAGGCAGCCGAAAGGAGAGCGCTCGCCTGGTCGGCTCACAGGTCTCCCCCCTGCACCAGACAGGGTCCCAGCAGGAAATCCCCTACCTGAGAAGACTCTAACACAAAGACTGCTGTCACGGTGTGTGCGAGGTTTGGGTACCACAAGGGACAGGGCACAGAGCAGGGGCCACTCTCAATCGTCAGCCTGAAGGAGGCCATGGCAATGGTCACTGTCACCATATAGGACCACGGTGGGTGGGGGACAACCGCCAGGAGCTGTGGGGGCTCCAGCAGAACAAGGCAGCCAGCCCCCCGCAACCACTGTCTAATATACATTTTATTATTACGTAGGGATGGTGAGGCCAACGGATCAGGAGAGAACTGCCATTGGATAGATTTTCGTTATCCTCACAGATCCTGAAAGAAGGGAACACGCCATGACTGGCATTGGACACACGGGGAAGCACGGGGGTCGTCAGGAGGCAGAGGGAGGGGAAAAGCGCTGGCAGGAGGCTTGACTGAGGTTTCCACTGGGTGGACTGGGTGGAGAGGCAGGGCCAGAGGCTGGGGAAGGGCTGTTCCAACAGTGAATCAGGCGTGGGCCAGGAGCTGTCCCCTGCTGTCTGGTGCCTGGCCCTGGGGGATCAGGGCTGGCAGACAGTAGCTCAGAGTGAGCGAACCCCATAAAGAAGGTGGTTGGAAGATGTGGGCTCTGGTTGGATTGAATTTAGAAAATGCACTGGTGAGTTGTTGACTCTCTCCGAGACTGGCTCAGCCTGGGAGGGTCAGCAAGGCCCCTGAGCTTAGAGCTTCAGAATATATACAACATAAAACGCAGTTAATACACTACAGAAAGAAGGAGCCGGGATGGCTGGGTGACGAACGCCTACCCCTTACTCTCCTCCTACCCTTGTATCTCCTGCTAATGTCACCCACTGGCCAAACCCAGCTGGGAAGCAAAGGGCAAGGGGGCTGGTGACAGAGTCAGCCTCCCTGTCACAAAGCAGGGAGCCGTGTGGTTCCGAAGGGGAGGGGTCCATACTCAGGGGCCACTAAACTCACTGTGTGCAGGTAACGGCCCTGTGTGCCCATCACGTGCCTGTTGAATGGGAGATGCAGTCGGTCTGAGAAGGTGTGCTGGAGGACACACCTCCTGAGCTGGGTTTTCAGGGATGAAAAGGCACTTTCCAGGGAGTGCTGGACAAATGGAAGAGCCTCCACAAAGCCACGGAGATTAACACAATATGTTTGGCAAGCTGCTAGCTTTGCAATGTTGCTGGATTGTGAAATTTCCGGGGAGGAGGGTGGCTGGCGCGTACTAGATGCTCAGGGAATGTCTCTGCCTTTAGTGTTTCAATCTCCTCTCTGGGCCCGTCTGCAAAGCAATGCGTTCATGGGCGTAAAATGCTTCCAACAGGGACTGGTGCAGCGTAAACGCTCAGTAAACCTTGGCCATCGCCATTATGCTTGTTTTCAGGAGGAATTGTAATAACACCACCTATCCCACCTGCCAGGTTCTGAGGAAACTCAGATAAGACAATGCATTAGAAAGTTCTTTGTAAATCAAAGGACCAACACAACCCATCTCGGGGGCAGTAAGTAGCCTGGTGTCTGGACAGGGGAATGGGCCGAGTGGTCAAGCCCCCGGGCTCCAGCAATCTGGGACGGGGGCAAGAGCTGACTTGTTTGGGCCTCACCAGCCTCACGGACCAAGTCATCCCGTGGAATGAGGGAGAATGCCAGGGTCCGCTTCCCATCTGTGATCAGCCTTGACTCCAAGCCCATGCTCCACACCCAGTATTCTGGAAAAGGGAGAAATAGCCCTCGGGGGGCCAAAGAATACAATACCCTTGGATGCCCCTGGCTGTGTGAGATCTCTGAAAGGGCTTTATCGCTGCACACGGGCGGCTGCCAAAGTCGAACCAAAGCCCTTCCCAGGAAATTCTTGGCTCTGCCTGTGAGCGGCCTGTCTCGTGGAATTAATTTTAGCCTATATGTTGCTAACACCATGCAAACAGAGACGTATAAAACAGCACCCCGAAGCCTTTGCATGGCAATAAATACTGAACGCGCTGAATTTATGTATGTTGCGAGTCGGCCCCTCTGCAGGAAAGCGTAAAAGCCATCCCGAGTGGGAGCTGGGACATTAAGACGCTCTTGCTCGTGGGTGCCACTGGGCCCCATGAAGGGCACTCATGCCTTTTTCCCAGGCTCCTTCCATCTTTCTGCGGGGACTGTGGCCCTTATGGGGTGGCGGGGAGGCTGCCATGGTGCAGGCGATTTTTAAGGCCATGCAACCACAGGCGGAACCTTCTCCTCAGCTCCATCAAGTACCCTGGGGAAGGGGCTTTGGGAGGGTGTCTGCATCCTGGAGTCAGCGGGCTGTCGGCCTGTAAGGCTGGAAAGAGGTTTTCAGATCATCTTCTTCAATCTGATGATGTCAGAGTTTGGCCAAGGTCACACAACTCAGTGGAAGCACCTGGACGTGGACACCATAGGGGAGGAGACCAGCTCAAGGATTTGGAGTCAGAGAGTCTTGGGGTAGAACCCTGACTCTGACAATTCCCTGGTTCTGACGTCAAGCAAATTGTTTCAACTCTGTGCTTTGGTTTCCTTGTTTGTAAAATAAATGGTACCAGCCCTGGAGCATGGAAGATGAACCGAGATGGTGTATGTTCAGCATCGCCTCCAACGCCTGGCACACGGTGAGTGCTTGAGAAATGGCCACTGTCATTATGATGACACCTGAGTAAATGCATATCTTAGTCTGGGTTTCCAATGAGTAGAGCCAAAGACTTAGGCATAAGCAGTGTGTTTGGGAGATGGTCCCAGGAAGCAGGAATGAGGGGACAAGGAGAGTGAGACAGGAAAGGAGGAAAAGACTAATATAAGGTCTGTATCTACTGTAGGCAAAGGGAGACCCATTCTGCTGGTGGACTTTATGGAGAATATTATAAAAACTTCATCGAAGGATGTAAAAAAGGGCTAAATGAATGAAGGGCTATGGCCTGTAACATTCTGGGAAAACTCCATGTGGTCTTGTAATCAGCCAGGGTTTGATCAGGAAAACAGAAACCGCTGCCGGTATTCAAGCAGGAAGAAGTATGATGCAGGAGTTTGAGGTTTCCACTGTCTTTGGAATGCTGAGGGAGCAAAGCTCAGGAAGGGTGCTTTCGGGAATTCTTGGGTTCAGAGGTCAGGAGAAAGACGCTTGTGGCCCTGAAGTGACACTCAGGAAGACACCCAAAGCTGCAATCAAAACCCCACGTCCAAGCTCCATGACACCCACGGAAGCCTCCAGAGAAACACACATCTTCCTTCCTCCCAGGCTCATGCCGGGGCCTCTCCCAGGTGGGCTCTTGCTGGACCCGAGGGCAAGGGAGTCTGGGACATGCAGTTTGCAGGCTTCATGATTCTGCAGGATAGGGAAGCACTGGGGACGGTGAGGCTGGCCCTAGGAGGGAACGTGGTGTTGGGCATGGTCACCGATGTCCATTGTCCCTCTACATTTGCCTATAAATGTGATGAGATGCCAATTAAATCCTCCCAAATGACAAGAGTCATGAAGAAGAATAAAGAGCCAAGGATTACCAAGGCAATGTGGAAGAGAAAGAAGGCAGAAGCGTGTGTTGGGGTCCCTTTGACCACCCTAGGCTCAGTGATTCGCTAGGACTCACAGGTCATCCTCACAGCTGTGACTTATTACAGCGAAAAGACACAAAGCCGAATCGGCACAAGGAAAACATGCGTGGGAGGAAGCCCACAGAAAAGCAGGTGCAGGTTTCCAGAGTGACCTCTCAGTGGAGTCACGCAGGACACACTTACCCAGCTTGCGCTGTGATAAAGCCTGTGGAGCTTGTCCCCAGGGAAGACCATTTGAGACTCATCACCCATAGTTCTTATCGGCGGCTGGTGACATACACATCCTACGTCTGGCACTCACCAAGATTCCACATTCCCAGAAGAAAAGCAGGGGGTCATCACGGACCATGTTATTTGTGCAAATGGTATCGGCACAGTGAGCTTCTCCTATCAATTATGTGAATCGTGGGAACCCTCCTGAAAGTCAAGTTCCCAGACACCAGCTCAGGGCCAACCTTGCAAGCACACCTTTTCAAGAAGAGTAGCCCCAGGCCAGATATAAGAGCTGACAATTAAGTTCTCGTACGTGTTACAACGATGTTGCCAACCGTTATTGACATCAGAGGGATTATTCATTATCAATTTGTACCAAACTGACAAACAGTTAACCAAGTTTACCATTTAGAAGTGCTGAAAAGGCTGCATGAAAAAGTTAGACGACCTGAACTTTTCGCCAACAATTCATGGCTCTTGCATCACGACAATGCACCAGCTCACACAGCACTGTCTGTGAGGGAGTTTTTAGCCAGTAAACAAATAACGGTATTGGAACACCCTCCCTACTCACCTGATCTGGCCCCCAATGACTGCTTTCTTTACCCGAAGAGAAAGGAAATATTGAAAGGAAGACATTTTGATGACATTCAGAACATCAAGGGTAATATGACGACAGCTCTGATGGCCATTCCAGAAAAAGAGTTCCACAATTGCTTTGAAAGGTGGACTAGGTGCTGGCATCGGTGCATAGCTTCCCAAGGGGAGTACTTTGAAGGTAACCAGAGTGATATTCAGCAATAAGGTATGGAACACTTTTTCTAGGATGAGTTCATGGACTTAATTGTCCAACCTGGTATGTTCTCTTTTCTGCACAAGGGGGAATTGTACTCACCAGATATTGAAACTTATTATAACACTATATTAATGTTATATTAATGTTATATCTCTATATATTAATGAAAACAGTGGTAGTGTTGACCCAGGGACAAGAAATATGTTAACGAAGAGAATAGAGAGAATGCTGGGAGTAGACGTCCCACCCCCATAAATAGGTACAAAGCTAGCAGTACAAATCATTAGAGAAACAGACTATCCTTCAAGAAATGTTTTTGTTACAATCAGGCAGTCATATCAAAGTAAATAAAATTAGATCCTTTTCTCATTCTAGTCATAAAAATACATTCTTCCTGGGAAAAAAGACTATAATATGAAAAATAAACAAATATTTTTAAAGAAAAATATCATAAATTTAGTGTAGGTAAGAATATCTTAAAACACACACCCACCCCCAAAAGAGAGAGAGAGAGAGGGAGAGAGAATCTTTATGATTGGATTTGGCAATGATTTCTTGGATATGGCACAAAAAGTACAAGCTACAAGAGAAAAAATAGATAAGTTAGACTTCATCAAAATCAAAAATTTTGTGTATCAAAGACACTATCAACAGAATGAAAAGGAAACCCACAGAATGAGAGAAAATATTTGTAAATCACATACCTGATAGGAGACTGATATATAGAACATACAAAGAACTCCTACAACTCAACAACAACAACAAGACAACCCAATTTAAAAAATAGGCAAAAGGCTTCAATAGACATTTCGCCAAAGAAAATATATATATGGCCAATAAACACATGAAAAAATGTTCAACATCATTAATCTAAACCACAATGAGATAAACCACTTCAGTAGGATGCCGGTTACCAAAACCAAAACAAAAGCAAACATGAAATAGCAAGTGTTGACAAGAATGTGGAAGAATTGGAGCTCTTGTGCATTGCTGGTGGGAACGTAAAATGATACAGCCACTATGAAAAATGGTACAAGAATTGCCTCCAAAAAATTAAAAATATGATCCAGCAATTGCACTTCTGGGTATATACCCGTAAGTAGTAAAGCAGGGACTTGAACCCTTAATGGCATCATTATTTACAACAGCTGAAAGGATGGAAGTGAGTCAACTGTCCATTGACAGATGAATACGTCAGCAGTACATATACGAGGTCTGACAATGAAGTTCACGAACTCATCCTAGAAAAATGCTACAGACCTCATTACTGAATATCACTACCGTCACCTTCAAAGGACTCCCCTTGGGAAGCTCTGCACTGACGCCAGCCCCTAATCCACCCTTCAAAGCAATTTTGGAACTCTTTTTCTGGAATGGCCATCCGAGCTGTCGTCGTACTACACTTAATGTATTGAATGTCACCAAAATGTCTCCCTTTCAGTATTTCCTTTATCTTCAGGTAAAGAAAGAAGTCACTGGGGGCCAGATCAGGACAGTAGGGAGGGTGTTCCAATACAGTGATTTGTTTACTGGCTAAAAACCCCCTCACAGACAGTGCCGTGTGAGCTGGTGCATTGTCGTGATGCCAGAGCCATGAATTGTTGGCAAAAAGTACAGGTCGTCTAACTTTTTCACGCAGCCTTTTCAGCACTTCCAAATGGTAAACTTGGTGAACTGTTTGTCCAGTTGGTACCAATCCATAATGAATAATCCCTCTGATATCAAAAAAGGTTAGCAACAACATTGCAACAAGTTCGCAAACTTAATTGTCACTATATATATAATTATTCAGCCTTAAAAGAAAAGAAATTCTGACACCTGCTACAACATGGATGAGCTTGGAAGGACATTATGCTCAGTGACATAAGTCAGTCACAAAAAAACAAACACTGCAGGATTCCACTTACATGAAGTACTAGTACTTTGTCTCTAAATCCTAGAGAGAAAAGGCAGAATGGTGGGTGTCTGGGACTGGGAGAAAGGGAGAAGGGGGCGTGACTGTTTCATGGGGACAAGGTTTCAGTTTGGGGAACAGTGTCCTGAGGTGGATGGTGGTGATGGTTGCACAACAATATGAATGTACTGATGTCACAGAACTATAGGGCTAAAATGGTCAATTTTACATTCGTATATGTCACCTCAATTTAAAAACACACCACAAATCACAAATATGTGAGTAAAAGGGACTACATAGAAATGTCACACTTAGATGACAAAAAACAGCACGAAAAGTTAAAACACTAAAACCAGCCCGAGAGAAGATATTAGCAACCTTTAAAATAGACAACAAATTGAAATGCTTTTAAACCAGTAAGAAACAGACAAACAATGTAACAGAAAATCAGTGGACAAATTATATGGGAGAGCAATTTACAGAACAGCAAATCCACGTGGTCCACAAGCACATAAGAAGATGCTCATTCTCTCTGGGGTCACGAAATTGCATGTTCAATCAATGATTACATCATTGTACTGTTTCTGGACGAGCAACATTCAAGTCCGATGATACCAACTCTGAGGGGTTGTGGGAACCTCCTCACAATGTTGGGAGACTCGCTGATACAGCCAGTCCAGAGCAATTTAAGAACATTTGGTAAAATTGGAAATGCACACAGTTTAGAGGAGGTCATTGCAATACATATAAGTCACAACAGATCCGTACCAAAATACATAAAGAACTCTTCAGCAGTGCCCACAGAGCCATCTAATGGCTGGGTTGCAGCTACTCTTAGATCCCATGTGAAGCCTAAAGCCGCCAAAAAGAAAACCAAGATGTCCCACTATCTCCAGCTGGATGAATTCTTCAGATAGGAGGGAACCGGAACATATGGTTAGATCAAGGTTAGATTATGTTTCAATGTTGCATTTTCAACGGCTTGATACATTATTGAAAATAATTAAAAGAAAGAGAAAATGAATAAACAAACAAATCAGCAAACAAGTGGGTCATGCATAGGCCAATAAGACCTTTGGTTGTGAATAAAGAATTAAGAATACTTTCGTTCTGTACACTAATAAAAGAAGGAAGTAAGGAAATGAGAGACGGAGGGAGGGAAAGGCACTTTTGCTATGACCCAAAAGTGACACCCCTCGGTCTATAGCAGGGGTGTCCAAACTTTTTTCATTTTTCACCAAGGGCCGTATGCGGTAAAATACACACACAGCCGGGCCACTCACTCGAGGTGAAGTACGTGTTGCCTCACCTGGTTTGTTTAAGTAAACTAAATATATTTTTGGAATTTGCTGCGGGCCAATTAACAATGGATTGCGGACCGCAGTTGGCCCATGGGCCGCGGTTTTGACACCCCTGGTCTATAGGCTAGAGAAAACTTTGCACTAGAAAACACAAATAGGGGCAGCCAGTTGGCTCCATTGGTTAGAGCGCAGTGCTCATAACACCCAGGTTGCTGGTTTGATTCCCACGTGGGCCAGTGAGCTGTGCCCTCCACAATTAGATTGAAAACAACGACTTGACTTGGAGCTTATGGATCCTGGGAAAACTCACTGTTCCCCAATATTCCCCAATTAAAGAAAGGAAGGAAGGAAAGAAGGAAGGAAGGAAGAAAGAAAGGAAGGAAGGATGTTCATTGCAGCATTGTTTATAATGCCAAAGAACTGAAAGAAGCATATACACCACTGATAGGGAAATGGAAAAATCAGCTGTAGTATGTTTATATGGCTGAATGCTATGAAACAGTTTGAATAAATTAACAGAATCTGTTTGAATCAACAAGGTCAGAGCCTCCGGACAGGGCTGAGTAACAATAAAACAAGTTACACAATCACATGTACAGCATGAAACCATTTCTGTAAAACCTGAAGCCCACAAAGCAGTATCATCTGTGTTAATGATGAGCTCATGCATACATAGTAACGATACGAAAACCTGGATGCGAAAGTTACCCTCACCTTCAGAAACGGATTGTCTCCGGAACAGTATGTTTGAGGGGAATGGGCCCAGAGAAGGGGAGAGATGGGACCCCAACTGTATCTATAGTGTTTTATTGCTTTCAAAGATAAAAATCTGAGCAAATAGGAACAAAATGTGAATCTTTTAAAATTCTGGTTTAGCTGCATGTCTGTATGTTATGTTCTTGTCAATACTTTTAGTGCATTTGAAAATTTTCAATTAAGAACCGCCCCCCCAAAAAAAACAGCCTCCCCCCCCCAAAAAAAAACAGCCTCATCCTCAGTGCTGCCCACTGGTCCAGTGTCCCACGCTCTCCTCCACAGGTCACAGAACCCTCAGTCCTGCCATGAAGCCTAAAGCCCACAAAAGACAACCAAGAAGCAGCATGAACTTGGCACTTGTCTTAGCAATCTCAGGCTGCTGTAACAGGCACCATAGACTGGGGAGCTTAAACGACAGACATTTATTCTCACAGTTTGGGATGCTAGAAGGCCAAGATCAGGGTGCTGGCATGATCGGGTTCTGATCAGGGCTCTCTTCCTGGTTTGCTGACAGCCACCCTCTCCTTAGATCCGCACCCTCTCCTTGTGTCCTTTCATAGGACGCTAATACTATCACGGGAGCTCCACGCTCATCACCTAACCCCTCCCAAAGGCCCCACCTCCTAATTCCATCACATTAGGGACTGGGGTTTCAACATAGGAATTTGGGGGGGAACATTCAACCCATAGCAGGCCTGTTTACTTTCCCTGTCTAAGCCTCAGTTTCCTCCTCTATAATGGACGTACAACATAAGCATCCACTTCACAGGACTAGCATAGCGAGGCTGAGCTCTGCAGCTCCTGGCACATCACAGTCACTCAGCAAAGACTTCTGCCTTCTGGCCATTAAAATAAGACTCTTACCCCAGATGTTTACCAGCTATGAAAAGGAAAATCAAGCATGGTAAATGCTTTCTTTAGCCATGACCTTTCTCTCAAACTGGAGGTCTGAGAGACTGCTTAAAAATAAGATGACCCACAGAGAATAGGCAGTGACTAATACTTGCCATGCCACAATTTAAAAATTCAGCCTCAGACAGTGATGTGCCAAAAGTCAACATGGCATAATATTGAGAGGAATTGGAATAAATCTTTTGGACCTCCCCTTGTTAACCCTGTTAGGCTCGTTCAGCTTTCAGGGACTTGCCAGATCTTATAGTTATGCAGATTTATCCTCCAAACAAGCTCTCCTAGAAACCCCACCCCAGGTCCGTTGATGAGCTCCAAGCCAAGGCCATGAGCTGAGATGTGTGTTCCCTGACTCACGCAGAAGAGTCTTCTTGGGTAAGGTCTGGCCCGAGCTCCCGTGAGTCACTAAAGCTTGGCCCAAGGTTGACACTTGGAGGGTAGTGTTCCAAAGTTTCCCATCAGAAAGTGCTCTGAAGTGACAGCTCAGTTTACAACTGGGTCCTGGGCACATGGGTGACTCTGCATCATCATGTACACTTTTGCACATGTTTAAATCAGCCAAATTTTATGTTACCTGTGAAGGAGGGAAAGGTGACCATGTCTGTGCATTTCACGTAAGGGGTTCACTTGGTTTTCACAACATTGTAAAGTGTGTATCCTACATCCTCATTCCTCAGATGCAGACACTGAGCTTCAGAAAGGAAGTCACCTGCCTATATTTGCACAGCTAGTGGGGGACAGTGCTGGGACTGGGCCTCAGTATCTCAGAGCTCAGACCTGCTGCTCTGTCCACTCCTCCTTCCATGTCCGTCCAGAGCCTCCAAAATGCAGACCCCAAGACAGGGTTACATGTGCAAAAATCCTGTAAGGGAACCTCCTGTGAGAGGGTCCAGAAAGGCTGGGACAGCCGATGGACCATGACGCAGTCTACTCCAGAGAAACAGATGGGAAAGGAATGTTGGTGGGAGTGTCCTAGACAGCTATGTGGTCTCAAAAAAGGTCCTGCAAAGCCACTGGGGTGTCTTCAAGCTAAGGTCAGCTGTCAGAAAAGTTCAGCTTCCTCCAGACATGGTGATGAACTTCAAAGCAAGCACATCCAGAAATGATATGGAGGATAAAATGAGCACATCTACATTATTGTTAAAACTATATTCCATATATCCAAAAATTTAGATCAAAGATTGATTATATTAAGAAGCAACATAAAAGTTATTTTTAGGAAGGAGAACTGACTCTAGGTGGTGAATTCACAGTGTGATATATAGATGATGTCATACAGAATTGTACACCTGAAACCTATGTAACTTTACTAACACTTGTCACCCCAATAAACTTTAATTGAAAAAAAAATGTTATTTTTAAAAACCCAAACTGAACTTCTAGAGATGAAAACCATAATGTCTGAGATGAACAA
Source organism: Rhinolophus ferrumequinum (assembly GCF_004115265.2). Classification (NCBI taxonomy): domain Eukaryota; kingdom Metazoa; phylum Chordata; class Mammalia; order Chiroptera; family Rhinolophidae; genus Rhinolophus; species Rhinolophus ferrumequinum. The sequence goes on along the minus strand of NC_046288.1, from coordinate 83,317,449 downwards.
TACATTGAATAAGATTAGTGGAAGATACGACATTGCAGGGGGAAAAATGTTAGTGAAATTTAAGATATAACAATAGAAATTATTCAAAGAAACACAAAGAGATACAAAATACTGGAAAAAATAAGCAGACATGTGTAATTGGAGTCAAGAAAAAAGAAGAGAAGACGGGAAGAAAAATGATTTGAAGAAATAATGGCCAAAGATTTCCAAAGTTGATTAAAATCAGAAACCCACATATCCACAAGCTCAACACAGCCCAAATACAAGACACCTGAAGAAAATAACACTAAGGAACATCACAAACTGATTTGCTGAAAACCAGTGATAAAGAGAAAGCATTAGAGCACATGAGATCCAAGATGGCAAAGCAGATAAACACTGTGCCTGCTTCCTTCCATGGACACATCAAAATTACAACCAAATTATAAAACAATCTATCTGGAGCACCATCTGAAGTCTAGCTGGGTAGAAGTTTTATAACTAAGGCTATAAAGAAGCAGCCATGTCAAGACTGGTAGGAGAGGCAGAGACGCAAACAGGGCAGCTCCAAACCTCCGTGTGGTGGTTGAGAACTGAGAGGGATATCTCGGCGGCGGAAGTTCCTCCCAGAGGAGCCCAACACTTAGCTCCCCAGTCTGGAGTACTGGTGCTGGGAAGAGGAGCCCCCACAACTTCTGGCTGTGAAAAACAGCGGGGATTCTAACCGGCCAGGATGGAAGGCTGCAGGAAACCCAGATGTCCTCCTAAAGGGCTTGCACACAGACTCACTCACTCACAGACACTCACCCTGGGCTCCAGTGGAGACACAGTGATGCAGGGTGCGTTGGAAGCATAAGGGGTCAAACTGAGCAAGGTCTGGAGGACAGTTGCCATTTTTCCTATGTGTATTCCTCCTCTTTGCATGCAGCCAGCAAGCAGACGCCATGTTTCCTGTGTTGAGCACTCCCCCCACAGGCCAAATCTGAATCTGATTGGCCTGGAGCCTGGAGAGCTCTGCTGGGACCCCGCCCCCACCAAACTTCCCAAATGCTGGAGGAAGCTTCTCATGAGCATCTAGCCCCACCCATATTGCACTTTTTCTTGCAAAACTATCAGGGTCTATGGGCCCCAGAAGGGCTGCAACTGGCCTGGGTGTGCTCTGAGACTTTTGCTGAGTAGCTCCAGGCTCAGCACTGGAACCAAACCAGAATCTACATTAACCTGGTAACCATAGTGCTTCCTACTCTAGTGACTCCCTGAGACTCTGCCTCACCCAACTTGAGTACTGCATGAGGCTTTATCAGCAGCTGAACCATTCGGGAGCCAGCAGGTGGCAGCAGGCCTCCAGGTGTCTTGGCTTTTTGCAATGCTGCCCCAGGCCCAGTACTGGTGGCTGCTGTCCTTGGTTTGCAGAATGGCTTCTCCCACATATCTCCAGGTTTAGCACAGACAGAGAACAACTGCAGATCACTTTGTAGAAACACAGAAACAAATTTATGGATACAGAGAACATTTTAATGGTTGCCAGATGAGAAGGGGGTTGGGAGGGGGGTGAAAAAGTGGAAGGGATTAAGAAGTAGAAATTGGTGGTTACAAAGTACTCACGGGGATGTAGGGTATAGCATAAGAAATAGAGTCAATAATATTCTAATAACTTTGTATGGTGTCAGATGGGTACTAAATTTATCAGTGTGATAGATGGGAGGGGGTTGGGGGTAGGGTGGAAAAAGTGAAAAGATTAAGAAGTACAAATTGGTAGTTACAAAATAGTCATGGGGATGTAAAGTAAAGCACAGGGAATATAGTCAGTGATATGGTAATAACTGTGTGTAGTGTTAGGTGGGTACTAGACTAGTCAGGGGGATCACTTCTTAAATTATATAAATATTTAACCACTATGCTGTACACCTGAAATTAATATAAAATAACATTTAATGTCAACTGTAATTGAAAAATTAAAGGAGGGGATGGTGAAGGGGAATAGGATGTTCAAATTTCCAGCTATAAAACAAGTCATAGGGATGTAATGTACAGTGTGGGGAATATAATCAATAATATTGTGACAGCGCGGTACAGTGTCAGATGGTTGCTGGACTTATCATGGTGATCACTTCTTTAGGTATATAAATGTTGAATAGCTTTGGTGTACACCTGGAATTAATATAATATTGTATGTTAGCTATATTTTTAGCAAAAATCTTTTTTTTTTAAGGTTTTAAAAGAAAGAAAACACTAAAGGCAGGAAAGAACACATGTGACATACAGAGAACACAGATAAGGATGACAGACAAATGACTAGTCAAAAATGGTGAAACCGTAAGACAGTGAAGCAACATCTTTAGATAAAAAGTAACTGTCAAAAAAAAGTAGTTCAGCGAAGAAAAGAAAAAGGAAACTGTCAATCTATAATTCTATACCCAGCAAAATATCTTTCAAAAGTGAGGACAAAATAGAGACATTTTCAAACATACAAAAGCTGAAATAATTCATCCATAGCAGACCTATACTATAATAAATGTTAAAGGCAGACCCTTAAACAAAATAAAGATAATACCAGATGAAGTCTAGGTCAACGAAAACGTAAAAGTTTTAAATATGAAGATGCAAATAGTGTTAAAGTAAGAGATGAGAAAAGATACACCATGCTAACACTAATCAAATATTTCAAAGCAAAGAATATTACCACGAACAAAGAGGCTAATTTCATCCTGACATAGGAGTCAATTCATCAAGAGGACATAACAATTCTAAACATTTTTATACCCACAATAAGTTTCAAAGCACACTAAGCAAAAACTGACAAAACTGAAAAAAAAACAGAGAAATCCACAATTATAGTTGGAGATGCCAACACTCCATCTCAAAAACTGATAGAAAAAGTAAGCAGAAAATTAGTAAGGATATCAATTACTTGAACCACCTTATAACCAGCTTAACTGACTTTTAGAGAACACTCTACTGAACACACATTATTTTCCAGTGCATATAAAACATTTATCGAGATATTCTGCATCCTTGGCTATAAATTAAGTTTGAATAAATTTCAAAAGAATATAAACAGAAAAATATCTGGAAACCCCCCAAATATTTGAAAACTAAATAATGCACTGCTAAGAAACTTATGGGTAAGAGAAAAAATCAGAAGAGAAATTCGAAATATTTTGAATTGAATGAAAATGAAAACACAACATATCAAAAGTTCTGAAATGCAACTAAAGCAGTACTTATAGAGATCTATTTAGCATGAAATGCCTATATTTAAAACAAGTAAGGTCTCCAAGCCAATGACCTCAACTTACACTTTAAGAAGCTAGGGGGGAAAAGAGAATAAATGGAATCAAAGTAAATAGAAGAAAGGAAATACTAAGAATAAGAGTGAAATCAATGAAATAAAAACAATAAATTGCTGAAACCCAAAGCTGGTTCTTGAGAAGTTCAATGATAAAAATTGATAAACTCCTAACCAGACTGATCAGAACAATAAAAGATAAATACATAAATTACTAACTTTGAGAATGAGAAAGGTAACATCACTACAGATTCTACAAATATTAAAAAGATTCTCTGCAGCCAGCATTACTGTGATACCAAAACTAGACAAAGGCATTGCAAGAAAAAGAAACCAAAATACTAATATTCCCCATAAGTATAGACGCAAAAAAACTTATCAAAATTTTAGAATCCAATAATGTATAAAAATGATAAATGATACCTCACGACCAAATAACATTTATCTCAAGAATACAAGATTGGTTTAAAAATTTTTAAAATCCATGTAATTCACATCCTTAACAGAATAAATAAATAAGAAAAACATATATCATAAATGCAAAACACACAGTTTATAAAATCCAACATCTACTTCTGATTATTAAAATCTTAGAAAATCCTGACTATGAGAACTTCCTCACCCTGATAATGAGCATGTATGAAAAATCTACAACTAATATCATAATTAATTGTGAAAAATCTAATGCTTTCTCCCAAAGAACAAGATGGGGGAGGGGAGGTGGCAGTTTGTGAGGGGTATAAATGTCCAATTATTACATTGTTTTGTACATCTGAAACTAAAAAAAAAAGAAAAAGAAAAAAAAAAGAACAAAACAAGGATATCTGGTTTCACCCCTTCTATTCAACATTTTATTGGAGATTGTAACCAATGCAGTAAGGCAAGTAAAGGAAATAAGAGGTATCCAGATCAGAAAAGAAGAAGTAAAACTGCCTTGATCCACAGATCACATGATCTTCTATGTAGGAAACCTGATGAAATGTCAACAAAAAAAATTTTTTTAAGGTACTGGAACTAGTAAGTGAGTTAATCAAGTTTTCAGGATATAAGATCAATATACAAAATTCTATTTTATCTCAAAATATTATTATTAACAATCAGAAAATAAAATAAAAATACCATTTACAATAGCATCAAAAAATATAAATTGTCATGTGGGATGGTTTGTCAAAAGTGTGCAAAACTATACATTGAAAACTACAAACATTACTGGAGACACTGAAGGAAATCTGGATAAATAGAGAGATAAACTGTGCTCATGGATCAGAAAACATTATATTGTTTGGTGTCAATTCTCCCCAAACTGATCTATACATTCAACCCTTTCCCAGTGGGTTCTTCATAGGAATTGACCAACTGATCCTAAAATTTCATATGGAGATACAAAAGGACTTAACTAGCCAAAACAATTTGATGAAGAATAAAGTTGGAGGACGTGCACTAGTTGACTTCAAGACACTGTAAATCTACACTAATCATGACATGCATTATTGGTGTAAAGATAGACAGATAAACCGACAGAACAGAATAGAGTCCATAAATAAAGGTATGCATGTGTGGTCAGTTGATTTTCAACAAAGGCACAAAGGTAATTCAGTGAAGCAAAGATACTCTTTTCAACAATGAGTGCTGGAACAACTGGATATCCTATGCAAGAAAATGAATTTTGATCTCTGCCTTGTACCATATACAATAATTAACCAAAATAGATCACAGACCTGAATGTAATACCTAAAGCCATAAGCATCTAAAAGAAAACACTGGAGAAAATCTTTGTGACCTTGGGTTAGGCAGTGTTTTAGATGTGACACCAAAAGCACGATCCACAAAAGAAAAAATTGATAAATTGGACTTTGTCAACATTTAAAACTTATGTTCTTCAAGCGACACTGTTGAACATAAAAAGCCAAACGAAAGGTGGGAGGAAATCCTGGCAAAGTATGTATCTGATAAAAGACTTACACACAGAACATACAAAGAATTCTTAAGACTCAATAAGAGAAAAACAACCCAGTTTTTTAATGGGGATCATATTTGGGTGGTAAATAAACTCATGAAAAGATGCTCAACAATATTCATCATGAAACACAAATTAAACCACAGTGAGACACACTACACGTCCATTGAAATGCCTTGAATTGAAAAGATTGATCATACCAACTTTTGACTAGGGTACGGGGCACCTGGAAGATGTGTGCACTGCTGGTGGGAAGGTAAAGTGCTGGGATGACTCTGGAAATCAAGTTAGTAGTTTTTTAAAAAAGTCAAACATAAATCTACCATATAATCCAGTCATTCCACTCTTAGATATTTATGCATGATCAATGAAAATAGACATCTGTGTGAAGACTTATATATAAATGTTTATAGCAGCTTGATTTTAAATAGTAAAAAAAAAAAAAATCGGAATGACCCAAATGTCCCTGGAGAGGTGGATGCGTAAATCATGGTGTATCTATCCATGCAATGGAATCCACTCAGCAATAAAAGGGGATGAACAATTGATCAGTATGACAACACAGGTGAATCTCAAAATAATTTTGCTGAGTGAAAGAAGCTAACCATACAAGAATACCTACTGTATGGTTTCATTTATATAAAACTCCAGAAAATGCAAAGTAATCTATAGTATCAGGAAGTAGGTGAGTGGTCATTGTCAGCCTGTGGGGATGGGAAGCCAACAGGAGGGGCAGAGGAATTGCCAAGGGGCACGAGGAAATGTGGGGGCCCTGGATCTGTTCACTGTCTAGACTGTGGTGATGGCTCCACAAGCGTATGCATCTGTCCAAACTTATCAAATGATATACTTTTATGTTTACAGCATGTCAGTTATACTCAATAAAACTGTTTGAAAAGCTCTCGTCTGGTGGAGCTTACATTCTAGTGGCACAAATTAAGCGAGTCAGTCCAAATCGCTACCTCACCCATTCTATAATCACGTGTTTGTGTGCTTTTTCCCTTTCCTGCCACTGAAATGTAAGCTCCCAGAGGGCAGGACTTCATCCATTTTCGCTGATGACTTGTGACAAGATAAAGACAAATTTGTCCTCTTGGACTGAGTTCCTCTGAGAAAGGCAGCCACCCTTTCTGGGAGGGCGGCTGGTGAGCCCGCTCAGGTGAGTGGCCCCTGAGGAGCTCTGGTTGCTGCTGGCACCTGGGCTTCTGAAGCTGTACGTCACAAGACGGGGGCAGGGGCGTAACCAGAGGGTGGGATGGGCCACCGAACTCCGCCCATCAGCCTCTCCCCTCCCCACCAATTTTCTGTCAATGCCACCAAACTGTTGCATGCTGGGAGCTTGTGGGTTTCTTTTTCCTCATGGGACTTCATGAGGACACAGGATGAGCCAGGAGAATGTAAAACCAGGATTCACAGACTCTCTGGGGAGATTTGGAGTTTTTCAAGCTGCGGAATGGGGTTGAGGCAGTCCTACCTGGGTTTCAAGTGCTGGGGCGGCACTCAGGGGTCCCCGAGTTACAGAGATGGAAGGGAGTCCGTGGGCTGAAGACTTGGTGACGTCTCAGGCGCCAACACAAGCTGAGGTTCTGGCTCCGCTCACCCCTCCTGCTTTCTCTCACAAGCTCTGTGCCCATGAGAGAGAAATCATTTATTCTTTTCTTCATGGGGAAGCATAAACATGGGAGAGAAAAAGAAAAGAATAATAGCTAGCCCCTCCCCCTTCCCAATTAGCTGTGAGAGAAGCTGGCTTTCCCAGGGCTGGGTGAGCACTCCTGGCTGGCATGGCCTGCTGGAATCCTGGGGTGAATGGCTCCAGATTTGGGGGCGGGCCCCCTGGGTGGTGGCTGAAGGAGACTGGGGGAGAACCGGCCAAATACCAGGGCGTTCACACGAGGGGCTTTGTTTGCTGTTTCAGTGCAAATTAGCAATTAGCAGGGGCTGGCGCTGGGCCACCTCCCTTGCAAGGCTAACTGGCAGCACGTGGCGTTTTGTTCTTGGCTGGGGACCCACACAGGCTGGGTGGCAGAGAGCAGGCTGTGTGGGGACCCAGACAAGAAGCATCCCAGGCCTCCACCCAGCAGACTGCTCCCACTCCCGTGGCACAGTGCCCAGGGACCCCCCGCATGCTGCCTTCACGCAGGTTGGGGGGCAGAGGAAGTCTGACACACAGGGGAGCTGGATGGGGCCCCCCAGAACCAGAGATTCTCAAACTGGAGTGAGCAGCCGCCCTGGTGGCTTGTGGGAACTGGAGTGCTGGGCCCCACCTGGGAGTTCCCAATTCATTTGCATTTCTAACAAGGTCATCGGTGCCGCTGACTCTGGTGGCCCTAGGAGCACTGCCACCCTGAAACATCTCTTGCAAGATAATGAAAGAGAACATTTCCTTCTTTGTCATTCATATTCAACATATTTGTGAGGTGTAAGCAAATACTAACAGAAAAAATGCGGGCCAGACCCATCATCTGATTGGCATGAGAAAGCAAGAGAAACAGGGATTCAGAAATGAAACAGCGTTCGGCAAATAGTTTGCTTGGCCTGCATAGAAAGCTAGAGGAACTGGGATTTAGGCAAAATGGATTATTTGCTGATTTATCCCTTTGGGATACATACTAAGGAACAAACCTCACAGGAGAGCGAAAGATGACCCTGTAGACAGGGTGCCACCCACCTCCCTTTCCAGGGCAGCCCTGGTACATTTAAGCTTCTAACGGGCCACTCCCCCACTCCGCTGGAGTCTGAGGAATGGGATAGGTGAGCCACAGACCCTTTGGTTTTATTGGAGGTGATTGCCCAGACCTGTAGTTAGCAGATTTAGCAAATAAAAACACAGTTAAATTTGAATCTCAGATAAACAACAATTAATTAATCGAGGTGGGCCTCTCGTATTGCATGGGGCACACTTAGATAAAATCCTGCCCAGGCCCCGCTCCTTCCCGCCCACCCCAACCCCACCCCCATTTGTGCTGACCTATATCTGACCCACGGTCCAGCTTACACCTCCTCTCGGAGGCGGGTGCTCAGGATGAAATCATCTCATCCATCCAAGTGCTTAGACCCATGTCTGGCTCGAGGCACGGTAGCTCTCTAGTCCCCTGTGTGTACCATGTTTTACATACATTGTATCCATTTGATTCTCACAATCATTTTGCAAAGTTACCATAATCCCATGGTAACTGCAATTTACAGTTACAGATGAGGAAACTGAGGCTCACAGCCAGTAAGCAATGGAGGCAGGTTTATATACTTTTCTTTTTACACAAAAGTTGTATATATGTAAGGTGTGCAATATGATGATTTGATATACATAGAGAAGTGATTACGGCAGTCAAGCTGATGAACATATCTTCTCCTCACCTATTACTTTTTTGCGTGTGTGATGAGAGCACCTGAAATCTACTTTCTTAGCAAATTTCCGGAATTTGGTTCAGTATTAACTGTTATGGTCATCATACTCTGCATTGATCTCTTAAACTGCGCCCTATGTCACGCCAAAAGCCACTCTTCCTCTGCTGCATCCAAACCCACCTCCCTGAACAGCTGGCCAGTGTCGTGAAGCACATGTGACTGCCCCAGGAGAACTGAGATTCCGGGGGGCCGTGTCACTGTCCCGTGGATTGGCACCTGGGTGTGCGGGTTCAGCTCAGAGACTCCCTTGAGTGAACGCAGTCTTGGCATTGGCCAATTCAATGCCGGAGACCTTGGTTTTTCCTGTGAGGGGAATAACTCAGAGAAATGGTCAGAGAGACCTGGCTTTCAGTCAGTCCTGGCTGGGTCACCCACTGGCTGTGTGACCTTGAGCACATGACTTACCCTCTCTGAATCTCAGTTTGCTAATCTGAAAAATGGGACTCACTATGCCTACCATTTCTGCTCCCCTGTACTGCTGGGAGACTGAAACGAAGCAATGGTGACATGTCCTTTTGCAGAGTACAAGGAAATGTGCTGGGGACACAAGGGTTTCTGGTGAGGTCTCAGGGGACGGCCTCCTAAGGAGGCTGGCTCCTGTGAGTGCTGAGCCTGAGGTTTTCCAGGTGTCATGGGGTGACACCAACCAAGGACTGCAAAGAGTCCCTCCCTGAAATGTTTCAGGGTGACACGTTTTAGTCATTGTTCAGAAAATGTTGCCAGTGGGTCGTTGTTGATACATTTGAATGAACTGTTGTCTAAGACACTCTAAGTATTGAGGTGACCAACAGGGAAGGGCTTCCTGGGACACAGGACTTTCAGCTTTAAAACCGAGACAGTCCCAGGAAAACCTGGACAAGTCTCTTCCTGGTCAGCACTGTTATTCTTCTCGTTATTCTTAAGCCCGTCTCCTTTAGAGTCTGATTACTCTTTATATCGTCCTCTATTGTACCTTTCAGCTCATGCCGTGTCCTAGTACTAGCAGTGGTCATTATTCATAAGCACCACATGGTTCCCTCGATGGCTTCATGGCCAGTATTTATCCTCACACTGTCCTTGTGAAACACATTTCGATTCCTGGTCACTCTGGGAAGTCACGGTGATAAATACAACTTTTGAGGGACCCCTTAAGGGCTCTGATTCCTCTGTCCTCCCAGCTCCTGGAGGCGGTTGCATCCCCAAGCTGTTTCTGGAAAACGGAGCATTTAGTCCCAGGAACAAATGACAACCACAGGCAGGGAAACTAAGGGAAAGAGAAACATATGGGCACCTTCTCCTCCTTCCACAATGACGGTTTGGTGGAGGCAAAACTGTGACTGCCTTCCGCAAACCAAGCCCCAGTCCAGCCTTCCAAGGTAGGTCCAGATCCCCTGGGCACCTGCCTGCAGCCGGAGAATGAGAACCTACCGCAACTTCCCCAGGTGGGAGTAACGGAAAGCATGAGGATCCCTAGCCATGGCAGGGCATGAATGAACTCGTTGCTTTGTTGCTTTGTTTTGCTCATTCATTCGATCCAGACGTTGGGGTTTTGAGGAATTATAATGTCCTCAGTGCTCCAAGAGGAAGCACAGAGGTTGGAAAACGGGCTCCTGGAAACCAATCCTAGGGAAGTCATCCCAAAGCGGGGTTTTGCAGCCAGGCAGCGAGGTTAGACCCTGGGCTCTGCCTCTTAGCAAGGCTGTGCCTTGTGAAGTGGACCTCACTGCTGCCTGACTCCCAGAACTGTTGTGAGGTGGGGACGGAGGCTGTCACACCGGGGATGAGACTCCAGGTACGTGGGAGGTGTTCAGAAATGGTCCACCGCTTGTAATAACAACAGGGAGACCGTGCAGAACGTCTGCATTCCTATATAAACGATGGTTGGAAGCCAAATATAAAATCAAATATGTGAAGTGTGTCTGTGGGATGAAATCACAGTGATTTTAAATTATTTTAATATTCCTTATCACCCTTTTTGACCCGTTGAGTCATTCAAGAATCTCCGATAATAACAAAAATACTAACAATAACAGTACCCCACACTGATGGAGAGCTTACCAATAATAGTAGTAGCGGCAGTCCTATTATACCAATAGCATTATTCATATTGTATTGTTCATATTATTAGGGTGGTGCAAAAGTAATTGCGGTTGAAAAGGTTAAAAATAATTGCATGAGGGTAAAGGGGATCAAATATATGGTGATGGAAGGAGAACTGACTCTGGGTGGTGAACACACAATGGGATTTATAGATGATGTAATACAGAATTGTACACCTGAAATCTATGTGACTTTACTAACAGTTGTCACCCCAATAAACTTTAATTTAAGAAAAAGTAATTGCAAAAACCACGATTACTTTTGCACCAACCTAACATATATTATAATTAGTACCATGATATTATTAACTCTATATCCAAAACCCACACTAACAGAGCACTTAGTATATATGCCAGACACTCTTCTTTTTTTTTTCATTTTATCAGGGAATATTGGGGGACAGTGTGTTTCTCCAGGGCCCATCAGCTCCAAGTCGTCCTTCAATCTAGTTGTGGAGGGCGCAGCTCAGCTCCAAGTCCAGCTGCCATTTTCAATCGTTCGTTGCAGGGGGCGCAGCCCACCATCCCATGCGGGAATTGAACCAGCAACCTTGTTGTTGAGAGCTCCCGCTCTAACCAACTGAGCCATCCGGCCACCCCTGCCAGACGCTCTTCTAAGCATAATGCATGTACTACCCACCTCATTTAATCCTCACAGGGAGAAAAAATAATAAAAAGGAAGTGTAAAAAGTAGGTCATATTTTTGCCCCTGTATTTATAATGAGGAAATCAACGCACAGAGAATTTAAACCCCTTGCCTGAGGTTACAGCAGTGAAGGTGGGATTGGAACCCAGGCCATCTGGTCGGAGCCCACATTCTTCACCATCACAGGCTGGGTGCTGGGCTTCAGGCCTGGAGGCACCACTGACTGTCCCCTGGTGTGAGTCCACTGGAACGCCTTGCTTTATGTGCCAAGTAACTCATGCAAACACATTCAGTTGATTTCATTACTAAAATACGTTTCATTATGACAGAAAGGAACAGTGTAGTTTGATGGTTTTTACAATTAAAAACTTAATCAACTTAAAACAGTAATCAGATGCCATTTTCATTGAATTTCACATTTCCATTCTTCATCAGCATCATGGTTCTCCCCAGAACTAATTGACTCTGTACCATGTACCCAATGACAGAAGTTGAGTAGATGGAACGATGGCTCTTATTCTGAAAGAAAGACGGGAGGGCTGGTAGGGAAGATGCCCAGAGAAGGGAAATCAGCAAGTCTTCACCTAAAATGGGCCTTGGAATAAGCTGACTTGGGTTCAAATGCTGGCCACCTTATGGCCTGTGACGATAAGCAAGTCACTTCAGCTCCCTGTGTTAGTTTGCAAGGGCTGCCATCAGACTGGGCGGCTTAAACAACAAATTCCTCGTCTCATGGTTCTGGAGGCTGAAAGTCCAGGACCCAGGTGTCGGCAAGGCTGGTTCCACCCGAGGGCTGTGATGGAGGGTTGTTTCCAGGACGCTGTCCTTGGCTTCTAAATGCCGCCTTCTCTCTGTGTCTCTTCACATTGCCGTCCCTCTGTGCATGTCTCTGAGTGTCCAAATGTCTCCTTTTTATAAGGACACCAGGCGTGTTGAGTTACAGCCTTCCCTGATGAGCTCATCTCAACTTAATTACCTCTATAAAGACCCTATCTCCAAATAAGGTCACGCTCTGTGGCACTGAGGGTTAGGACTCCAACATTTAAATGGGGGAAGGTGACACATTCAGCCCTTAACACTCACCAAGCCCCAGACTCTCGAGCTGTACGATGAGAGTTGGATTAATTCCCCCATCCATTTATTTGATTAAAAACCCCTTTTGTATCCTCCCCAGACGTCATCTTTTTCATCAGTCAACCAACTTTTATGCATCTCCCATCTTGTGCCAGGCCGTGCTAGCCGGAGCGTAACGGAAACAGCCCCAGAGGGCTCCTTCAGTCAAGAGGAGAAATCAGATGGAAGTGCTCCGACGAAAGAAGGTTCTAGAAGCTGTGGGAGTCTGGGGAACCATTCTCTTGAGGGAACAAAGAAAGCCAGAGGAGGAGCCCCCACTGGGTCTGGAATAAGGACTAGGAGCTCCCTAGGGAGGGCCAGGGAAGGGGGACGGTGGGGACATTCAGAGTAGAGAGAACCCAGGAAGCCAAGTCAACGAAAAGTAGCTGCTGAGGTCTCCAGAAAACTGAGATCCTGCCTCTCGACCCCCCTGATGCACAACCATTGACTAGGCACGCCCAGCTCACCGTCCAGCCCTGTAAACTGCACTTCCAGCCCTGACTCCATCTCACGATGGCACGCTCTGGCCTCCGCCGTCTTTGGGCCTCTTTTGCTCACCTCTGGCTAAGTGGGGGTTGCTGTACTTGGCCCTCAGAACCCCTTCTCTACCATTTGGTGATGAAGTTTCCATGCATGGTTGCACACGAATGTAAGAGTGTGTGTGTGTGTGTGTGTGTGTGTGCACGCGCGCACGACTGCTTTCATCGAGGGGAAATCAAGGCTTTCCAGACCTTCAGTGTCTGCAAATCAGCAGCCTGGTCTGTGCCATTCACCTCTCTGAGCCTTGGGTCCCCGGCATTTGCAAAATGGCGAGATAAGACCTAAAACCTAACTCACACAGTTAATACAGGCACCGTGTTCCAACGTGCACGCTGCAGATCCGCGTAACACCCACTGGCTATTTTAAGTTGCAGCACATCATTTCATAAATTTGTTGTTGCAATAACGTGAGGTACCGCGTGCACATGCCCAACACAATCCCAGGCATACAGCAGGTGTCAATTAGAGATAGATGTGAATTTTCAGAAAAAAGTATGGTTGGTCAGGTCCGAGAAATCTGTGTTGATGTCCCTGGAGAGAGCTGAAGTGGCCAAAGCAACCTGTCATCGGCCTCAAGGTCAGAAGGTACAAGGTCAGAAATGGTGAAAACATCAACCAATGTTTGCGGAGTGCCATCTGTTTGCATTGTTCTAAATTCTAAATTACGTAATTTAATCTCCACACATATGAATGGATGAGTTATCTAACTGTGAATTAAATAGTGTGCTTTAAGCTCCACTAATATACGTGGGTGAGTTGTTTAACTCTGCGATACATTCGGTCCCCATTTTCAAGAGGAGGAAACTGAAGCACAGGGAGACTAAGTGACTTGCCCCAGATCCTAGAGCAGTGAACGGGGAAGCTGGTACATACCTCAGCGCTCCGGCCTGGAGCCCTCTTTTTCAGGAGGTAGAGCTGGTCATTAGGCAAATCAGCTCCACCCAGCCATTCACTCCAAAGGGGCAGCTGGCTGGACCACTTGGAGGCCCAAACCACGTGTGATAGAAGTGCAGTCTCAGCCGAGCTGCCCACAGCTCGCCAAAACAGACAAAGCACCACCATTAAAAAGTATGGAACTCCAGAGCCAGAGATAGCCTCATCACGCCGCGTGCTGGCTCCCTCATGCACGCAGCCAACCAACCTGAAACACCCACTGCGAATTCGTTTCCTGTTTTGACAGCTCAGTTCTCCACCATGTCACCCTCTTACATAGGTCCCTGGTCAGCCAGCCCTGCTGGCTCTGGAGTTCCATGGTGCTTTGAATAAGGATGGGGGCTGGGGAACCAATCCCAGGGAAAGCTGCACAAATAGATGGTTTGAAGGGCTGGCGTTTAAATGTGTTAAGTGTTCACAGACCCCCTTGGCTCCCAGGGTGCTGAGGCCTTCAGCCCTCCCCAATTTCTCAACACCACTCTGAAAGGCAGAGGGTGCTAACTGGCACTTTTTGTGGCCTGGAGACTCGCTGTGAGAAGCTGTCTGTACCGGGCACGTACCCCACCCCTGCCCCAGATGGCTCAGTGTGTGTGTGAGAGAGAGAGAGAGAGAGAGAGAGGAAAGAGACAGAGACTTTTCCAGCAAACTCCAGCTCTGCCACTCATGTTCTGCATGACCCTAAGCTGTGACTCACATCTTTGGACCTCAGTTTTCTCATCTGGAAAATGAGGAGTTTGGACTACACCATGTTTTCAAACCCAGAAGAATCCTAGAAATTTCTAGATGTGCGTGGCCCAATTTAAAATCCTGGGCTCCATAGGAAGAGAATCCCTTTCCAGAAATCTATTCCAGAGAGCTTCATCGTCACCGGTGACTGTCACCGAGCCCTTCTGAGTGCAGGACACGCTCCTAAGGGCTGCGGGAGGGACAGGTGCCATTTGTCCCACACGGTACCTTTGTGCCAAATTACTATTACCTTAATAGTAGCTTCTTTAATAGGATCAACCTGTTGGTTGATAGAGCAATCAAGTAACAAGTATTTCATCCAGTGTCTGCCAGGGGCAAAAGCTGGGACCAGCTTGAGCTAGTCCTGGAGTTCAAATCCCACCAACTCTCTGAGCTCAGAGCCCGCCTGTCAATCACAGATACTAACAGCCCCCTCAGCTAGTGAGAACTGGGGGAACTGATATGTGGAAATACCTCACACATCTGTGTTGCTCAGTAAAATGTAAGGTCTTCTTTCCTAACATAGTCGAGGCTTAGGGGCTTGACTGTGCCACGCAGAATCAAGGTACAGATTTTTGGCTCTAAGAATTGGTGGACTTGGCTGGAGGGAAAAGACGAACGTGTAGTGCGGCTCTAGGTATGCACTGGGTGTCAAGGAAACTTGTCCCATGGATCTGTAGAGATGCCGAGTTTCTCCTCAAAGCAGCTGAAACGCTCCCAGAGGCTGCCTCCCCTGAATAGTTTTCTAGAGTCCCTCCCTGGACTCTAATTTTAGAACCAGAGAAATGTTTTCAAAATACATGATGATTGTTGGTGACTCGTTCGCTCATTCAGGAAACATTCATGGGAGCAAGCGTGGAGTCTCCTTGGAAATAGAAACAAGGCAGTGCGACTGTGAACGTGAACGTGTGGTGATGTTGTCACGATTGTTTTATATTGGGATCCCTGTTCTAAAGCCTTCAGGAAACAGGCTTGATTATTTTTGAAGTCACAAGTTACCTGGAGCTAAGTATAGCGCTCAGGAAACATGACATAGAGGAATAGTAAGAATATCTGAAGATCTTGCTTTCTCATTATCCCTACAAAACATGATTGTTCCTCCTACAGAAAATGATTGTTCGTCCTATTATACAGATGAGAAAAGTGAGGCGTTGAGAGAGCGAGGGTCTTGTCTGAGGTCACATGGCTAAGAAGGAGCTCAGCTGCCATTAAAATCCAGGTCAGCGGGAGTGATACACAATACCCGGTCCATTATCTCATCGTGGCAGAAGATTTCATTAACGGCCCCAATTCCTCCCCCTTCCCTGTATCCACACCCTTTGCCATGTGATTTCTCATTCTTTCCTCTCAAAGAAAGAAGACGCTCTTTCTCCCCACCCTGTGACTTTGGCTTTTGTCACTGGCAAGTTAGCAGGTGTGATGTGACCAACGGCTTGAGCGTGTTTGCACGGTCGGGCTTCGGTGCCATCGCCACGAGGAGAGCACGCCTGGTGAGTGCACTGGACCCCAGAGCAGGATGGCACATGTGGAGCCAAGCCACATTGCCCACGGGAGCTCAGATCAATGGGCCAGCAGACACCTAGCATGGCCAAGGCCAGCTGACGCGGGAGCTAAAAAAATGCTTAGTGTTGCGTGCAGCTGAGATCCCGGGCTGGCCTGTGAAGCAGCGTCAGTGCGGGTAGCTTATTCATCATCCCTTCCTGGTTTTAGGCTACAGTGTAATACAGCTCACCTCAAGGTGAGGTTAAGTACCCAAGGGTCTACCCAGTGACACGAGATAAATGTGGTATGTCTTCTCAGAGCGTGGATCTGACCAGCTAAGACATGATTTCTATCTTTAAAAAACATACTTGGCGATAATGCACTGCAAGATGCAAGGTTGGCATGAATTAAAAGAAAACATTAGACTTAAATTACATTTTCGCTGGAGGAGGGGACCACTGTGAACTTCTCTCCCAGAACCCCTGTTATGCGGGGTCTCTGGTCCTGCTCCCTGCACCAGAACGCAGGATATGGTGAGGCCAAAAAGGAACACCAATGGAGCCATAGGGAGGGGAGTCGTACTGCTATAATCTCGCTGGCGGCTGGGCTGGAGACACAGGAAGCAGGAGCCACACGATTCGCGATCCGCTGTCCACTTCTCTGCCAACCAACCTCATTTGCTAGCTGCAATCTGCGCTTGCTAGCTCAGCCACGGCGGTCATGTCAGTGACCAATGGCTAACCGGTAACAGCTGATGGCCAACTAGTCATAGATGACGGCCATCTATTACCCGAGCCAGCACCTTTCCACATGAGGCTGAGAGCCTGGAAACTGCTTTCTGGGATCTTGTCCCCATAGCCCTCTAGACAACCTGTCCCTGAGAGGAGGATTTCTGTGGGAAACTGAAGCACTGGTCTAATGGGAACTTGAACCAAGAAGCACTGGGAGAAGGTTCTAGTGTTTCCCAGCTCTAGGGCTTTAGGCAAGTCACTAGCCTCCGGGAGCCTCCTTTTCCTCGTTCCTCAGACGGGCCCAGGCTCCCCCCTCTCGAGGAGTGTCAGGAAAATCAGAGAACATAAAGGAATGCATGTTGGGAGCAGAAACGATGGGTGCTTCTTAGGGCCTAACGAGTCAAAAACAACAACAACAAGTTTCTGTTGACACAAACATGCCTTTCTACCTTCCTCTAGAAATAACTCTGCCTAGAAACTACAGGCAGTGAGTTCCGTCTCTTGGAATTCAAGGACCCACACACTACTCAGGAGGGACCTCTGAAATCATGGCGTGCTCGTGCCAAGACCCTAATGAGTGGCTTTAACACTGGTGCTACTATTATTTATCACCCAGGAGTGTTTACAGAGGCCGGCGGGGGTTGGGGCACTGTCCAGAACCTTCAGGCTGACACGGTCTCTTCCCCGCTAATAAACGAAGCCTTGAAATATTGTATTTTTTTATTTGTGCTGTGGGCTTTCTTAAAAATAACATGCCCTGTGCTATGTTTTCCTTTCCGTGCTTTAATGCTCTCGTCCTAAGGCAGGAGAGAACAGTAAATGGAAGAATTTGCTGGCAGCAGGTCACGAGGGGGGCTTTCAGGGTTCTCTGGATCTGCGGTGCCTCTGAGGCCTCCAGGTGTAGAAGACAGAGAACCCAGCTGCCCATATGAGAACCCAAGGTTCAGCTTCCACTGGTCTGCCCCACTTCCATCGGCTGCTCACCAAACCCTACCGGCTGTACCTCTGAACTCTTCCCCCAGACAAGCCCGTCCTCCCAGCCCTGCAGCCCCACCCAAGACCTGACCCCCTTCTCTGGCCTCGACGATCTGCATCAGGCTTGTTTCTGGTCCCCTCCGATCCAGCCTCCCCTATGACAGAGCCTCATGTCTGAACCCAAGACCTACTGGCGTCTTCCGTGGTTTCCCGTCGCCAGGGCGTAGAGGTCCTACTCCCTTCGTTAGAATTCAAAGACCTTTCTAACCTGCTCCCGCTCTCCTGTCCAGCGTCATCATCGCCCTTCCCCCCCGACCCACGCCAATTTGACCACAATCCCTACCTTGCCACCCCTTCTGCTGCCTTACAGGCCTCCCTGCCTTGCCCCCTTTCTCTGCCTGCGAGACTTCCACTTGGCAAATACAAGTAGATCTTCAGTCAAATATTCATCAGCAAACGAACACCCAGGCCCTGGGGACAGGCCCAGCTTCTCGGGCATGGGGGCTGTTCAGTCACAGTCAGGGCCCCACACTCAGAAGGGCCCCGAGCTTGGTTTAACGCTCTGCTATCACCGTCTTGAAATGCTTAATAATTTTGTCTTTGGACTTGTGTTTGGTAAGTGAAGGAGTCCAGTGGGGCAATAGCGGAGGAGAGACATACAACACGCGTGTGCACGGTTCCTTGCCATGTGTTCACAGGCAGCACTCATGAGGCCCCAGGGGCACGGAATTCCTTTGGACTCAGGATGCAGAATTCAGCGAGACTCAAAGCAAGTTCAAGGTCATCGTGTTATGTCTCTGAGTAGCAGGGGCTCTGACAGCTTCCCGGGGTCACACTTTTTGTCACAAACAGAACTTGTGTCTAATGTAGAAAGAAGACAATGAGGGTCTAAGAAACACGCATGACAAGGATCCCCGTCATAGCCTTTCTTCCCTGCAACAGCCAATCACTTACGCGGAATATGATGACACAGATGGAAAAGGAAAGATTGGAAAACCCTATCGTTATCGTTCAGTCCTTCCTTACTCATCAGCGAGCTGAAGACAAGGCCTGTGGGCAGAACTGTGTGTAACAAGAAGTGAAATCAAAACAGCGGAGTTAATTTTGTGCACCATTTCCACGGTTCTGATAAGAAAGAAATGTGTGTGCACATACGAGCTACATGGTACACATGCGTAATTATATTGGCATTTTTAAAAATGCATCACACATTTTAAACATAAATGATACAATTCAGGCCAATAACTTTTATTTTTATTTACTTAGATTGCTATTAAGTCGTAAGTTTCAAGAACACCATGACAGGTGTTCAAGGAAGAGGCCACAAAAGAAAAAAAGCTTTATATTTTCTTAAATTTGATGGCATTTTTTTCCTTTTTTTGAACAAGGGGCCTCTCATTTTCATTTTGCATCTAGATGGCCTTGCCTGGGGAGACAGATGAGACCAAGAGGCGTCCTCTGTCCTCAAGGAACTGAGGGTCCAGTGTGGAGGCAAACGTGAGACAGAACATGACAACCACAGATGCGTGGGCTCCCCGCTCTGTGTCCACCCCCTCCCTGCACGTGGCTCACTGCGCGGTCATTGTTTATCACCCTTCTACCCCTCTGGACTGTGGGGCCCCTGGGATGCAGGCTGGCATCCCAAGGTCCTCAGAGAGTGTCTGTTGCATAAACAGATGACCTCGGACTTGGTTATCTTCTCTTTGTTCACATCATTAATTGACCCCCATCCAATGGAGACTCGAATTACTATAGAGGCCTGTTTTGAATTAAATCCCTCTTGGCCACTCCTTTTAAATCTGTCTCTCTCTCACACACACAGACACACACACACACACACACACACACACTGCAATTGACTTGTGTTAAGGCTGAGAGGACATGAAGATCAGGCAACGGTAAGATGAGCCTGAGTCCCCCCAGGAGTCTGTCTTCTGTGGGTCTCCATCACTCCTGACACCATCCTGGAGATTAAAGGTTTGTCTGGTCCCCAAATCCCAGGAACTCTGGCAATACACGAATCAATCCTCTAAAGGAAAAAAAAAGAAAAAGAAAAACAAGAAAAGAGCCAGTGCTCCCCAATGTCTGCCACTCCCAGGTGGTCACATTTCACTGCAATTTCCTGTGTATGTATCTACCTCGTGTAATTCATGTTATGAATGAATGCAGAGATTGATCAATGGATCACAGGATGAAAGAGTCAAGCAAAGAGTATCAAGCTAGAGTAACAACTGCTGAGTTTGCTCCCCCGAAGCAGGGCCTAGGGGGCGTGCCGACTGGGGAGTGCTGATGCATGGACCCCGAGACCCTCTCCCTCTGGTTGTGTTGTGCTGATTAGGACTGATAGCAGACCAGTCATGTCAAGGTCCAGCTTTTCAGTGGCTGTTGCCTGGACAGGCAAGAGCACGGGCTTTAATTTAGCACCAGGCATACAAGGGTTCAACTCCCCGCAGTGCTGCTACTTTCCGTGACCTTGGGTAAATCACTATCCCTTTTATGACTCAGTTAGCATATCTGTAAAATGGGAGGGAAATATCTTGTGGGATTTTAAAGAATTATTTTGTATGATGTAGATTTTTGAATTAGCAATTCGCGGCACTGATGGTTATTTTCATCCATTCCTTAGGTGCACACAGAAATCTTAAGGCAACCACGGACGGGAGGAAATAGCTTTCAAGGCCATAAGAGCTTTCATCTGAGCTACTTGGCCCATGAGCTGTTTTTCATGCACTGACGTGTGTGATTAACTGATGGGAAAGATGTGGCACGATGGGCAGAACGCTCAGTAAACATTTACTGAACTGTCCCCTGATTTCATTAAAGGCGAGGTTGTTCCCCACTTCCCAGACCCTTCACCTCTCACCCCCCACTCTGTGCCATGGGGTACCGTGTCCTTTTGGCTTTGTCTTCATGTATTTATTCCCCAAACACTGAGGGGACACCTACTGTATGACCAGCACTGTGTTGGCCATGGTGGGTGTCATGGGAGCAAGCCAGGAGCGGTCCCTGCCCAGGTGGAACTTACAATCTGGTGGAAAAGACAGACTGTAAGTGAATACATGACGAACACACATTTTATTACATACTGCGCTCAGGGTTCGGACAGGACCAGGTGGAGAGCGGGGTTGAGTAGGAAACTTCTATGTGAGGGAGGCGAAAAGGCCCTTCTGAGAAGAGTTGAGATCCACGGACTGAGAATGAGCTGGCCAGGCAAAGGAGCATGAGAGGACTTTGACAGCAGCAGAAACCGTGCATGCAAAGGCCCTGAGGTAGAAAAGAGTTCAGTGTGTGTGGCTGGAATAGAGTGAGCAAGGCAGACATGGTGTAAGAGTAGCTCACATTTACTGAGCACTTATTTTGTGCTGGGCAATGTTTGAAGGGTTCCAGAGGTACGGACTCATTTAATGCTCACAACAATCCCATCAGACAGGTATTATTATTATTATTATTATTATTATTATTATTCACTATTTTACCGATAGAGAAGCTACAACCCAGAGAGGTTAACTGACTATCCCAGGCCACCCAAATAATCAGTACCTGACCTGGATTCAGTCTCCAGCAGTCCTGCCCCTGAGTCCTGCCCAACCCCTGAGCCGCCTTCCGTAAGCGGGGGCTACAGAGGCAGCCAGAGGGACCCTAGAGGTCATCTGAAGGAGACTGTGTTTTCCTGTGAAATATCTCCGACCTTTGTTCCTTAGATTTGAATCTTAATTATCCCACTCGCTAAGTGGGTGGTCTGGCACAAGTTACTCAGCCACCCTTTACTTCATCCCACAACCATTTACTGTGTACCTACTATGTGCCAGGCACAGTGCTGGGGTGGGAGAACAGATGCAGTGGTGAGCAAAAGCAGCTGTGCACCCTGCCGCCAGGTACCCACAGCCTACTTGAGCAGAAAGGGCTTAATCCAATAGTCCAATGCAGATAAGAGCTCTGAGGGCAGGAAGCATAGTTCTGGGAGAAGCTATAATGGGGGGCCCAAGCTGGGCCGGGTGGCAGTAAAGGTTTCCTTAAGGAATCAGTGGAGGCTGGTAGGACAAGTAAGAAATATTCAGATAAACTAAAGAGGCTGAGGTAGAAATTGGGTTGCTAGATAAAATTTAGAACACCCAATTAAATTTGAATTTCACATAAATAACCAACGATGTTTAGTATAAGTAGGTCCCAAGTGCATGGAACATGCTTATACTACAAAATTTTTTCACTGTTTATCTGACATTCAAAGTTAACTGCATCTCCTACTTTTATTTATTTGTTTCATGTGAGTATCTGGTAGCCCAAGGTAGAAAGAGAATTCAGCACAGAGAGAACAGCGTGTGCAAGGTCATGACTGCAGGAAGAAGCACGGCAGAAGCAAGAAACCATTGGAAGAGCAGTGTGACAGGGCACAGAGAGCCTCAGTTTCCTCATCGGTAAAATGGGTGTCATAACCGTACTAACTCACGGGATATCAGCACGTAGGTGCTTCGCGTAGCGTCTGGTGCATAGTTAGTGCTCAGTAAAGATCAGGCTTTCCTGCCTCTTCCTCCTTCTCCTTCTCTTTTCCGTCATCATCATCTCCCTCTCTTTGTCTACTACCTCCTAGATCCCCGTCACTGGACCCTCGCAATGGTTCCCAACTGCCTTCGTTTAAGAGTGGTGAGATTCCGATAAATCTTTTGATCACACAACCTGAGAAGCGAAGCTCTTGTTTGGTGTCAGTATAAGGCAGCCCATGGCAGTGTTCAGACCAGGAAGTATGACTGTGTACTAACTACTATTGGAAGACAATGAGTCACGAGGGAGCGTAGCTGCTACAGAAAGGTCATATGTGACTAGGTGGGGGGCTCGGTGGCTGGAGTGGAAGCCCACGGTGTTTACCCCATTTATTTCTCCCTGACGTATGGTGTCAGGGACCCAATGTTCTCTTAGCTCATTGTGCTGTCATCTCTATGGTGTCATTTTATAGTCTGCCTCTGATCATTCCAGTATCTGACGTCTTTGTTTGGTCTATTTCTATTGCCTGTTGTTTCTGTGGTGATCCCTCATGGAGTCTGTTTCCTTGTTTGTTTGGTTATGTTAGTTAAATGAGTGAACAAATGCTCCTGCAGAGTGGATCAACACCACGTTTGTCTTCCTACCAGTGGGAAGGGAAGAAAGTACCAAAGAGGGTACAACCCTGCACCTCAAGGCACAGCTCAGAGCTTGTGCAAATCCCATTTGGGGGGCAAAGCTTCATCAAATAGCCACAGCTGGTTGCAAGGAATGCTGAGAAATGCAGTCTTCACATTGGGGGTGGCCACGTGCTCAGCCAAAATGTCAGCTTCTATTACCATAGAGAGCGAAGAGAGTGGGTATCGGAATACGCCAGCAGCCTGCCAACAGCTAGACTCAGAAGCCACTCAGAATAGACACAGCTGGCACGTCCTTCCACTCGGGCCCTGTTTTAGCTACAAGGAATAAGGATACAGGAGCCCTGGAAGCAGGGTGGCTGGGAAGACCGAGATGCTGGGGAGTAGCAAAACATAGAAACACATCTCAGGATAATTAGGACAAGCAGCTGAATGTGATGCTAAATGCCAGCCATGAGGAAAAAGCAAGTTTTCCACTGGAGCTGCGCATAAATTCAAAACAGCTTCAATGAAGGAGAGACAGCTTGAAAAACTTCTGTGAATATATTTAAGTTCACGGAAGATATGCATACACACACACAAACCACCATAGATAGATAGATCAATAGATGATAGATGATACAGAGAGACAGAGATTGAGAGACAGAGATTTCAGCTTAGCCTAGCAGCTGTGGAAGGACATCCGAGTTAGATTATGTCACATAACAAGGGACAACAGTTGATTCTAACAAGAAAAGTTACCACATTGTACTGACGTGTTTGTAGTTCTTTTAAAACCGGTCCTTATTTTCTGTCTGTATTGATGTCTGCCGATTAAGGAGTAGTTGAACACAAATGAAAGCAAACCCATATGGGATCTCTCCTCTCCTTGCTCCACAAAGCTTGAATGCCTGCCTGCTCTCTACCGGGCATGGCTCCAGGCCAGGCAAGGAAGCAGACGTGGCAAAAGACTCGGGTTTCTCCCCCAGGACGTGTGCCCTGAAAAGGCATGACCCTTAGGCACATCTACCCATTTTCAGAAGCACCACAGAGCTGCAGGCATTCTGGGACCTTCCACCATTCAGTATAAATAGTAAGATGCTCACGCCTTATAAGAAGAACAGACTCTGGAGAAAGGCAGTCCTGGGTTCAAATCCTTCCTTCCCAGCTTCCCCTTTCGTGGCCTTGGGGAAGGGGATTTGCCTTACCTGTAAGGATCTCATGAGGCCTGGGAGCCAGCAGCCGCCATGGTGTGGATGTGAGACCAACAGCCTGGGGAACCAGGTGAACTTGGCTTTAATCTTGGTCCAGCCTTGGTGGCCAGCTGTCCTGGTTTGCCCAGAACTGAGGGTTTCCAGGGATGTGGAAGTCATAGTGCTAAAACCAGGACCATCGCGTGCAAAGCAGGACAATTGGTCACCCGCCTAATAGACGGGTGATCCTGGGTGACAACCTTTGTGAGCCTCAAGTTTTTCACATATGAAAACGGGAATAATAACATCTACCTTGCCAGGGGGCTGCCGGGAATGGAAAAGGTGTCCAGCACAGTCATCATCGTCATGTCTACTAATAGTACCCACTTCCCCTCCTGGGCGCCTATTTTATCATGGCCAATGCCCAAAGTTAAGCAGGAGGGTTCCTACAGCTCCATCAGCCCATTTTAAAGCAGCCAAAGTGAAGGGCTTTCTCCTTGAGGCATCGTTTCCTCAGGGAGTGGTCAGGAAAGGCTTATAGCCCCTGGGGTCCCCTAAATCCCGGCCTGAATCCTCATGTCCCTAAGTTTCTTGCCTGTTGCCACCATTGCTGGCTCTACAGTGCCACAACAACCCCAGGGACGACCTGTTCCCACCCCACGTTAACTACATTCAAAAGTCCTTCTTAAAATTAATTACCAAGAAAAACGAAGGCCAATCCAGGCTAGCATTTCTTTGTCAAAGGAAAAAGAATTCACCATTGATTCCAAGTAAAATTGCTTCATATCCCCGTGATTTCATCCGGCCTCCCAGGCCCCCAGAAGGAGCTGGAAGTCCTTCACGGCTAAGTGCAGGCCCTGGTCCTGTCTCCGAGAGGTGTGAATGTGCAGGAATGTGGAAGCTTCTCCAACCTTCTCCATTCTATCACAAATGACTGCCTTCCTTCTTTCCAGGCCCAGCCCTCCAGAGCTTTAGAACAGGACCAGACATGTTGATTACAAATTCGATCCATTTGTGGAGATGGAAAGAGCGGTTCTAAAGGAAAACTACCAGAGCATTCTTTTTTCCCCCCCTTAAAGAAGGAAGTACATGCATATTGACTGTAGGAAGCTTATCTTAGAGCGAAACCTGTGCTCTGGTTCCCCTCCAGAAGAAAGTTTCAGATGTGGAGCAATCCAACTGGAACCATCTTCTAGAAGTTACCGGAATGTTACTGCTGCCACAGCTGAGACCACCTGAACCATGACCAGCTGGGAGCTGCGGCCCCAGGAGGGATTCCAGGCACGGGAACTTACAGAGGATCTTTTGCTTCCTGGGTCTTTCTTCTCAGTGAACCAACTCCCTCTTGCGTGTCATTGGCCAGAAAGGCACCCCGGGTCCATACCTAAACCAATCATGGGCAAGAGGCCCAGGGCACCACGACTGATTTAGACCAACCAAGATCCGAGCTCTGCGGCCTGGCTGGTGGCAGCTTCCCTGGAAGCACATGCCCGCAAGGAGAAGGTTCTGGTTGGGATTCTGTGGGGACAGATATCAATAACAGCCAAGAGTTCTCCGGTGCTTGTCACGTGCCAGGCACCGTTCTTTCCTCCATTACCACATGTCACCTTCGTATAGCCTATGAGGTGGCATAGCAGTCACGGTCAGCACCTGGCCCCACCCCCTCAGCTGGCCCTGGAGTCCCCAAACACATCCAGGGCTTCCTTCATTGCCACCTGATAGTATTCTATGGTGACAGAGCCATGCTTGGCACATACCAGGCATGCGAGAAGTTCTGGGGCATTAACACCCCAGGAACAGTGTGCAATTGGTGGATAAGCACCCTGGGCTCCTAAGCCTCCAGGGGGACAACTCTGAGTGTGTCCCACACACTCTCTCAGAGGTTCTGGGGGACCAAGCCCCCATCACTCACAGCAGAGACCTGCCTGGTTCACCCCCTTTATAGCCTTTCCCTCCTTCCTATCTCACCTCCCCTCTGTGTCCCCAAGCAACCTGGGAACATTGTCCAAATAAATTGAGTCACCGCTCTGTGTTGAGGTCTTCTTTGAGGAAGCCCAACCTAATCAGTGGACAATTTTATCGTACGGATGGGGCAGCCAGACTTGGAGGTCACCTCGATTACAGGAGTGGAGAATGGTGGTGGAGCTGACTCTCGTTCGTGTGTTCTTTCCTCTACATCCCATCGGGATGGTTTGTCCGCCGTAACCCTGCCCCTTTTAAGCAACATGAACTGACTGGGGGACGTGTCACAGCGTAGTGCTCTCATTGCTAAGTAGCCATGACAATGGAAAATCAGGTCCCGTACATGACTCCATACTGTCTCCCGGGTGACAGAGCCTCTGCCCACCCTTATCTCCTTTGAGTCTCACCCCCTTTGAAATGGGCAGGGGTACTTCCTTCCCACCAGGCTGCCCACAAGGACATAGAGACCTCGGGATGTCAAGCGACTTCTTCAAATCTGCACAGCTAGGAAGTGGCAGACCTAGGACTAGAACACAAGGCCCCGTCTCTCTAGGTAACATGTACATGCAAGCCCATTGCTGCCGGAAACCCATCCTGGAGGAAATTCTACCCGTAATAGAGAGCCACACCCATGAAAAATCAACAGTGATGAATGATTTTCATAGCATGAGTCAGTTTCAGAGAATGAGTCCTCTCTCCTCTGTCTTCCTTCAACTGGCCAAGTCAGAAGGACACAGCCCAGCCGCCAGGGAAGCCAGGCCAGGTCAGCTCCAGAGCAGGCTTAGAAAATTGGGAGGCCCCCACCTCAGCTGGTGTGGCCCAGGAGATAGCGGGAGCCTGGGCTTCTTAGTGAATCCCGAGCCAGCAGTCATTCCATGGCTGCCTCCTTTGTGAACAACCTTGCACCAAATCTGATGGAACCTCCCTAAAGGGGCTGTTAGGTCAAGAAGAAATGAGATGTGCAGGCTTCTCAAAGGCTGGAGCTGGCAGGGCCCTCAAAATTAGCAGAGCCAAGTCTTTCACTCACAGAGCAGGAAAATGGAGGCCCAAAAAGCGAGAGTGAGTCACCCCAGGCCCATCTCTCTGTGAATTAAAGAATATCAGGGCTCAGATCCAGGTGCCCCGGCTCCCAGCCCACTGCCTTTTCCCTCCTCACCATTTTGCGCTTAATAGGAAAATAGTTATTTCTCATGCGTAAGCCATTTTATCTTCACAGCATCCCTATGAGGATGGCAGAGAAGGAACTGAGTCCCTGTTTCCTAAGAAACTAAAACCCAGAAGCACTTCGCTAAGATCACCCAGGGCCCAATAGACCTTCATGACAACGAAGGGCGCTGGGACAACGGGAAGACAATGGGGAAAAGAAATAGAGACGGCCAGGGCAAGGGTCCCCAATCTCCACTGACCAGACCAGGGCGTGGCCCATCACCCTAACTCACAGGGTCCCAAGGACCTGGCAATGTCTTGGGGACAAGAGTCCATCTGACTTGGACAAACCCTGAGTGTTCAGGTTCCCAGGAACCAACCCTGCCCCCATTTCCAGAACTCGAACCTTTTGAGTATCTTTGCATACCTTCAAACAATTAATCCTTAAGAATCTTAGGTGTTCATCACCACATTCCACACACCCCCATATCCTCGCTCACCTCACTCTCACCCCTCCCTACCTACCAATGCACACACAATATGGACTCAAAAGAAAAGCTGTCAAAAGTTTTATCCGCTAAAATATCACGGTGACTTTCTCAGGCCTCTTTCCAATTCCCTCGCTCTCATCTCCCACCATGAAAATCTGCATTAGGTCGTGTTTAATATTCTTTGATGGTCCAAGGTTTGCAGCTGATGGCTGAGCAGGACTTGATTTGGGTCTTCTCAGAGCTTCAGGGTCCTCAAATGGAAAGTGAGGCCTGACTGGGTCCGGGGAAAAGACTGGGGATGATGGTGGAAGCTCTGCTCTCCTCATTGAAAGACCAGTGTTGCCCCATCTGGTAGTCCTTCATTTGGTCTCTCAAAACGTGTCAGAAGACGCCCCCTACAGGCCTGCCCCCAGGCTGTAGGGATGAGTCACACTCTACGTGATGAAGGAGCTCACAGGCAGGGAAGCAACCAGAGGAGAGCACAGAGCAGTGAGATGGGGACCCTGGTGAGGGGTATACATCTGTGTCTCCCAGGGACACAGAGGAGGCTCAGCTAAGTCCACCTGGGGACCGGCAAGGTCAGGGAAGTCTCAGAAGAGATGACTTGAGCTGAGGAACGTCACTTGTGTTGATGGGAGACCAAAAATCTCATCCTGCCATCTCCTGCCACAAGAGAAAGAAGAGGAGTTGGCCAGGTGAAGAAGGTGGGGAAGGATCTTGAAGGCCGAGGGAACAGAGTGAGCAAAAGCACAGACACGTGCTTGGTGGGAAGAGCCCATGCTAGAATGTTCTAGAATTCCAGAGCCTAGAACGTTGGGGGAAGCATGGTAAAAGGGGGACTGAAAAGGGTGGCAGAGACCAGGTGGGGTTTATGAGGAATTTGGATGTCCTCAAACTGTGGCCAGTGCAAATGAGTGACGGGGGGAGGGGGAGAAGAGCAGATGGAGGGGTGCAGATGGAGAGACTGAGGCACCAAGAGCTCCAGGTTTTACAGGCCACCTCCATGCCGTTCTGGGCACTTTCCACGCACTCAGTCCTCCCAGGCCCTGGGAGGTGGGGCCCAAGGTTATCCCCTTTTTATAGATGGGGAAACTGGGGCTTGGAGAAGTCTATGAATGCTCCTAGAGCTTGGAGCTGGCAACCCAGAGCCAACACCTGGAGGTGGATCCAAAGCCCTGGAGGTTGTCACCTCAGGCCAAGTTGTGTCCTGCAGCCCAGTTTCAACCTGGCCCAGAATGAACACATTCCTCCTTGCTTCCCAAACTCCCATCAGCATCTGACAACAACAACAGCAAGAGAAAGGCCCAGAAGGCTGATGCACAGTGCAAGGAACGCCAATTCTTAATGTTACCCAGCTGTGCAGAGGGCTTGGCCGGGGACCTGGCCTGGGCATCCAGAAGCGCCATGATTCAGACGGCCTGGACGGACGGCAGCGTGTGAGTCAGGGCCTCCTTCAGCTGACCAGGCCATTTGACCGCTAGCTCCCTGCAGCCAAGCAGCATGCCCTCCGGGTGGCTGGCCCATGGCAGGTGCCCAGACTGGCTGGGTAGCTGCTGTCTCGGCCACACTCTTGGTACCTTTTATATTAAGCCCCTTGCTTTGAGCACTGCCCTCCTTTCTGCCCTCTGAGAGCTCCCTGTCCTGGGTATTGTCCACTTGTCCCCTCTGGACTGTTCTGAGTGGCAGCTGACAGGCACAACGTTGTCCAGGAACCCAATGTTGCTTCCAATGAAGTAAACCCAGGCGAGCCGCACTGGAAGCTGGATCCTCCAGGACGTTCATCTCCCAAGAACTCGGACACCAGGGCCTGGCAGATGAGCCTCCCAAGGACCTCCGGGGTAATCCAATGGAGGGAGTACCTCCCAGCCCACCACCCAGAGCCTGTCCTTCACTCCCATGAATTCTCTGGAATTTCAAACATCGCCAGGATGTTTTAAACTATGGCCCAAGTCCGTCCTCTCTGCCTGGGTTCCCCTAAGCACAGGAAGCCGTCGGAGACCCATGAGAGGAGAAAAGAGAGATATACATCCAGTCCAGACACCAGGCCCGAGATAACCACTGCCCCGCCCCAAAGAGCCACAGTGTAGCTAAGTGTTCCAGGGGCTTGGATCACAAAGGGCTCAGTCCCTCGGGGTCCCCAGTATTGTGGGCTCAGAGGCCCAGGGAAGCACACGAGGGCAGGAGCAACCAAACACCTGAGAACGGAGAAGCTGACATTTAGGACAGTAGGAGCTTGCTGGACGTGGGGAGGGACCTGAGGGAAGGGCGTCTGCACAAGCAGGTGGGGGTGACAGCAGAGGTGGGAGTAGGGGGCAGCTAGACTCCAGGACAGAACAGCAGAACAGGGCAGGAGGCGTGACAAGGCTTCAGGCCCAGATCCAAGGGAGCAACTGGAGAGTCCCGTCTGCGTCGGCCCAGCCCTCTGCCTCCCTCTTGGTAACAGCCCCTGTCTCTGGGCTCACAGGGCTGGGGTGGGGTCTCCCATCTGTCTAGGGCCCAACTGCCTAGACCACAGTGACATGTCCCAGAGGCGAGCTTGCGCTCCAATGGCCAACCACAGTCCTTCCCAGAACTTACCAGATGCCAGTGGGAGGCAGAGACTCTGCCCCTCGATCTCAGGGCCCCAGTGACCACCACAGAAGAAAATAGAGCCACTGTGTACAAAAGAAAACAGATACACAGAGTTAGGAGAGACAGGCCTGGCGTTTCTGCTGTGGCGTCCTTTCTGCAGCCTCCACTGGGCTCTTTCCGTATTCGGTGACTTGAGCCAGCAATGTTCCTCTTGGACTTAATTAACCTGGTTAAGTTTGGTTTCTGGCACCTGCAACCAACGACAGTCTCCCACACAACAACCAGCCGGGACCCAGTTCTTAAAGGAGGTGACCCTGCTGGCCCCCCTCAGGGGCCCCAGGACCCTCCAGCCCAGCACGGACTTCACATACGGCAGGCAGTCCGTCTACTTGTCTTTCTGTGCCTCCCAGGGCTGTAAGCTCAGCGGCAGAGCCCGGCCCATTGGCAGCCCAGGGGAAAGGGGACTGATTGCATGTATTAATTAATCCAGGTTTTGTCGCCCATTTTGGCCCAACCCAGCAGGGACAACGACCTCAGGATTTCAGGTGACGGTGACCAATAGCAGGGGTTTGGCAGCAGCTGGTTCAGTTCCGAGTAGGTGAGAGGCCAGAGGGTCGGCAGGACTGACAGCTCCGAGCAGACCTGTGGGGACACGTGAGAAGAGGACAGGTCAGGGAAGATCATCATCCAGCACGAGGGAAACAATCCACAGATGTCTATTGATTCGACAAATATTTTTGAGCACTAACTCTATTCCGGGACTGTTGGGGCACAAAGGACACAGTGCTGAATGAAACCGGTAGGGTTATGCCCTTGTACAGTTTGCACTATGGCGAGGACGGGTGTCCGACAACGAAAAAGGAAACTAATCAACCGATCCCGGGGTTGATGGTTGGGGGTTTCTGAGAAGAGCCCGGGGTCCCGCCACTTGTGTGGAGGGAGACACGCAAGCCCGCCTGCCTTCCAAATGTACGTCTCTTCGAAGCACATTTTAGACTCTCACTCATGCTCAGTCAGTGGCCAGGCTTACAGAGAAGGGACAGGCAGGCAAGCAGGTGCCTGGGGGGCACTCCAGGTCCCCAGGTCGCCTGCTGACTAGTCACCAGGAGCCTGAAGGGGACATGTTATGCAGGAGCAAAGGAAGTCCCCACGCCATGGGGTGGCATCCAGCTCACTAGCCCACCCTTCTCCCTCTGCTGAGGGTGGCCCATCAAGCAGGAGTCGGATGGCAGAGTGTTGGAAGCCCTGACCCTCCAGGGACCCAGAGCCTGACGTGCAAAGAAAGCACCCTCCCTCTGGCTCCACCCTGCATGAGCGAACAGGAGGTTTTAGCTACTGTTCCTCCTCGAGCTGGGAAATTCTGGAAGTGAGTGGGGATACCTCCACCTTGGACAAAAAGAGCAGGAAAGAGACCCTGGAATGGGGTGGCCAACAGGACAGCACTGCCCCTGCCCCTGCAAGAGAAGATTCCAGATTGGAGCTTATAACTGACTGAAGTGTCTTGATGCCTGGGTTGACAATGCAGGGCGTGGATGGGCAGCACACAGCCTCGTGCCAGGGACAGGGAGTAAGGAGAGCATGAGGAAACACTGAAGTGTTACTCAGCTTCTCTGGGTCTGGGTTCAGCTCCCTGTGAACTGACATAGGACAGACGTGTAGCCAATTTGGTGAAATCTGAAAGCTAAAACTGGCAACCCCTCCCCACAGCTGGTCGACCCAGTCACTGGGGAGACACTGGCCGTGAAACCCCAGTAAGACAAGCGGGGTCAAATCCCAGCGCAGCCCCAGACCCCACTGCGCACCCATTGGCAAATCATTTCTGAGCCCTCTTCCTTTCATCTGGAAATGGGGGTGACTGTCGGGGCCTTTCAGGGCGTTCCTGGAGCTCACAGGGACCCTTGCTGAGAGAGCACACCAACGTGTGTAAGTAACACCCAGAAGACAAGGGAGGGATTATGGTGGTTAAACACACAGGGGCAGAGCCCAGGTCCCTGAGCTCTCCCTGCACCGCCTGGAGGCCTGGCTCTTTCCTCCAGCTGGAGGAAAACGTTCTGATGACGCCTAGGAAACGCTGACCTGAAATGAAACGTGAATCTCTGACGTGGATTCAGAGAAGTTTCTACCAGGGTCTCCACCCCGTGTCATAGCCCACGGAGCCCCAGTGAGACAGCAGCTTGTGCCTTCAAAGAACACCCAGCTGTAACGGGGACACTTGCCTGCTGGTCCTGCCTCTGGTGACCTTGAGGAGTCCTTCTCCTGGTTTCCCCAACTTTCCTGAGGGCACATGACTGACTCTGAGGCCCAGGCAGGTAACACCAGGGACGAAGGCGGCCTGGTCGTGAGACGACGGGAGTTGGCTGGCAAGCACACAAGCCTTAGTCAAGGAGCAGGTATTTCTGCTGCCTCAGCAAATCCCTGCCAAGCAGAAATGCAAGGCCAGTGGAACCAAATCATCCCACTTTTTCAAAAGAAGCCTGAAGTTCAGATTGTATGTGATGGCTCCAACTTTTAAAAATTGGCAACTAAGTCTGTGTTTTTGATGGAAAACACCCTATGGTTCAAACCAGGCATATCTCTGGGGGTCAGCCCATATTCTGCACCAGTCAGAGTCCTGGGTCCTGGTTTCCAGGTGTTGTCAGTCACTCATGTTGGAGGAGGGAGGAAGAGAGAGGGGCAGGTGATTTATTTTTCTGATGACCAGATTGCAAGCTCAAACACCTCCAGGGCCAGGCAAGCCCCAGCAGGGCCTGACACCAGGGCCACCCTGGCCCACAACTCCAGCTCTTGCTGGGCACCAATGCCATTACACCATCCTCTTGTCTCTTCAGACCTGAAGGAGATCGTGACTGCCCGTGTTTCCAGTGCAGGGACTCTCCACTTCCCTGCCAGCGTCCATGACCCTGCCCACAGCTCCCTATGTGACTCCGTTAACATTCGCCTTGGGGCCATTTCTGGTGGAATTCTGCTTCCTGTAGAACACTGTCTATACACAATGTTAGATGTGTTTGTGAAAACGTCTTGCAGGTGCCCAGAGGAGGGAGGAAATCATCTGGATGCAAATGCCAGCTCTTCCCCTACTGCTTGTGTCTCATAATCTTTCTTTCTATGCCTCAGTTTCCTCATCTGTAACCTCAGAGGGCTGAGGCAGGATGACTCACGATGACGTCGAAGGCACCCAGCTAAGGCCACT
This sequence comes from Rhinolophus ferrumequinum, assembly GCF_004115265.2. Taxonomy (NCBI): domain Eukaryota; kingdom Metazoa; phylum Chordata; class Mammalia; order Chiroptera; family Rhinolophidae; genus Rhinolophus; species Rhinolophus ferrumequinum. Next base: position 83,283,949 of record NC_046288.1, on the reverse strand, counting down.
CAGCAGACTGGCTTTGAGCCTGAGTTTACACAATGGTAGTCTCTGCAAAACAATGGCTTTTCTGGAAATGAAGGGCCAATGACTGTCAGACAGTGATTGTCGATTTCTGAGCAAGGCCTTGGCACTCTGTGCGCAACTGTACCCTCACCCCTTGGCCAGCCCTTCCGTTAGACGGGCAGGCTTGAGAGGCTGAGAGAACAGGACTGGTTTTCCTGAGACTGGGGGTCAAATCCGGCCACTCTCTCTGTATGATCACGGGGCAAGTCCCTTTCCATCTCTGGGCTATTTTCATATTTTTATGAAGAGGCTTTGTCCTAGAGCCTCTGTGGTTTCTACCAGCTTCCCCAGGCCAGGGTCCATGGTGCCTACTACCTCTGCAGGCGAAACACAATTTCTTCTAGACACTCTCTATGACACTTATCTTAATTAAGCATACAAATTAGGAAATTCCAAGCTAAGCTTTCCTGAATTGTGTGGGTAGAAGAAATGTTTAAATCTCCTTTTTTGGCTGAGTCTTTGCAAGGCAAGCGTTTCCAAATGTTTGGCCCGGTCCCCCCGCCTGAGCCTCCCCCTCATTGCCTGTCCTCAGGAGGAAGGCTCCAGAGATAAGGGGGGAGGGCCAGACCTCAACCAACCAGGAGGCTGCCCAGCTGACCGTGGATGACCCACTGGCTGGGTCTCCCCAACACCTGGATGACTGACTGTTATTCTGGACTTCCTTTGCGCCAGATGTGTTTGGCAGCTGCCCACAGTCAATCAGGGGGATTGGGTTTGGAAAACTGGAGATCTGCAAACAAAGGCAAGAGTGAGAAGGGTGAGGCCTGGTTAGAAAATATTGAAATTCATCCTGATTTCTTTCCAGCTAAAAGAACAGTCTGTTCCATGGGTTCCCAGGGACTACAGAGGAGCGAGAAAGTAGGCCGTGCCGTCCGGATGGAAGCCCCTTGGCCGCCATTTTGTGAGCTTAGTAAAACCTTCAGCTCTCACCTGTCCCAGGCCTGTTCACCTGCAGAGTCTGAGTGGACCGGGACAGGAGGAAGGCCACAGCTGTAGGATCAGACTGCCCTGGGTTTGGAACCCAGGTTTGTTGCTTACTAGGTGGGCAACTTGGGCATATTACTTAGTCCTCTTGGCTCCCACTGAACATGAAGACAATAGTATTAGGTGGGTGCAAAAGTAACTGTGGTTTTTGCAATTATTTTTAACCTTTTAAACCGCAATGACTTTTGCACCAACCTAATACCTCAGAGGGGGTTGGTGCAAGGATCAAAAGAAGATCAGCATGGATGACTGTACATTGGACAGGTGGGTGGCCCATGGTTGACCACATAAAATAGAACTCCAGGGACCACCACCACCCAATAGTATCAGAAGCCCATTTGAGAGAAAAACCAACGGAGGAGTATTCTCCTAAATACTCCAAATTTTACCCCCACTCAATTCCACTCCCCCCGCAAACCCCATACACACACATAAAAGGCGTTACTGGTTTTCTTTCTGGTGTGATGCCATTTGCCTGCATTTGGCAACAGCCCAAACAGCCCTGCATTTGGGAACAACATTTAAGAAACAGCCACTGCAGTTACTGTTGAGGACACTGCCCACTGCTTCACACTGTGTCATTGTCCTTTGGGACCTCGTGGGAGGCTCCACGTCAGACACAGAAATAGTTGTGTAACTCTGAGCCTTGGACTGGCTTCTGAGCCACTCTTGGTTTAGTTTCACCTGGTGGAGCCCTGGCACCATGTGCCTGGTCGTGCGTCCCTCTGCACTGAGAGGGGTCAGAATGGAATCCGCGACCCACCTCTGCCCAGTCTCCTGAACCTCACCACCCAAATCGGTGGGCCAGTTCCACCTGCCGGCCTTTGATTTTTCCCAACCTGACCTGATTTTTCTTCTCGGCTTTGTTTTGAACCAAGTTGGATTCTGAGTATTTGTAAGTCACTACATCTCCTGAGGAAAAGTTGGAGATGGATTCTTAGACGATAACCAGACAGGGAGACAGGTGGAGAAAGCAACATGGGGTGTGTACATGGTGGGTGGTACCTAACGTGTGCTCAGACAGATGTTGCCCCATCTCTTTCTCCTCTATGATGTACGCCGCACTGGTGATGTCTAGAAATGGCTTTTTCTCCCACAGGCCTAGGGTCTGGTATGCCTGCAGGGGTGTCCCGCTCCTGTCTACTGATTCAGGGTTCCCTGGTTTCACCTGGTGTCATCCTGAAGTGTCATGGTGGTCATAATGTCAGTTCAGGCACTGTCCCATCCATCCTCACTTCTCCCAGGTGCCACTTTGTCCATCAGAAAGTGTCCGTCAACGTCCCTCTGGCTGACCCTCCGCTGTCTGTACAGCTTTACTCTCTGCAGCGTCGTGGGGAGGGAGTCTCCAGCTGAGGCAGGGTCTGAGGGACCCTCTGTGGAGTTCTGGGGAGAGTGTGGAGGAGTCAGCGGTGCAATTCTGGAGAAACATCTACTGTCCCAGCCTGTCTCCTCCCGTCGCACTGCCTGCCTCCCGGTGGGGTGGGGGTGGGCAATTGGAAGGATTCAGAAATACAAAGGGCGCAAAGCATGAGGCCTGCCTTCAGGAAATATTTATTGAGCACCTACAATATGCCAGAGCACTAGTAATTCAGCAGTGAGCAAGACAGATTCAACTCCTGCAGTCATGGCGCTTATGCTCTGGGACGAGGGAGAACAGGGTGAATAAATACACGAGGTAGAAAAATGATGGTGAATAGAGCAATGCAGAGAACCCAGATGCGCTGCTCAGGTAGTGGCTGGGTGGATGCTCACAGTTCAGAGTCACGAGCTTCAAGAAGAGGTGGTCTGGGAGGACCAGAAACGAGCTTTGAGATGCGTTCTAGACTGTGGAAGGGAAGTCACGGGAGTGGAGCAACCGCGCAACCAGGGTGGGGAAAGGAGCGCTGGCCTGGATGGTAAAGTCTGTCGTTCTCTGTCACCTGACAAGGGGGAGAGACAGGTACTGGCCCAGTTTGAAGAGTGGAAAGTGTCAAGGGCACACTGTAGTGATTTGCAGCTGCACACAATCCAGCGTCCGTGAGACAGATTCTTGGACACCCCATCTTGCCCGGCTCCAAACTGAGAACTTTTGAAAAACCTGCCTACTGTGCGCAGAGCCCATCCACTCACCTGGCACTGCCAGACAGCTGTCAGCTGGGAGCTGCACCAAATGTTTCCACCCGTCCAAACACCCAGCCCTCTTCTCAAGTTAGGGAAAAGCAAACCTTGATTTAAACCCAGAAAGGGATGGACAGACAGGGGGCCAGAGAAGCAGACTGTTGTTTGGCTCCCGGGCCGTCGTCCATTTACAAGTAGAGAAATAAACTTACATGGTTAAATTTAAAAGTGTGGACGTGTTCACAACTGTAACTCTAGAACATTAGATTCCAGCTCAAGGAAAGCATACTCCACATTAGCTTGTATTTTCCTCTGAGTGAAACAAAAAGTATGCATTTAAGATCAAGTGATAGCCCCCAAATGAACATATAGAAGTTGACAGGTAACTCTGATGGAAGGTGCCAGGGCCTGGCTTCCCTCTCTGGCTCTGCCCACTCACCTGCTCTGTGGTCTTCGCATAGTCATTTCACTCCTCTGGGAATGGTGAGGACACCCCATGTCCCCCCTCCAAAACTGCTGTGGGGATCATTTGAGTCAGAAAGATGTGAGAGTGCTTTGTAAACTGTAAAGTGACTTCTAGTTAACAGCTAGAAACAACTTTTGTGTCAAAGCATCGTCATTGGCCCAGCTCAATCCCTTCTGTCCTACTTTTCTGGTCACCCTTTGACTAGTTGCACCTCATTTTAGGATTTCAAGGACAAAAAAAAAAAAAATCAGAGGTGCTAATGAAGATCCTAACTTTTAAAAACAAGAGAACTGAATAATACTTATTCAAAGATAAACTGTGGTTGACAGTGTTTAGCCAGACCTCGCTCACCCCGGCTGCGCACCCATCCCCCGTGCTGTGGTGATGGCTGCTGAGGACTCTAGCTGCCCGGTCTCTAGAGCACTGCCCTCCAAATTTTGGAATATATTTGAGGAGTTACGCCCTGTCCCCACGCTGGCCGAGGTCTGCCTGCAGCCAATTTCTGACTAATATGTGTATACAAAGTCTTGTTCACCACTCAGAATGAGACACTGCAGAGCTCCCCATGGGATTGAGCTAAGACTAGACTTCAGCTGAACCCACATCTTTGCCAAGCTGTGTGCTTTGCCCCATCCTTCTCTCACTCTTGTAGACTTCATCAGAAAGTATTCCCTCAGCACATCAATCACACAAGAGTCCCTTTCACGAACTCTGATCCTGGGGAACCCAGGTCCCAACACTTTTGGTACCAGGACTAGCCCGATGTCACAGAGCCTCAGGGCAGAATTTGGAGTTGGAGCTCTCATCAACCAGGTAACAATGAGGACCCCATCACTAGTGGTGGGCAGGGGGGGCCCTGGCACGCTGTCGCAGTGCAATTGCTAAGAATTTCACTTGTGTCGTTGGGTCAATATACAGTTTGAGAGGCATAGGAGAAATAGTAACTATTATATAAGATCTGTGAACTTGAGTGTTGCAAAATTCTGTTGATGAATTGAAGGGAGAGAATGACGGGCTCGGGATTGATTAATCACCACCTAAAAGCCAAATGTAAAAGTCAGGGGATCCCCGTGGTCGCGTTTCAGAGACTTTCATCTCTGTGGCTGATGGGCAGACTAAGCTGAAGACCAAGCACAAGGCTCATTGTCATGTGACGGAAGTTCAGGGAAGGTTAGATCCTCAGCCTGGGTGAATCTCCTATGCCAACGTCAGGGTATTAGATTTGGACTGGAGACACCTGAATAGGTGCAACTGAGAACTTTGAAGGTCCCTTGAACCGTCTGATGCAACAGAGTGGCCCCCATTAGAAGTTCATGAGAATCCCCTGCTTGAAGACTGTGCAAAAGCCTCGAGTGAGATAGTGAGATAGATGCCTTGTAAGACAATGCCCCTCCAGAACCTTCCCCACTGCCCCTTCTCCTCATCAGACCAATAGTTAGGGTTGATCTCAGCGTGACCTGACTGAGGAAGTGCTAAGTCTTCTAAGAGAGGAAAGGGATAACATGACCAAAAAGTGCCAGGGCTGGCTAACATCTACCAGCAGGGAGTTGAGTCTCCTTGAGAATGGACCTGAAGGTACTGAATTAAAGAGGTGGAAAGTAAGACTGGATAAGGGGATTTTGTTGACATGGAGGCACTCTCCCATCATACAGGACTTAATATCCTGGCAAAGGACCCAGGGAAGCATTCTAGGATCCTGCAGGAAGCCACCTTCTGCCCACACGTGCACTGCCCAGAAATGTGAGAAATCAATACCACACCAGTTAACCTTCGGGCAACGAGATTAAGAACCAATGGAAATGGCTAAGATGGATGATGATTCTGAGATGATTCTCTTGGAATAGTGGGAGGAGGTCATGTAAACAGTCACCACAGGAGGCCAGCGCATCCTTCTACCTAACCCCACTAGCTGGCCTCACACCTGCTCCCAGGGACAACCCTTCCTGATGAAATCCTTACAGAGAAGCCTTTGTCTCAGGCTCTGCTTTCTGGGAATCCAGGCTAAGGCAGGAGTTATACATAGTCATAAAGCAGAGACTGTGTTTCATTCGTCTCACAATCCTGCTGCAAATGTTCTTCACAGCTAAAGTCAGCAAAGAACCACTTATTAAATAAAACCCTGATGAAGCCTCTTTAACAAGTGACCCTCAGGTACAGTGACCCCAAAAGGAAGAAGTTTAGTTTGGGCTCATGTAAGCATCTGGGTAGACAGTCCAGGGCTGGTGAGGTGTCAGGAACCAGGGCGCCCTTCCATCTCGTTCTCTGCTGTCACAGTGACAATGGTCAAAGCTTGCTGGCATCATATCCTGCTGGCAGGAAGAGGGAAGAAGGACAGGAAGACACACCTGTTCCTTATAAGGGCATGTTACCCCTCGCTTCTGCTCACATCTTCTTGACCAGATTTGGCCACATGGCCCTTCTTGCTGTAAGGGGCATTAAGACAAGTGATTTTAGCTGGATGGTTATTCAGCCCACTGCTATGGACTGGATATGTCCCCTTCAAAATGTATACATTGAAGCCCTAGCCGTCAGTGTGACAGTACGAGGAGATGGAGCCTTTGGGAAGTGATTACGTTTAGCTGAGGTCATCAGGGTGGGGCCCCATGATGGAAGTAGTGCCTGTAAAAGGAGATGAAGGGACCAGAGCTCTCTCTCTCCACCAAATGAGGACACAGCAAGAAGGCGGCCCTCACCAGGAACCAAATCAGCCAGCCTCCTGGTCCCAGACTTCTAGCCTTAGCAGAACTTCCCTCAAGGGCAGTGTGGCTGGAAAGAATTCCAGAGGAGCCACATGGGTTAAGGAATAAGACCCACCCCCCCCCACCCCCCAAAGGCAGGTCTGAAGACCAACAGATGGCAGCTGAGTCTGGACTAAGTAGGGCGGACCCAGGTGACTGCAGAAGTTTTTTGTTATTCTGTGAAGCCAGCAAGTTTGGGCCAGAGTGGAATTGTTCTGACTCAAAGGACATGTTGAGGCAGCCACTAGGGGTCCTCCTCCTCCATGCCTGTACCCCCTCCCCATAAATATAAGTCAATATTTAGAGAACATCCGTTCAATAAAGCAAATTGTTAGCCTGCTCAGGATTCCCACCGTCTTTTACCCTCTTTACGGAGATTCTTCCTTTAATACCCACAGTTGAGACACGGCTAAAATTTTCTATCCAGATTTTTTTGCCCTAGAGACCAAAGGATTTCAAAACGGGAATAAATATGGGGAGTATCATAAAAGTACACCCTGTCAGCAGGCTATGCCATCCTGGCTTCTGACTTGTCTCCATCTTAGTACCCGCTGCCCAGAAGACCATCCCGCCAGACACACCTGCCTTGGACAAAGGCTAAACTGAAGACATACAGACAGTCTTCTCTCCCGTCCACCCAAAGCCCACCCTCCAAGGTCCAGCTTCCCAGGTAAGGACCCAGCTGGCTCGCACACGCATGCACACACAGAGTCCAGAGAGAGAGAGGGAGGGCAATAATTCTCAGTCACTCCTCACAATAACTCAAGGAAGTATCATTAGCTGTTTTTACAGAGCAGGAAACAGGATCAGGAGATGAAATCGTTTGCCCAATCCACGTGGCAGTGCGTTCGAAGCCACTCTTTGATGAAGCTTTTCTAGACTGCAGAAACCGCACTGCCTCCCTGTCACACAAAAAAGAGAAATATATTTAAAAAGTGCACACAATTTTTTGGCCTCGCTGCCCCACACTCTTCTCATGTCACCACTTTATATTCAAATGCGGAGAATTTCCACACTAGAGAATCAAAAGTCAAAGGATTTTCCCTAGAAGGCCTCGGAGCTTGATTTCTCACAAATGGCCCCAAGGATGGAAAAACTCTCCCAAATTGAGGCTGGCAGGAAAGCGGGGCCCATTTCGTCTGCTATTTCGTCTCTCCTTTCTTGGCACTGGTAGGCTCAGCTCGCGCCAGTGGAAAATTCCCAAGTGCCAAGCAGTTCTCAGATAATCTGCACGCAAAAAAAAAAAAAAAAAAAAAAAGAGCCTTTCAACTAAGACAGCTCATGAGGGATTAAGGCGGGGCTCCAGCCAAAACATATATTTTTTCGGATTCCTGACATCTTTTCATGTCAATCAGGTGTTGCTCACCCAGCCTCGGCCCTCACTGAGACCAGCAGTGGGTCCACCAGAGCCCAGATTTTGGGCTCCAGAGGCCCCAGGTCTGGGCCTGGACACACTCTGTGGGAAAGAATGGGGACCTGCTTAGGGGACCCTGGGGAGGACAGGCCCCTGCTCCTTCGTTTCTAGTGTGACCGGGAGAGGATATGGGCAAGCTTGAGGTCATCAGACCAAGGAAATGTTGGTGGCCGTAGGCCTAAGGAAGAGCTTAGACTCAGGGGGAGGAGGGAGAGACAGAGAGAGAGAGACAGAGAGAGAGAGAGACAGATCCGTTGGCAAAAGTTTCCCAGCTCATAAATACAAAATCTGGTATATAATGCTCTATTCCTAGGACAAATGACTTTTTTCATTGTTATTATAGGTGATACATAGCATCATATCAGTTTCAGGTGTACAACATAGTGATTAGACATTTATATGCCTTATGGAGTGATCACCCCAATTAGCCGAGTCCCCACCTGGCACCATACCTGGTTATCACAATATCACTGACTATATTCCCTGTGCTGTACTTTAATCCCATTATTATTTTTATCTCTGGCCGTTTGCTTCTTAATCCACTTCCCCTTTTTCGCCCACCCCGACAGAAGATTTTTTAAATCCTACATCATAAATCTCATACTAATGGTAGCCTTAGTATATTCACTTACCTAGTATTTATCTGGCACCTATGTGTCAGGCGCTGTGCAGAGACGGAGAATTCAACAGTGAGCGGAACAGCCACGGCCGCCGTGGGCAGAGACGAGCATAACAGTAACAGCGATGTAAGAGTGAAGTAATATTGAAGCAGCTGCAAGAGTGCGCAGGACAGGAAATTTGCTGTTCATTTGGTGTTTATTATCCATCAGGTTCGCCCATGGTCATTTTCCATCTTCTAAACAATCCTGCTCTGGAGGTATGGCTGTTATTGTCAGTAGTCATTGCATGTTAAAGATGAGGAAACGGGGGTTCAGAGAACTTAAGGAGCTGGCTGGGGTCACACAGGGCAGCCCAGAAGCCAGGTATGCCTTAGCCCAGGTCTGACATCTGCTCCCTCCGTGCAGCGCAGGTTCCTTGCTCCCAGATACACCCAGGTAGAGGAGCAGGCCCGCTGCAGCGGACTCCACCGGCATCCCCTTACTCAGGGAGTTTCTTGGGAGCACTCAGTGGGACCCAGAAAGAGATGTGAGAAATTGGCTGAGCAGGACCTTCCAAGCTGACCTCTGATCACCCTCCATTCCCTGGCCAGCCCAGGCCTTACTGTTCTTACAGCCGCTTGCCAGGAGAGACCATTCGTAAACATAACCACCTCATGTCAAAGAGCTTGAACTCCACACTCTGCATGTGCCCATTGGTGGGGGACAGGCCTTGCAGCACGGCTCGCCCTTCTTCCCTGCCGCTCCCAGGACCCTACTGCCTAAGTTTAGGGACAAGGGGGTTTTCCAGGAAGACAGACTACCTGGAATTGCTCACCTTGGGGCAGGTTGCCTGTTTACATTCCCTTTTGCCCACGGAGCTGTGAGTTGGAGAAAGCTGAGTCCTAACCTGGCTTCACCACTTTAAAGCTGTGTGACCTTTGCTAATCATTTTAGCTTTCTGAGCTTCTGGTCTTCTCACCTGTGCAGTGGGCATATGCACAGCTTGTTGAGGGGTCCTGCATTTGTGGGTGCTTCTTAACGTCCTTCCTCCTCTTCCCCATCTTTCATCCATCCTCAACAGCAGAACCACATTTGCTTCTCTATGCCCAGCTCCTAGCATGAGGCCAGGCCTAGAGGAGACACAAAGAAAATTTCTTTTTTTTATGAAAGAGGATTTGTTTTCTTCTGTCTCACCCTCTGTCTTGTGAACTCTATGGAGCTAGAATTATGTCAGGTTTTGCCACACTGGATCTATTATATTTCCAGGTCTCAGAAATCCACACCCAAAGAAAATGGAAGCAAGATGGAGTTTGGAATCAAGACACCCAACTTCTCTTTTGAGTTCAAGTTCCAGCTCCATGATTTGCTAGCTGCAGGACTTCAGGAAGTCAATTTCCTTTTCTGGGCCTCAGTTTCTCAATAAAAGGGTTGACTCTCTAAGGACCCTTCCAACCCTGACTTTCTCTGAGGTCAAGAACAGGCCAAGAGATTTCCCTGAGGCCCAAACTCATCGCTGCTGGATGTTGGGGGCTGACACTGATTTCAGAGTCATGATTCTTCACCAGGACTGTGTTACCTGAATTACACATAGAATCTTGTTTAAAATGCCCACTCCTACACGTGTGTCATTAGGGAGACCACCTCAGGGATGATGTAGATGCCTGATCACTGCACTGTACACCTGAAGCTGAAGCTGAATAGCAATAAATGTCAACTACAATTTTATATATATATATATATATATATATATATATATATATATATATATAGTCACAAGAAGCAGAGTACAGCATTAGGAATAGAGGCCGTGGAAATGTAATGGCTGTGTGCGATGTCAGAGGGTAGTGGATGGGGGGAGGGGGTTATCACTGTGTGAGGGATATAAAGGATAAATGTCTATTACATTGTTTTGTGCACCTGAAATTATTTTTAAAATGTTAAAAAAAAAAAAAAAGAAAGAAGGAAACATAAGCTTGAAGGAAATTAGATGAATCAGATAAAAGTTTCTAATTGTCCAGGAATTTAGTTTGGCATTCTGGATTATGATAAAGTACATCAATATAACTAAAGGAATCAAAAGAAATAAAAATAAACTAATAAAGAGAAATAATAATAAAATGCCCACTCCTGGGCCCCATCTCAAGAGCGGTAGGTCTGGGAAGGAGACAGCAATAACTAACATATACCCTGTGGTGCAAACTACAGGGACTGCAAGAAACCAGCCAAATCTGAAGTGCAAAGAAACATTAGCCCAAGGTTGCTGTGTGTGTCTCCAGAAACCAGGTTTATTTCACCGGGTACACAGCTCTTCACACATGGGAGAATCCTGAGATGCTCTAAGCTGATAATGTTCATTTTTTAAAACGTTTTTCCAGGGGCATATATTAGTTTCCTAATATCCACAAACTTGTTGGCTTTAAACAACAGGAACTTATCCTCTCAGGGTTCTGGAGGCTGGAAGTTCAAAATCGTGGTGGCAGTGGGGCCACCTTCCCTCTAAAGGTTTTAGAGGAGGATCCTTCCTTATCTCTTCCAGCTCCTGGTGGCTGTGGGCTTTCCTGGCTATGTGGCCACATCACTCCAGCCTGCCTCCAGGGTCACATGGCCTCTTCTGTGTGTCTCCAATAAGGACAACTTGTCATTGGATTTAGAGCCCACGCAGATCCTCCAAAATGATCTCCTCAACTCGAGATCCTTAACTTAATCTGCAAATACCTTTCTTTCAAATAAGGTCAGTTAGAGGTTAGAAGGATTAACATGAACATATCTTTTAGAGAGTCACCATTCAACCCACTACACAGCATATTTGAGTTTTAGACACTTCTGTACTTTATATGATGGAATTGTACTGGGATATACTTTCTTGTGATGCCTCCACTTTTTCAGATGGGGAAACTGAAGCCCAAAGAAAAGCCTTGATTCAACCCAAGTCACACGGATAAAAAGTCTTAGTGGTTAGGGATGACCTACATGTCCCTCTATAGCAGGGGTGTCCAAACTTTTTTCAACGGTTTTCACCAAGGGCCATATTCGGTAAAATACACAAACAGCCGGCCCATTCACTCGAGGTGAAGTACGCATTGCCTCACCTGGTTTATTTAAGTAAACTAAATATATTTTTGGAATTTGCTGTGGGCCAATTAACAATGGATTGCGAGCCGCAGTTGGCCCTCGGGCCGCAGTTTGGACACCCCTGCTCTATAGGGAGTGGTTAAATACATTTTGCTCTGGCTCAGTGAGGAATATTACGCTGCTGTTAAAAACCATGAAGCTGTTTTATGTGATACCCAAGACCTACAGGTGAATTTGGAAAGGAAGCTGCAGAGTAATGCTTCCAGCCCAATCGTGTAATGTCCTGTCCACGTGTGTTTATGTGCACATGGGAAAACTACACAGTGGAGAGGTTAGAGACCAGGCTCTGAAAGCAGACTTAGTACTAATCCCAGCCCCCTGCTCTCATTAATACTGGCTTTGGGCGAATGACCTGCCATGAAGAGCTTTCCTTTCTTCATCTAGAGAGAATGACTACAAAGTGCTTGATCAATATAAGTGACGGACAAACTATTATGATTACCTTCATTATCACCAACAGCTCTATTATTATGCAAACATCTCAAAAAGTGTCTACTTTCATGTAAACATTGCAGATTAAATGCACACATTTATTTCCACTTTCTCCAAACAGCCCACTAAGATGACAGTAAAGAAATTAAAAAGGCATTCACCTTCAACGGCAAAGAGGGCAAGAATCAGAAGGTGTCAGAGGAAGCTCAAAGCAAAACACTCAGAAAAAAAAAACAATGCAGCAAGCAGAAGAAAAGTTTTTTAAAAAAAAATCTGTACTTCAAAACCTCAGAGAGAGAAAATATGGCATTTGTGAAATGAGAGCCGGACTCTATAAAAAGGGGACATTCAGAGAACACAGAAGAGCTCTTATGTATTACAAACATGACAGCAGAAATGAGAATATCAAGGAGAAGGATGACAATAGAAGAAATCCCCTAGAATAGCACTATAGAACAGAGGAGAAAAAAGATTAAAGCTTTCTTTTTAATGTGTAAAGGATCAATCTAAGCAATCTAACATCCAAATGCCCGAGAGAAGGCCCTTCTCTGTGGGGTGTCCAGGTTCTTGGCGTCTCAAGTAAAGAATTGAAGAGATACCGAGGTAAAGTAGTGAAAAAGCAGTTTTTAAGAAGACATAGCACACTCCAAAGAAATAGGAGTGGAGCCACGCAGTAGAGGATGGCTCCAGGGCTCATTATTAAAAGAGAAAGTACACTCTAAAGAGACAGGAGCAGGCCCCGAGCAAAGGCAAAGCTCAAGAGGTCCTGACTGGTGCAGACTTGGAGTTTTTATCCCATTTTCTCTCAAGTGGGCTGTTCCTTTCCAGGCATGGGACCACTTGATTGACATCTGTGATTGACAAGAGGCTATTACCTCATCTTTTCAAACTGTGCATGTTCCTTCCCAGAATTCAGTCTGTTGTGATGATATTAATGAACTTCCGGGCATATGTATGATATTATAATGATGGGATAATGAGGCCCTGATGAAATGAAGGTCGTTGTGGCCTTTACTGCGCAGGTGTGAGTGGCCGGTTTAATCCAGTTGGGTATTTTGTACCCATTTGTTCCTCATAGGGGTAGATAATTACAGTGACAAGGGGAAGTTTTGGGTGGAGAGGGGAGGTCTTCTGGACGGTTGCAGCCTGTGGGTTGTGTTGGATGTGCAGGAATGCAGAGACCCAATGTCTGTCTCTAACTACCGTGTTTCCCCGAAAATAAGACCTAACCAGAAGATAAACACTAGCATGCTTTTCCAGGATGCTCGTAATGTAAAATAAGCCCCAAAGCATCTTTTGGGGCAAAAATTAATATAAGACCCTGTCAAGTGGGGCGGCCTGCCGGGGTCTCAGTTCCCGCTCCCCACACAAGAACACAGGATATGGTGAGGCCAAAAAGGAACACCCACGGAGCCATAGGTAGGGGAGTCACACCACCACAGTCTCACTGGAGTCTGGATTCACACAACGTGCGACCTGCTGTCCGCTTTTCTGCCAACGGACCAACTCAACTCTCCTCGACTCCCCTCCCCAGCACAGCCGGCAGTTATATTAGTGGCCAAATGGCTCAAGGGTTACAGCTGACGGCCAACTAGCCACAGCTGACGGCCATCTACTGCCCTAGCCAGCACCCCTCCATGTGAGGCCAAGAGCCTGGAAACTGCTCTCTGGAGCTCTGTCCCCACAGACCCGGTCTCATTTTTGGGGAAATGCAGGAGGGCTTATTTTATATTATGAGTATCCTAAAAAATCATGGTAGGGCTTATTTTCTGGTTAGGTCCTGTTTTGGGGGAAACACGGTGTCATGCAGGGTATCAGGCGGGGTCTCAGCTCCCGCTCCCCGCACGAAAATGCAGGACATGGTGAGGCCAAAAAGGAACACCCACGGAGCCATAGATAGGGGAGTCATGCCACTATAGTCTCACTGGTGGCTGGGTTGGAGACACAGGAAACAGGATCCACACAATCCACAACCCGCCGCCTGCTTCTCTGCCAACCAACCAACCCCACTTGCTAGCTGCAATCCACCGCGCTAACTGCAATCCCCTCTTGCTAGCTCAGCCACCGTCTTCTTGCCAGCCCCCATTTGCTGCTAGTGTAGCCACAGCAGTTATATTCGTGGCCAATGGCTCACTGGTTACAGCTGATGGCCAACTAGCCACAGCTGACGGCCATCCAATCAGTTGATGGCCATTTACTACCTGAGCCAGCACCTTTCCACATGAGGCCGAGAGCCTGGAAACTGCACTCCTGGCTCTGTCCCCACACACGGTACCTGCCTTGTTTTCCCCTTGAGAGACGTGATCCCCATAAAATCTCTATGGGAAGTTGAGGGACAGGAGGTCTTTTCTTTTGTATCTGCTTCCTGCTGGGCAGGGCCGTAGAGCTGTCCCTACCTACTGGGGGATTCACGAAACTCTCGCCCTATCTGATCTCAGACGAGAGGAAGGGGGTCTCGAGATCCACCTGGAAGACCGTGTTGGCTTCTTTCCTTGTGACTGGCAATTTTGCTGGGGTAGCCTCTGTACCCCCAAGGCCCCTGAATGAGGAAAAACAGATTTAAATTAATAAATCCATCAGCTCTATAGAGCCTGTGGCCATTCAGCCAGTCATTCAGGTGTCGTTAATTGTCCAGGAGCGAGGCCCGGAACAGGTAGGAGAGAACATTAGTCTTCAATGATTACAATCAACAAGTATGAATCACAAGTTTTAGGGTAATTATCTAAAGCAGGGGTAGAAGCTAAAAAACTGGGGAGAAGGAAACTTAAGGAGAAGGAAACTTAAAATTTCTATAGGAAAGAAAACTTAAAGTATTTCAGTTGGGGGTGGGACTACTCGTTGGCCCATATCATGAGGAATTCCTAAAAAAGAGCAGATCAAATGAACAATTCAGGTACTTTCTTACAAAGGAAGGCCATGGCGTTCCACATCTAGAGGATTCACCTGGAGTCCAACCCAAAGAATAAAAAAAGAACCACACCCAAGTACATGATGATGAAATTTCCAAGCAAGAGGGATAAGGAAAAGATCCCAAAAGCCTCCAGAGAGATAAAACAGGGATCAAATGACATCAGACTATCAATAGCTGGAAGTGAGACGGTTCGAGGTGGAAGGAGCTACAAGTCTACACTCAAGCGAACTATCATCGAAATGTGAGAGCAGAAAGAAGACGGTTCAGACACGCAGCCTTTTGAAAATTTTACCTCCCATGCAGCCTGCCTCAGGAAGCTACTGAAAGATGCTCCATAAGACAGGACACACGCCAAACAAAAGAAAGGCATGGGTCCCAGGAAATCAAGGCTCTACCCCAGGAGAGAGACAAAGGAAACTTCTTGCATGTTGGGGAAGAGACATTCAAGACTGACAGCTGGGCAGTGGCCTAGGGAGCGAACAGCAGTGACGGAGGAATGTTCTCCAGGAGAAAGGACTCCACAGAGGAAAAAAATGGAACTGAGAGATCACCTGGTGTGTGGAAATTTGCCCAGAATATTTTTCATTTCTCAGAGGATGAAGAGATGAATTCTCTGAATGACAGGCGTCTAGGAAACTACATAAAACGTAAAGACAGTTACCAACTCGGAGGAAAAAAAATATATACACGACAGAAGATGTCATTAAAGTTAGCATACTCTGCGGCGTGACTATTAGTATATTTGTGGACACTATTTACAGAGTCATAAAAATAAACACTGAATACTGATTTAACAAAAATAAAGCTATAATTAGCATGGTGAGAGGGTAATTGGGGGAACCAGTGTAAAAGCAAATTTTCATCTTTGTAGTAGAAAGTCCATCGACGATATTTAATACAGGAAAATCAAGGATTATCAGTGTAGAGATGTTATTTAGGAAGAGGTAAGAAAATGCCAGAAGAAATAACTAAAGTGGAAAGTGGTTGCATCTGGGCAGAAGAACTGAGGTTGGCAGGGGTAGGGTGGAGCTGCTCTTTTTCATTATAAGCCTTTTAGAACCATTTGACTTTTAAAACTATATAAACTCACTTCTTTAATAAAAATCAAAATTAATTCTAAAAACCACTTTGAAAACCCAGTAATCTCTGGAGAGGAGAGTGGAAACATGCTCTATACACTTATATATTTTACAGTGCTTATTTTACAGTGGGAGTGTGTTTAAGTATATACGGCTGTGATCCAAACAAAACGAATATTTGAATGGTTAACGAAAAAAGGATTTGGGATTTGAACCCAGGACTCGGACTCTATCAGGACAGGGCTCGCATCTGAGGACAGTGAAGGGTTGGACCAGCGAGACGTGCAGGACCTGGAGGAACAGAACAACAGGGGAAGGAATTCCCAGCTGGGAAAAAGACATGGAATATTTAGCTTAAAACAAGAAAGCCACACAGAGATTTGGGTTTGAAGCTTTGGAAAACATTTGTTTTCGTTCCCCGTAAAAAATGGATGACGAACGGAATTATTTGAAATGAGATTTTAACAAGAAAAAAACGAATAACATTTCATTAGCATTCTCTTACCAGCCTATTATTAACAAGTCCAAAGGCTGTTTTTAAGAGTTTCTGTTTCTGTATAATAACTGTGTCTCCAGTGCAAACCATCAACACCGGGAGCGCGTTAGGGGGTGGTTTGTTTTTTGTTTGCTTAAAAACCCTTCTTTCTTCTTCTTATAAGTGTTTTCCTTGACTTGTAGTTTCGCAGTCACTTCCAGAGTGCTTTCAGAGCTTATTCATGTGTTCAAAAGGCATTTGAAGCAAGTGTGGTTGGGTGAACCGAAAGGACCTGTGCGTTAGCGTCACACAGAACTTAATTTGAATTCCAAATATTGGCTCATTTACTGTGTGATTTGAGCCACTGACTCACCCACCTTGGGCTCCCGTATTCCCTGAATGACAAGGGCAAGACGTCCATCTTCCCAGTTGTTGATTTGAATATTAAGGAATAGGAGAGAGGAACCCATTAGGTGCTCAGCAAACAGAAATCACTCTTCCTTTCCCCCAACCACATGCACAGGAGAGAACTGAAACGCTGACGACATCAATGGCTCTGAACATAATTTCATCCTAGTGGGATTTCCTCACCTGCACTTTGACCACGTCTGGGAAATCCTTGTCAATAGTTATCTCACAGACAGCACAGACTGGAAACAGGGCCTGGCGAAAGCTTCTGTGAGAGCCCTGCAGTTTCATGGCTGTGCCCTGGCCAATGAACAGCGATAAAATAGGGTTGAACTAGTTATTATGTCTTAAGGCTCCAAATCATGAAAAACAAACAAAAAAAGCAGCAGCTGTAATACAGAAGGATGATGCAAGGAAAAACAGTGCCCTGTGCAAATGTGATGGAATATAGCACAGGGCCCAGGAATCCAAACATCCAGGGCTAATTCTAGCCCGTTCCTGATGGTGTAACCTTGGGTAAATCCCTCAGTATTTCTGGGCTTGGCTCCTTATTTGGCAAAACGCACTCCTAACCTCTGCTGTGTCAGCTTGTCTGGTTTGGGCGAGGGTCTAGGAGCTATGAGTGCAGGTGTCTGTGTGAACTTTCCCCCAGTATTTCCCCTCCTCTCTTTTCTCTCCCACCCTGGCTGATCTTGGGGGTGGGGGGGGGGCGGGTAGGGTGGCAGGAAACAGCAGAAGCCTCAGGCTTTCTGGCTTCTGAGTCCCAGGAGCCTGATAACCCTGTTGGCTTATCAAATCCCTGTCACTGTATCACATTTCATCAACTCATTTAATCCCAGAGGCAGGAAGTATTATAATGCCCATCATACAGATGGAAAGACTGATAACTGAAGAAAATAGCAAAAGTGCCCTAGGTCACATGGACAATGAGTGAGGGGCCAGCATTTGAACCCAGATTCCCAGCTTCAGAGACTGGCATTCCCCTTCCATTCCTTGCTCAGGAAGCGCTGTCACCCCAAGCCCATGCCTGCTTTGAATCTCAAGGTGTCCTGCCTTGGCTCTGGACAGGTAAGTATAATAGCAAGGTATGAGTGGGAGCTGGCAGACCTACACGAAAACGATGGCCGACTTTCCTCCTTTACCATCTATCCCCAAACTGGAGTTCTGGGAGCTTCCAGGGCCAGCTGTCAGATCGGAGGCTGCTGACTTCTCAGCACCCATCTTTCTGTCTCCTGGGCATCCAGGACCCCTAGGGTGTCCTCAGAGAAATGGGCAGCAGTGAGGACAGAGACCGAGAACTGGGCTCAAGTCAAGGGTCCCAGTTTGCCACCCAATTGCTTTACTGGGACCTGTGGGGCCTAGAGCCTCAGAGCCTCTGCTCCAGTGTATGAGACCATCATTCTTCATTTAATTAATAAATATCAAAGCCCTACTATGCACGTTCTAGATGCTGGGGATTCAGCCAGGAGCTATACAAAGTCACTGCCCTCATAGTACTAAGAGTTAAGTGAGGGAGAAACAGAGAATAAGGAAACATAAGCACATCCTCTGCTGCCAGGTAGTAATTTGTGTGGGGGGAAAAAAAAAGCACGATGGTGACTGCAGCATTAAACCCCAAGAATGGGGCCCTTTGGAGAGTAGATCCCTGGGACTGCACTGTTCACAGGCCCATGAAGCCAGTCCAGCATGAGGACAATGAAATCAGAATGGATCCTGCAAGTCGATCCCGGTGGCCTGGCCTGGGTGCTGTGGGGGAACCACCTGGCTGCAGATGGAAACAGCAGTGGGCGCCCTGACCGATGGAAACAAGGACCCAGGCAACTTTAGAATCTCATTCAGAAAGAGCAGATTTTACGCAGGAAAATGAAGACCCCCCCCCAAGATAAATGAGTACTTCCAAACTATAGATTAACCAACACTTCCTCACCTGCCCAGGGGCCTCTCTGAATAAAACAGCGACATCCCTCCATCTTCGTATGGCTCTGCTATTTCCAGCCAGCACCGGGACATTTCTTATCCCAACCGCTTGCCTCGCCCCTCCTTTCATGGATGTGCTGGTGGGATGCAGGCCGAGATGTAGGCGGTCTCCTGAAGCCAGTTCCTCTGCAGTCAACGGGGTCTTACAGAATGACCCAGGTCTGTCTTGAAATTCGACCTGCGTTGTTGATGGGGGGGGGTCTTTGCACTTGCTGATCTCTTGGCCTGGATGTCCTTTATTCCATTCAAATGTCCCCTAAGTCTCCTCCTCAGGGAGGCCCCCACTCCCAGTCCCAGGCTGTTTTATAAACCACCTGGTATAACGAAAGCATTACCTTTCATTTCATCCTTGGTGTCAGCAGCTTCCACTCTCATCCTGAGCTGCTCAGGGACGTGGACTTTATTCGGTGACAGCATGGTCCCTAGCACCTCCCACGGCCAGCTGGCACAATAAACATTTACTACATGAACAAGTGTTCCAGGAACTGTACTGGGCACTGTACACCACCTAACAGAGTACATTAGATTCACCACATTGAAAATAAAATGAGAGACAAGAAAGGGAAAAGAAATTGGGACCAAAGTGAAGCAAGAAGAATGTCCTTTCAGGGTTCCTCGCATCCTGACCCTGCCTCCCCCAACAGAGCTATCAAGGGACCTCTGATGTCAGACCCAGGGCTCGACTTCCAAAAATGGAGGCCATGGCACAGGCACAACAGAAGTGCTGGGGAAGGTTCGAGGTGGTGCCTTGCTGCGTCCCGCGTCTCTGCCAGTCACTGCCTGGTGAAGTTTCCAGCTCAGCCTCCACCTCTGCACTTCTCCTTGGAGACCCCTGAGAACAATAAAAAAACTGGGGATCTAGGTCCGGAGACCAGGTTCCTGAGGGTTCAACCAGAAGCTACTGGGTGCATCACTTAACCTCTCTGAACTTCAGGTAACCCATCTGTGAAAAGAAATAAAGACAACATTTTCCTTTAAAGGCCATGATGTTTTAAGTGACATAATGCCTGTTGGGTGCCTGGCACAGAATCTGGCTCAGAGTAGGTGCTCATTTAGGGGATGGGGTCCTTGCTTCCCCACCCCAGACATACTATACTGGGCACTGGCATAAAAAATAAAAAGTCTGTCAAACCATAGCTGGCCTTGACATAGCTCACAGGAAGAGAGGAGATTGACAGATGTACTAGGTGCAAGAATAGGAGCATAAATGAAGTCTTTGGGGGGAAGACAGACTCAGGCTCCACTTCTGTTAAATGGGCACAATAATGACACCAAGGTAGCAGAGTTGAGACATTCATTCAGATAGCTGAAGAGAAAGTGCCTTCACTCTGATGTCATCTGCCCTCTCCAGGTGCCCACCCTGCTCTTGTACAACTTGAGACTGAGTGTTTCCTTTCATTCTGTGCCCTGGGCGCCTAGCTTGATTTTGCGGGTAGGAATCTGGTCTAGCTGTGTGACCATGGGCAAGTTCCTTCACTTCTCTGAGCAGTAGCGTGTTCATGCGTGCAATGGGATAACAATTATTACCCTACTTATGTGGCCCCGCTTGTGTGAGGATTAAATGGGACCGTGCTCATCAGGCGTTTGGCGCAGGGTCTGACACTGGTACCTGCTCAACCTCCGGCAACGACCTTCCTTCTCTGGCGTCCAGGCCTCAGTTTCCTAATCTGCGAGATGGGCACGGGACAGGCCTGAAGGACAGTTGAACTGGGGAGCAGTGGCTTAGCGGGCCGCGCAGCTGGTGCACAGCTGGGCGGCGGGAGCTGCCGGGTGTCAGAGGGAGGGGCAAGCGAGCAGAGTTGGGAGCTGCGGTCGCGGTGGGGGGCGGGGGTGTCTGCTGCCAACTCCGCCCCACAGCTGAGCCCCAGCTGGCTTCGGGCTAGCACAGCGAAGTTCAGGGGACTCCAGGGCGGGAGCTGGGGCCCGGGTGCAGGGTTTCGAATCCGAGTAAGCTCCGGAGGGAAGAGAAATGTTGTTGGGACCTGGGGCGAAGCTTCTCAAAACTCCTCATGCACTTTCGGTGGTGGGAGATGGGGAGGGGATGGCACAGAAGAAAAGGGGGTTCACCAAAGAAAAGGTGGTTCACCAAAGAAAAAGCATCTCTCTAGAAGCCACCCTGGTCCAAGCCACCGACGCTTCCCCTCTAACTTGAGTCCGTGGACCCTCCTACTCGGCTCTCACCGTTCTCCTCACTAAGGCTGCCCAGAGCTTCAGAAAATGCAAAGCGGACCCTGTAGGCCGCCTGCTCTAAACTCACCAGAGGCCAGCTGCAGCCTGGCTGGCCTTGTTCCTGCCTCAGGACCTTTGCACTTGCCATTCCCTCTCCATGAAAGATCCTTCCCTTGGCTCCTTTCAGAACTCCAGGCTCCTCGTCATCCTTTGGGTCCCAGCTCACAAGTCACCTCCTCAGAGCAGTCTGCCTGTGCTTCTAAATCGGCGCCCCGTTCCTATCTCCCTTAGAAGCATTCATTTCCACCTTAAATTTATATTTATTTGTTAGTGTGTTGTCCTGTTCATTGACATGAATGCATTAATAAAAGAACACTGTACTAAAATTGGGGGTCCGGGCTCTGCCCAGACTTTCTGCGACCTTGGCCAGATCACCAGATCACGGGACCCTTTCCATCCTCCGTTTTCTGCTCTGTCAGTGAGGACACTGATCCCATTGGTGCCAACAGCACTTCTCTAAGGCGGCGTCCAGAACGCTTTCCCCAAGTCCCATGATGTGGGTTGGGGGATGTGCAAAGAACAAGGAGGCCTGGTGAGTCTCTACTGGCTGGAGGAGGCTTCTCCACGCGCTCCAGCCTGGGCATCCACGCCTCAGGGTCCCCAGTCGGCCAAACTCATCATTGGGATGATTTTCTGCTTTCAGCTAAGGTAACAGCGGTGGTTGGTGGAGAACACAGATTGGGTCTTAGACACCTGTGTGACCTTTGGTGAGTCACTTCCCTGCTCTGTGCCTTGGTTTCCTCACTTGGAGTATGAGCCATAAGAGTGCTTGAGTTGTAGGGAGACGATTAAAGGAGGAAACGCTCTTCTTTCTGGGCCCACAGTGATGCATAGTCTTTCATCCTTCCCGTCACCGTCCAGGGACGAAACATCCCTCCGCTTCCGCCCGCGCATCCCTCCAGCCTCACACCTGCCCCGCATGTCAATCCCCTCCAGGAATTGGAACTTCCCGACTTTCAAGTGGCCAGAGGGGCCTCGAGGCCAACGACAGAGAGCACGAACAGAGCCATCCGCGTCCCCCCACCCCAACCCGTGCTGCCTGCGCTCCAGATTCTCAAAGCATATTCCAGTTGGAGTCACCCACAGCTTCCTCTGCACCAGCCTGGTGGTAATTCCGTTCCGCTCACCAGGAAACTGAAGCTGAGAGAAGCTAGGTGACAGCCAAAGGCTGCCTGGGTTAGAAGCACTGCCCCAGCTCTCACTAACTGAGAGATCTTACCTGAGTCATTCAACTTTATGCCTCCGATTCCTGGTCTGTGATGCGAGGATGCCAAAGGTGCACGCCTGCCTGATAAGGGGGATTCGTCCGCGTGGTCCACGTGGAGTGCTTGCAATGGTCCTGGAGCATGCAAGGGCTCAGTCGTATCAGCTGCTGTCAAATCAGAAGGGACAGGTCCGCTGTGATTCCCCTCCCCCCAGCTGGAAATGCAGGTGACTTCACAGACCAACAGAATGGGGTCTGTCCCTTTCTCTCTCTCCCTATCAGGAGTCATTATTGTGCCCATTTAACAGAAGTGGAGCCTGAGTCTCAGAGAACTCGAGAGGTAGGTCATTCAGCCTGCCCCAAACATTCGTTTCCAGCCGGTGTGGCCCTGACGCTGGTCGTTTCTCTGTTGCCGGAGCCCCCGGTTGCCACCGGGGGATCAAGGGCAGTCATCAGAGAGAAAACGGGGGTATCTTATTTTAAGTAGCACCCCAAAGCGCCAGAGTTCAGCCCACCCTCAGGGCAGCTCATCTGAGCGGCGACAAAGGGACAGGGCTGTGCCGCGCGGGAGTCTGGAAGGTGCCAGGGAGGGCGAGACAAGGAAATGGCCCCTCTCGGGAGATTTTGATGTCGTGCCCACACCACCCCAACCTGTCCCCCTTAAACATTGCAAATGCAGTCTGCAGAGCCCTGCCACGCAGCTTGAAGAGACCCCCAATCAGATTGCAGCCCCATGGTGTCTGTCAAAACCCATTCCCCTCGGGTGGGGAAGCAGGCAGCCCCTGTGGTCCCACAGCCGCCGGCTGGAACCAGCCTCGTCCGCTCAGTGCCCGCCTGGAGCCAGCCTCCTCGCCAGTGAAATGGAGAGCAAAAGGCTGCAAGGCGGGGTGCTGCCCCAACCAACTCAGAGTCTCAGGTCCAGGGTCCTTCCTTAGGTCCCTCCCCAGTCAGGCCCGGAATTAAGAACAGGCGTTGAATCTGCTTTTAACTACCCCAAAGACACGTCTTATTACACCCTCACTTCAGTGCTCCAAGCCCTGACAGCCAAGCCTGGCTTTAGGAGTAGAACCGCAGTAACGTGTTAGAGACCACCATCCAGAAATGCGGAAACCTGGATTCCAGACTCATAGGCTCACAGAGGTTAAGCAACGTGCCCAAGGTCACACAATTACTAAGTGCCAAAACCAGAGTTCGTGAGACCAGGCGGTCTGACTCCAGGCAGGCGATCCCCACACGGTCCTAAACACCGCTGAGCGGGCTGCTTCTCCAAGCACTGCCTTCTCCGTCCGGGGTGGGGGTGGGGTGGGGGCTGGGTGACTGCATGGACAGTCCAAGTCCTGGGCCTGTGTTCAGCCAACAAGAGCAAAGCATGGGATCTGGTTCCTGGGAAGGCATTCTGAGACTCACTGAGGAGACCAGACGGAGAAGGCCGGTGTGCCAGATGGAGGTGGGGCAGCGGGGCGTCCCAGAGAAGGAGCCCTAGGAGGAGAAAGGATTGCTGAAATCTCCACGGAGCTCCAGGTGGGCCCTCAAGCCATCCTCCTCACTGCCTCCCAGGAAAGGTCTGCCTCTTTGGTTTGACTCCACACACAAGACTCTCACATACCCCGCGCCGGGGTTCCTTCTCCACCCACCA